>NC_046220.1:6535437-6874604 GCF_011004875.1 Balearica regulorum gibbericeps | reverse complement strand
TGATTTATTCTCTTTACAGCCAGAACTCCCCTTCATTATCTCTTAAGTACTGCATTTGAAGAGATGCTTTTATTTAATCCTTTAGATTTATGCCAATGTTGTTCTGGCTTGTATGAGAAACTGTGGCCAGCAGGACCAGGGCAGTGATTGTGCCTCTGTACTGGGCACTGGGGAGGCCGCACCTCAAGCACTGTGTTCAGTTCTGGGCCCCTCACTACAAGAAACACATTGAGGTGCTGGAGCGTGTCCAGAGAAGGGTAATGAAGCTGGTGAAGGGTCTGGAGCACAAGTCTGATGAGGAGCAGCTGAAGGAATTGGGGGTGTTTAGCCTGGAGAAAAGGAGGCTGAGGGGAGACCTGATCACTCTCTACAACTGCCTGAAAGGAGGTTGTGGTGAGGTGAGTGTTGGTCTCTTCTCCCAAGTAACAAGCGATAGGACAAGAGGAAATGGCCTCAAGTTGCACCAGGGGAGGTTTAGATTGGGTATTAGGAAAAATTTCTTCACCAAAGGGGTTGTCAAGAACTAGAACAGGCTGCCCAGGGAAGTGGCTGAGTCACCATCCCTGGAGGTATTGAAAAGACGTGTAGATGTGGTGCTTAGGGACATGGGTTAGTGGTGGGCTTGGCAGTGCTAGGTTAACAGTCAGACTTGATGATCTTAAAAGTCTTTTCCAACCAAAATTATTCTATGATTCTATGATCTGTCTCGAAACCTTACAGACTCTTGATGTTAAACTTCATGCCTCCTTGCTAACTAAATTAACATGAGCTGCTGCAATTTTAAGCTTGTGTTTTACTCCCCTGCATCATGCATCCCAAGGAATTTCTGACTTCTGTAACTGGGAAGGAAAGGGCACAATGGGTAGCGGCCATCAAAGGATGGAAGGGGGAAATTTATTTTGTGTGAGAAAGACCCAGGGTCTATGTGCAGTCCACATCAGGAACAGGGAAGCAAACGTCCCTTCCCAGTCCTACTGGGAACATGGCAGACAATGGGAAGGCTGGTGGGGTATCTGTATCAGGCTATGGAGGACCTTTGGTGGGAAAGCTCTAAGCCCAGGAAGCACATGGCATGCCTTTACATGCAGGATTGTAGAGCAAAGGCCAGTACCAATGGCTAAATGAGTTTTAGGATGTTGGTCATCCTCCAGTATGAGCACAGTTCTGAGAGGCTGTGTATTTTAATTTTTTAGTAGTTTTAATTCAAGTAGCAGTGTCTTGGCCTCAGTGACTACTTGTGTGACCTAATACATTGCTGTGCAGAGATAACGGGGTGATGCAGTTGATCCAACTGTATTCAGAGATTAATGCAGGTGTGATAAAGTCCTTCCCCCTGAGAAAAATACAGGTAAAGCTCAGCATCAATCACTTTCATTGTTGGGACCATTTTGGTCAGAGGAGGTAGCGTACACCTGCATGCAACTGCGTCGTTGCTCTGTGAGGGCAGATGCAAACATCTTGCACAGAGGAGCAATGTGCGAGTTTGTACAAGAAGTGTCTGCCCCTGGAGAGCAGGAGGCACTGGAGCTGATAGGGTGAGAAAGTACGTACTTTCTATCCCCACCATGAGAAGTTCCTTGAGGCGTTTGGCAAGGGAGCTCCTGCTGATGGGAGGCGAGCCTGTTCTTCTCAGGTTGCCAAAGCCTAAGACAGGGGTCAAAAGATGGGTGCAAAACCTCCAATGAGGAACAGAAATGAATTATTCATGCAGGAAGCTGAATATGCTGCCCTATTCCTTCCTTTCATACAGCGCTCAGTCCTGTAACCTCTATTTTGGCGTGTATTTGTAATGTAAATTGTCTTCTGCGTTAAAGGCAAGGGGGATCACCAGACTGTGTGGTAGCTTTGGCAGTGGGTTGGTGGTTATTTCAGGGGTCTGCACCACAGTGGCTATGGTTTGAACTTAAAAATTAACAGAACAACAACTACTACCATCATCGTCTTTCCTCTTGATATTCTTTGGTATGTGAGACAACTGAAATTCAGGCTTTATGTGACTCCAAGAGTGCATGTTGCAGCAGTGTGAGCTCACTAGTGAGAGTGAACTGTAATTTATTATCCATAGCAGGAGCCCTTCCCCTGCAGTTCAGTGAGGTTAAGTGATAAAGCAAAGTTGCAGCCCAAAGGCGTGAAACCGCAGAACCAGGCTCTTACCCGTGGAAGCCCTAGTTTGTTAAAAGTGAAATACTTTACATTCTCATTTTCTGGTCTGAGACAGAGATAAATGATTAAAGGACATTCTCTCTTGCTCGGACAGAAGTGAATTTTGGATGCTACAATTTACTTTCCTATGAGTGCTCTTTCTTGCAGTCACTGCTACTCCTTCCTGTAATTACACTGACTTTGTTTGCCAGATGTGCAGTGACATTATACTGCTCTAGTCTGTTTTCCAGTTGCTTTTTTTGTTCCTAGGACAACTTATTTCTTGCCTTTTCTTTCAGAGAGGAAATAGACAAAGGGAAAAAAATCCTTTACAAATGATTTAAAGTGCAAAAACTCGGACAATGGATTTTGCCCCTCTCTTTCTGTCTAACTGAAACAATGAAAGTTGTGCACTTTAATCTTCTTAGCCCCAGGGGGTCTTCTAATTATTGCAGCTGTTGCACAGGCTTATACACACTGACGTCCTCCTTCCCATTCATCTTGGAGGCTCTTTTATGTCCATTAGCTCCTCACTGGAAATGCAAGAGCCTTCAACTCTAAGAATAAATGAAATTTACCTTTTGGATCAGGGTGAGGAGAACAAAGCATTCTCCAAGTTCCTTTCCAGGATTTACAAGTGACCAAACACTCTTCTCAGTGCTGCAAAAGCTACTTTAAATTGACAGTGATATTAACTCTTTAGTCTTGCCTTACTCAGATATCACAGGGTTCCCAAACATATGCCAGCTAGGAAGGGCAGTGGTTGCTTCCAACATGGAAAACATGAGAGGTGAGATAGCTGTTGTGGAGAATGCACTCCTATATTTAAGTAGTAGGAAGCTTTAAAAAACTACAAGTTCAGAGAAATATGTTGCCATCTCCTCCTAAGCTAATGAACCTTTTTGTGGATGTACTGAGAAGCAGCACTTTTGTGCCCAATTGAAGTCATATAGCATCAGTTAAGCAATCTTGGGGGAAAAAAAAAAACCAAACCAAAAAAGAGGCAATTAATCTAAATTAATATAAAATACATTTTAATTAAGATTAAAACAACAAATCAATGAACAAATTACTTCACATACTTAGGAATTTCTGGTTTGACCCTGAGTTACAGAGTCAGTGTCAAATATTGTACACTACAGAAACACCAATGCTACTAAAGAAAAAAAAAAAAAGCTTAAAATGTTTGGATATATTCAACAGTAACATGCAGTAAAGCCAGATGCCCAGCTTGTGTATATAATTATGGCTTCATACTTATGATTCAGGGTAAATGTTTGATTCTGTTGTGAGCTCTGTAAAACTTGCCCATTTCTTATTTCTAGACCTAGAACACCAAGCAGGTCATTTGAACCCATGTTTTTATTTACTATTTTTCCACTGAATATAGTTTCTTTATACCAGCAGGTAACTTGCTCACAGAGTCAACCAATGTTACTAAATTCTGAATATATTAAATATTTTAATTCATACCACAGCTTTTACAAAAATAATCTCCAAATAATATTGTTGTTATTTTAAGCTTTTAAATTCTAAATATGATTAGTTGCTGTTGCCTAACTTTTTTTATGTTGTGAAGTAGTGCTCTGTGTTGGACATGTTAAAGGATGGTGCTGTTTAGGGTACACAAAGCCAAAATATGCACATGCATACACACATATATACAACTACATATGTATAAATAAAGTTTTGCACCTCTTAAGACAATATAAATGGTATGTAAATTTGCCCTAACTAGGCAGTGAAGGATGCCCTATAACAGAAAAGTGCAGGAATACAGGAGCTATCTCCCTGACATTCCCTTTCAATCTCTGCTGGTACAGATAGTTCACATAAATAAGAAAACGTGCTTGAGGCTGTGCTTTAGCACTGAGGCTGCCTGGAGCAGTGTGGCCCCCATCCATGCTGTTATGCTTCTTTGGCTCCCAGCACAGGATGAAGATGCCTGTTGGAAGTTGTCCCTGGTCTTTGCTAGCTGCTGACGTCTGCCCAGAAATTGTTTGGAAGGGTGTTATGGTCCCTGGGTCAAATAATGCAGTGAACTAATCTAGCTATTTAACAGTCTTGGTGATTGAATTGCAGGCACCTGGAATATTTAATTTAGTAATATAAACATAACCATGATTTTTCAGGGTATATTCTTCACTTGTCACTGCTGCCAAAATCCAACACTTGGGTCCTTTGAAGCTGAAATTACATCGTTGCTTGGAAGAAGCACTGCTTGTGATGGGTTCTGTCAGTGGTTCTGAAAAGGCATTTTATGGGGATGCTAATGGTCTGTAAGCTTCCAGTTAGTGGCTGCAGCTGGTGTGTGACTCCATATTAAAAGATGAAATATAGGGATTCCCAACATTTCCTCTTTGATTTCCTGTTTCTCTGCCAGTAGCTTTGATAAAATTGGTGTCTAATGACTACCTGTGAAAAGGTTTTGAATAACATATTCTATTTTAATTCCAGAAACATTCTTAGTGAATCATGAGAAGAAGAAAAATGTGTATTTTCTATTTATTGACCATATCCAGACCTTTGATAAGTGGCAAAATTTTACTGACTTTGTCTGTATGAGAAAAAGTATTTCTGAATATGTTGAAACCTCTTGAATCAACATTTTACTAAGTTACCCATATTTCTATTTACTTGTAAATTAGCAGACTTCTTCCATCTTTCAACAATGCTCTAATAACAAAGACTTGTTAAATTCATTATTGCTACAATGCCACCATTTTCCCAAACTGTATTACAGTATGTTATTTCCTCATCATGAAGTGCTCCAACAAAATCATCAGAGAAAAGGAACATTTTATGGTTTATTTTTCTTGCTTTGTAGCCATTCTGTGTAATGGATGTTTTATGGTGTTGCAAGGCTTCTGAAGATTTTAAAGTGCAATAGGTGAGGTTGAATGTTATTTTGCAGACATCCTTTGGATGCTAAATTGTAAAAGACACTGGCAATAGGGGGGAAGTGAGTTTGCAAGGTGGAATACCTGTTTTCTGTCACTTCGGAGTTGATGCCCTTTATGGTTTGTTTTAGGTGTGTGCATGTGTAGCTTTTGCCAAATTCAGTGGGAATTATGTGTATATAGAAAACAGAATGTGGCTTCTAGACAGATCCCGTCTTAACCAAAACCATCTTAACTCCAGCCCTCCCTCTCCAAATGTCTGACGTGCTCAAGTAACTTTTGAAATTGTCGAGATTCTTTCCAGAACCAGAAAGGCCCCAAATAAAAGCAAGCTTTGTTCTGTCTGTATCATTTGTAGTGTGTGCAGGAAAACGTGGTTACAAAAAATTGACCAACAGTGGTATATTTAAAAATGTTACATTTGTAGTAAGCTTTGATGCATAGGGACAGGCATCAGAGCCATCACCAATGAATGAATCTGCATGAAAAGCACAATTTTTTTGGTGTCCCCATTGGTTACATGTCTCACTGCAGTTAGCAGAATTCAAGCACTCCAGGGATCAAGGATCTTCTGCATGCAGTTACTGCGGCTGGCTGCTTCAGAAAGTCTATTTTTAAGCCCACTTTTTCCAAGGACTAGATGTGCTTAGTCTTGTCTGGTCACGCAGTTTGACTCGCAACTGGATGTGTCATGTAGGCCAATAAGCCAACATGTCAGGTAATGCTTTTAGCATAAGCAACCTTGCCCGCAGTGTAACTGGAACTGGAAGAGTCCAGGTAACTGTGTGATATCATTGACATACTTTATCAGCATTCATTCTCCCTTTTGATCATGATTTTCTGTAATGCTGCAGTGATAGTGCATATATGGTTTAATTACTTTTTTTCTGTGTGTACAGTGAATATAATTTCACCAACTATTAATAACATAGGGTGATATATAATTGCTGGTAGGAGCCACTGGGGGGGGACACATCATTTATATAATAGCATATCTCTTAGCCTTTTAGTATTTTTATTGTACCCATCTGTTTTCAGCATTGTAACAATACCTAGGTAAAGTTACAGTATGCTGATGGTTGCAGAAACGATGCAAAATGTGTCACTAATGTAAGTTTTTTGCCTTTTCAGGTGTTGTATTTCACTATCGCGCAGCAACCAGCAGGTATACTCTGAATTTTACACAAGCTCAGCAGACTTGTCTGGATAATGGTGCTGTCATAGCAAGCCCAGAACAACTGAAAGCAGCCTATGAAGATGGATTTGAGCAATGTGATGCTGGCTGGCTGTCTGACCAGACTGTTAGGTGAGACATTTAAAAGGCCCCTTGACACAGTTTCCCTAAATTAATACACTTAGCCTGTACAGGCTTAAAATGCTAACTTATCATAATTATAAATATGAGCATGCTGCATTTCAGGTATCCAATTAGACATCCAAGAATTGGCTGCTTTGGAGATAAAATGGGAAAGAAAGGAGTCAGAACATATGGACGCCGTTTTCCTAATGAAACTTATGACGTGTATTGCTATGTGGAACACATGGAAGGTAAGATAGGTTCATATTTACTCTGCACTGCAAAATTTAAAAATGACCAGAGATTCTAATGTGGAAAGACAAAGAAATAAGGAAATCTGTGTAAAATAAGTTTTAGCTGTTTTAAATCTGAAGAAAATTGCTGAATGAAGTGAACCTATATTTTGCGGTCTAGCAGGCCTTAATTAAAGGCGAATGTGGAGTATACAAAGAGACGGTCAGATTTAAAGCTGCTATAGTTAGTGCAGTAGATCTCACAAAAGTTGCTGTTGAAGCAGCTTATTTTTTGAATGTTATAAAAGGATTTTCAAAGAAATGCATTTAATGTTTGAGAAACTATATATACAATATATATAAAAAGATGGATATAGTACATGTGCTAACTATATTATAGTTCATAAGGTATGTAATTAAGTTTTTTACATGTCCATGGCATAAAAGTAGACAGATATTTAATTGCAATCCAAGTTTAATAATATCTTTTTAAAAAAGGGCATCTCAGCATCAAAAAGAAACAAACAAGCAAAAAACTTCCAGTGAGGAATCTGAGTCTTTAGTAAAATTCTTTGCAGTGCCATAGTACAACTATGGTCTTTGCAAAAGCTGCTAACTGAATGGCCCTATGATTCTGCCACATGGTGACTATGAACCATGGATCATATTGTGAACCCCTTGGTACCTTGTGATGCGTAGTTAGGCTCTATGATTGGTCTTTATTCAACAAAAAGTTTGATGATAAAAAGAAGAATATAGTAAGTTTTTCTGTGATTGGGCAGTTCTAGCATGCACAAATCTCTCTCTTACAGGTGTGATGTTGTAATCGTTTCTTATAATCTCTCTTCTGGAAGTGAATTTAACTATATCCTTTCAGTAGGCCTATAGATATATTCCAGACACCAGATATCCTTGTGCCTAGGGATTACTGTGACTAGTTAAATATGTATACTTAAAATATAAATGCAGAAATAGCCTTTCTTGTCCTTTAGCCTATTTTTTTTTTTTTGGCTTTGTGCTGGTTATGCACATGGGAACTTCATTCTGGTACGGAAGTACTTTGCAACCAGGACCAAAGTACATTTTCCATTTACTTCACTGGTCTGTGTGTGTCACACTGCTTCTGTCTTGACAGGATTTTATTCCACACCAGTTTCACTGTTCCTTTCTGGAAAAAAACCAACCAACCAAACAAACAAAAAACCAAAAACCAAACCCAAAACTTATAATTCCTCATTACATATCTTTTGGGCTGATCCTTGACTGATATACATTTAGATTCAAGTCAGCAGAACAATAAAACAACCACGGCTCTGAGCAAGCCTGCTATTGTATGTGTATATTTGTAACAAGCAATCGCAAAATTAAGGTGGTCAGTGTTTATTTGTATTCTATCTTAGAGCAGAAATAAATTAGATCATGCAAAGTTTTCTCCTGCTGATGACTGATAGAGACTTTAGTCACTGAAATCAGTAAGCATTTTCCTCTTCCTTTTAGTAGCTCAGGATCTGCCCCAGACTATGTTCACCTTGGAGAGTTATAAAATACAAGCAGTACAAGTCTTGCAAAGACTCAAAAAACTTAGAAGCTTGAGAAGCCTGAAAATTAAATGATGGAATTTTGTTAGTGCTCAGCGTTGTCTTAATTTTACTTATGTTCCATCTACATCTGTCAGTGAGCAGCACATCTGGACACCTAGAGTTTGTAACATTGATCCTCCATCAATCCTTGATGGGATTGAATTCCGAATCATCTCTGAATCAAGGCTTTCATATTCAATTTGGGTCTTTCCTAGCTTACAAAAAGAAGTTCTGACTAATCTGTATCATTTCTGGATGAAGAGCACTGCCTTGTTCCTTTCCCCTTTAAAAACAGAGCAGTGTAACTAATATGGAGAAGCTTATCCTGGATGCATGTGAGCCAGCAATTTCTCAGGGTCAAATATTCTCACTGAGCTTTTAAAAATAAAAAATTTAAAAAAGGCAAAACTGAAGCCTCTTTCACTGAGGCTAATGTTCTGTGCTCAGAACAATCTGGAACCAGGCCATGAGTTTTAAAGAGGTTGCAGCAACTCTGCAGTCTTCTTTGGTGAAGATGCACATGCATAGGCTTTCATTAATTGATTCTTCTTTGTTACAAAATTTCATTTACATTTACCAAGATTTATGAGCTTGCATTCCTCTCTGGATAGCTATACATTTCTGTCCTATTGTTGTGGGTGATGATCTATTTAAACATATGCATATCTTTATGGCCTATCAGCTGGACTGCAATAATGTGATCTGCTTGGATATGAAAGCTTCAGCATTTAAGAAATATAAGCTAGCACAGAACATTGAGGATATTTGCACAATCAACCCAGGTAGCAATAAACATGTTCATTTTACCTTCTTCCTTGCACAGTAGCTTCCTGTGGAAAACTGATTAAAGCAAACGCACAAGTTTCAGCCATTATCTTAAAGGCTCTGTAGCCTGGAATAAGGGTTAAAGACCCACAAGGACAAGACTTGCAAGGGCTTGTAAGTCTTCAAGACTGTGATTGACTACTTCACCTCTGGGATCCATTGAAACTCTCCAAGAGCTTTACAAAGCCTGTTATTTGGTAACAGAATGCTCATAGAGATGGGCACAGGTTCGGAAAGAAACTCTGCAGGAGGCAAAGATTCCTGCGAGTTACATTACTGTCGTTGCCAAAGGTGAAGTGTGTTTGACCTAGCCTTTATCTAAGTTATTCTCAGAATATACTTTTATAAAAATGTTCTGGAATCTTTTCTCCCAAATTAAGGAAAGAGCACTCCATCTTAGACTGGTACATATTGTAGGCTTTTTGTGCACTGAAGAGGGTGTGAGACAAAACAGTGTGATAAATGACGGCTGCACATTTTGTTATGATAATGGATAATGGCATTGCTACTAGAAGCACTTTGCTGTGGTAGTAAGCTGAATCTGAGAAGAGAGGAGAATTCCCTTTGCAGTTTTGCCATTGACTTCAAGAAAGTAGAGCACAAAGGAAAACTCATCCTTAAGCTATTTACGTAGAAGGAAGGTCCTGTATGTGCTGTGAAGGGGCAACTGCTGTGAACGAGATAATTGTCAGTTAGCTGTACAGCCTCTGCCCACTGCATAGGGATTTATTTTTTTTCCTGATTATATTGATCATTTTTAATGTCAGATTATTATAATAGTTAACTGAAGATACTCCCCCCCCCCTTTTTTTTTTTCTTTTTTTTGGTTGGGTTTTTTTTCCTGTTTTCTCAGAAGTTTTCAAATGAACTGCAGTCTGAAAATAACTTCTACAAGTCAGGTTTTGTGGATTTAGGGTACAGGCGTGTTATAGTGACATGCAGAAGAGTTAATTTATTCTGTTTGGATGAAGAGAAACAGATGCATGTCAGGAAGACACAGTACCACATCATGGTATAGAGCAGGATAAATTATTCTTCAGTGCCTTCACAGAAACCTAAGCCTCTGAGCCAGACTTCCTTCTTAAGATGGGGCTTAGGAGCCAAGATGGCTTTGTCTATATAAGAGAAGCAGTTTCTGTGAGAACAAAGGTTAATTTCAAATGCAGAGCTTGTTTGAAGTTACATAGCATCAATGAGATTACACTTTGGTACCAAACATCCACAGAAGACAGAAAATTAGATAACATGTCTACGGAAATTATTGGAAGGCAAACATTGCAGTAAACTAGATCCTGTGTTTTGTTTGCTATATTGCAACGCATTCATACATTGGTAGAGACTTACACTTCAAGATTTAAGGTTAAGCCAGATTTAGAGAATCACAGACTGGTTTGGGTTGGAAGGGACCTCAAAGCCCATCTAGTTCCAACCCCCATGCTGCGGGCAGGGACACCCTCCACTAGCCCAGGTTGCCCAAAGCCCCATCCAGACTGGCCTTGAACACTGCCAGGGAGCCAGGGGCAGCCACAGCTTCTCTGGGCAGCCTGTGCCAGGGCCTCACCACCCTCATGGTAAAGAATTTCTTCCTAATATCTAATCTAAATCTGCCCCTTTTCAGTTTAAAGCCATTACCTTTGTCCTATCACTACATATATCACTACATTTCTCATTGCCCTGTCCACCAAATACTTATTCTGCAAGGTATGACCTTTCTCTTGTAATGAGCATGCTCAACACTTCATTAATAACAAAGGACATTCATGGTGCTTAGTATACTGTAGAACTGTGCTTAAACATGATTTTTTCCATATGATTTTGAAAGTTCATATCTACATGGCCTGTTCTGATTCAATGCCAAATTCATTAGACTTACTTGCACTAAATTCTCCTTATTTGGAGAGACTGTGTCAGTGGGATGACTATTCATGGAATAAGATGGTGCTTGATTAATGATATCAAAATCTGGGCCATAATGAGAATGTCATCATGGAAGTCATTGAACAGTTATTGTTCTGTTGGCCGCTATTAGCGTGTTACCCAGAAGGCCATAAATGATGGTAGGAATTCTTGCAAGACATTTTAAAATATAGGCGTATTGAATTTACAGTACTAATTTGGGTACTTGCACTGAGGATTTGTAGGAGCAACACCATTTCAATTTTCTTCCTTTCTGGCCATATGAAATCACAAAGTTAGCCAGATACATGGATTTCTCCCTGAAACACAAACTATTAGCTTAAATTAAAACCAGTTGTCTAGGCTAACTCTTACTATTTCCTTGTTCTGAGGAAAGCCACGGAGATTAAAGACTGCACAGTTATAAGTTAAATATTTTGAGTTTTGCTAAAACACGCAGAAAAATAATTATGGGAAGGATTTAAAATTTCTGAGCTCTTAGTGATAAAAACAAGAATCTGGAGTCAAAATATCATTAAATAGGTACTGGGCATAGTCTCTTATTACAAACTGGTTTTCATTGCTCATATTTCATTACATAGTTCAGTGTACCAATCATTAACAAAAACATATAGGATACCTTTAACTGTGGGAGATGATTTACTAATAAAGAGTTTAAAGTGATTGAGCTGCAAAGGTTTGGATATAACTCTGAGGTTCTCTTAACACTCCCGCTGAACCAGTGTCTGCACCAGTGTCTTCTATAGAATAATCCCTTGAATGGAAAAGGGTGAAGGGGAAGAGGGCTTTCCATTCTGTCTTCAGATAAGTGTGTATGTGATTGATTTGACAGTGTCAGAAATGGAGACAAAGTGAGATCTGCTCGCCAAAGCCCACTGATGAAGTGAGGAGCTGTGAGAGCATGGTGCACAGCCAAAGCACAAACTACTCCATGCAGTGTTGTCTTCTGGCCAAAGCCAGTTAGAAGCCATATATATCTAACAAGCATCTGCAATATGCAGATGGGGATTCATGCTAAGAAAGTTATTTTGGGGTGGCTGTGGGGAAGATTATACAGTCTCCCTTCCGTGCATCATTTTCCCCCCCACGAGTACAGGGAAGAGAAAGAAAAAAACAAAACCAGTCCTTTAAATACTTTCCACCTAGTCTCATGCAGTTTTGCTATTATCATGGAAATTTCTGTGACAAAAATAATAATAATAAGTCACAGTCTAAAATATGACTTCAGGTGAGAAGTTTCTTCTGTGTGTTGGGCAGCTAAAGATCTTCTCTGAAGTCCATTCTGATTCTGCAGCAACAATTAGATTAGATGTTAAAACTGGGACACAGAGAAAAGGGTCTTTTCTGCTTAGTTCAGGGCCCGTGGTGGAGTCACAGCCTTTGCACTGGCTTACACTGAACACTGCTCTAGCCTTGAATTGTGTGACCTAATGGAGGGTCATGAGTCCAAGAGCTCTCAAGGGCAGTACAGACCCCAAGTAGAGTAAACCAAAAAGGAAATATTGCCATGGTGGTTTTTATGCATGACATTGTACTCGAGCTTATAATGTGATAAAGCTTATCTTTGGGGAGATCCAAATATCCTGACATCTAAGTGATTTTTCTAAGAGTAAGGCACAAAGAATCATATAAAATGCAAAGTTATTTTCCCCCCTTCGTATAAGTAAAAGCCAGTCACGCTTTGCAACTACAGCAGAGCTCTAAGGGTGTAGCAGTTGCAATGCTACTCTTCATGCTTGAGGGTAAGCTCATGGGAAAGTATAGTCTTCCAGCCTCATCAAATGAAGGCTTCCTGTTCAGCCTATGGTTTTGCACAGAATAGACCTAAGACATTCAGGAGAGTTTAATTAAATCATTACTGATGTGTATCAACTAACTTGTTTTAACATGTAAGAGAAAAAGACTTCTTCAGCTTGTCTAGCCTTCTGCTTTAAAGTTGAACCTAGCTGCTCGGTCTTTGTGTTTTTCCAGTCCTAGAGAGTGTTTCTCAGTAATTTGTGACTTTTTTAAGGATACCTACTTATTAGTCTGGTGTGTCAGAGAACCAGAACTTAACAGCAGCAGGATGGAAGAAGAGAACTGAAACTGAAACCAGGCGTTTTGTCTGCAGTTTGGGCAAGAGGGGGAAGGCTGGAGCATGATTTGGATTAATAAACAGGCTAGCTACACGTAGCCTCCAAGGCCCCTGCCTGTAGTGAAGATAGATTAAACTATTCAGGTCTATCTTGATACAAATGTATCTGTATTTTTTTCCCTGGAGTGTTCAAGATGAGGATAGTGGTCTCCATTATCTTCACACATGTGTGGAGGGGATGGATAGATGTGGGCAGTATTTCTTCCCTCCTTGGTGTACAAGCAGTCTAGTAGTCCTGTTGATGGCTGCTGCTGCCTTTTTGTGTGGGTCTTTTGGCCAAAGAGAGAAAGAGAGGAGGAGGAAATGGAAATTCTTGGGATGTGTGGTCCTCAAGGTGCAAGGGTAAATGCTTTAGTCTCCAAAGTGGCCACAGTATTCCTGCTTCTTTGCACACTTGCTTGTGTTCTAGAAATGACGGTTTAGACAGATTCCATGTTTCTGAGATAAGAAAATCGTGATGGCAGTGTCTCATCACTGCTTGAGCTTTGAACTGCCAGCTGTGTGGCTGTGACCAAATGTTTATGAGGAGCAGTAACGTCATGTTACAGCATCAGGTGGCAAAATGTCCTTAGAATGTTCCATATAACATCAGTAAAGATGATATTTTGTCACTTTTAGCCATCTTTCATACCTGAACCAGGGCACCCTGCTCTGCAACTGTAGTCACAGAACCCTGGAGCTCTAACATCCCTGTAAGGTCATCTTTGTTTGATGAGCTACCTCTCAGAAACAACTAATGAACAGGTCTGGAGTTCACCACAGACCCATTATGCTCGAAAAAAGGAGAGCTGCCAAATTTTTAGCGGGGAATAATGTTTCTTCTCCTCAAACAGGGACACCACCAAGAAGCTAAGATGGAAAGGTACTGAAAATTTTTGTCTTGTTTTTATTTTAAATTGTTGGAGTTAAATGTTTCCATCTATGGAAATGATTAGCCTTTTGTGTATTTAATATCCCTTTGGATATTTTTACATCTTCCTTTAGTTGACATTGAAGGCAGTGAAGGTTGTAGATTCTGAGTACCCAACCACAAGGTAAAGCTTGTGAGCACCAAATTCCAGATAGGACAGTAATAATGAAGGCTCCTGTTGCTCTGTGAGAGCACAATGAGGGAACAGACTAAAAATATTACAACCAAATAAATCCAAGTGTCTCCTTAATATTTGTCATTCCCTTATGTGGATTGGATAATAGTGACAACATTTCATAGTTGGTTGACCAGCCACCACCCATGGCAGTTGGTATGTTACCAGATGTGTCAAAAGCTTTCAGCAGGAGACTCACAGATTACCTCTTCAGCTTCTCTGCAGTTTGGAAGAATCCTTCAGACATCTGTAAAACTTTTGCCTTTAACTTGCATATGGTCCCTTCGCATGCCAGGTGCAAGTGACTTGTAGCTCATTTTGCTGTGTCTGGCATGGTGGGTGATAGTGTGTGAAGTTGAGGAGGTGATGCTCTGCTCTGGAGGGGAGTGCCACATAGTCAGGCTCAAAGATCTCTTCTAGGAAGTGGCAACCCACCAATCCCTTCATTGTGGTTTCATCCATGAAAAAAAAAAAAAAATTACTGGTGAGGTCTGTGCTGGAGGGCTTACATCTAGATTCGTTACTTCTACCCTAGTCAATACATGTTGTGTATTGACCCCCGGCTATGGTTCTAGCGTGCCCTTATTTCTGTGCTTGCTTTTAAGATGTGTGATTCATGAAATTCACATCTACAAACATGCCCGGTGCAGTGAGATGTCTTGTGATGAGAGAGAATAAGTGAATTAACCTTCAAAGGAATGAAGCTTGCTATAAAACCAGCTGATAAGTCTGTAGATCTTAAGCTTTGTCCTTGGGGGTTGTGGTGAATCAGCTTTTGTCTTCAAGAGCAAAACCTGGCTTCATCTGGTTTGATATATTTGAAAGAGAGGGAAAAAGTATGACTTTCATCAGGTGTCTGTTTTAACCAAGCAAAACAAACACATGTAACAGGAAAATCCTGGGGATTCTTCAAGTGCTCTGACCGCTGAGGCTGGACGATCAGCCTGAAGCTTGGTTTTAAACAGGAGCCAGCAATAATATATACTACATTATTGTCTGCAGTCTAAACATTGTCACGGTCTCCATTTCACCCCCTGGTACTGTAGAACTAGTTCCTTTTCATCTGTTGCTCTAAGCCCTGGGGTTTGCCTGCATAATATTGCAAAGTTGTTCAGAGTGTACTCCGCACACACGCACACACTCTCTCTCTCTCTCTCTCTGAGTCTGCCCTGCTTTGGTGTTGGTGGCTATGTCATTTGTTTATTGATGAGACAAGTTTTCTCTCTTAATTTCCTTGTTTCCAGTGTTTTGGCTACAAAATTGAGGCGCTTTCAGATATCATAATAAAGGCGCTGTAAGAGTGTAGCACGATGAATCCTTCTGCTTAATATGGAACCTGTTGTGCTTCCAAAAATAGTAGTTAATTTTAGAGGCTGCATGGATTACTTACATTTTATTAGCTTCACCATTAATTTTTTTTCTTTTTAGAGGAAGTTTCTGTGCAAGGGTCAAATCCTTTTCTCTTTGATACTTTGAAGGAGTCAGGAGTCAGCTACATTGACTGATATGCTGAAAGTCAGGACTGGAGCACAAGTCCTGTTTCCATGGCCTCTTGAAAGCCTCTGTCAGTTTTGAGGTTGAGTCCATGAAAGAGCTCAGCAGAACCTGAACTCCATTGTACAGTTCTTCCTGGCGTGCTAGGCAGCGCCAGAGCAAGTTTCTAGAGCTTCTCCTGTTTTTTCTTCAGCTATCAGCACCTTTCTGCACATGCCGCCTTCCCCGTTTCCTGCTCTATTGCTCAGCTTTTGTGTAGACTGACTGGGGAACAATGTGTTTTCCAACTCAAGTTTTCACTATGAGAGAAAAAGCCACACTGACAGTGAAATTGGACCAGAGCTCTTTTAACATATGATAAACTGAATTTCCACATTGCTGTGAGGATAAAGAAGTGAGGGATTATCAAGTAGAAATTCCAGAACATGCACCCAAAATATCAATAGTTTGGTGGCCATCTCTTTCTGACCAAGGAGACTGGTGGTGAGCAAGCGTCTCAGCACTAACCATGTCAGAGAGGCAACATGGATAGCAACATGTCATCCCTGCGCATTCCAAGTGATTGCCCTTACTGCAGACAAACGTAGGTCCTGATTAGTTGCCTCTGTGCTGTATGGGTCACCCTATCCCTGAAGTGCGAAGTCTGCTCTTCAGGAAAGACACATGCCCACAGTCCTTTCCAGCTGAGAAGTGCAGGAAAGATCGTGCAAACTTTCTCATCACGTAACTCAGAGCTGCTGTAAATCAAACTGATGCCATTCAGCTGAAGAAGTGTTTTAAACACTGTTTTCTTCCCAACTGCTCAACAGAAAACATAAACCTTTCTCTCTTTCTCTTTTTTTTTTTTGGTAAGGTGATTTTGGAAGATTGCAGGACAACTTTTAAGTGTTTCTGAATTTATATAGCAAGCAAGACTTTTTTTAAACTCTTGATATGTTTTTCCATTTTAATACCACCAATTATCATGCACATTAAGTGCACAGTCAATCGTACAGAATTTTAATTTATTTTGAAACTGGACAGTCAAATTGTAGAGTCATATCTCATAGAGTAAATGACTGCTATTTGGAATCTAACTTTTGCATTTTACTGGATTTTTGTAGAATAGGAATTCTGGAATCACAGAAAAACACATTTTAAGTAGAACAATTGCAAGCTGCCATGTTTTAGCATCTTTGTACCCTGTATCTTATCACTAGCATTCCTGAAGTAAATATTTACATGTTATATGATGCAATAACAATAAGGGCATTTTGTGGTTTGCTCTGGCACCTTTTTGCCTTCTTTGTGAATTTATCATCACAAATTTTTTAATATACCAAATAGATGGCAAAGAATGTGACTTTGGACTTCACTTATTGGGCTGATCTGATTAGGATGCATTTTTCCTTAAATGTATGGGGTTTTTTATCATTTATTTTTTCTGGTAAAACACCCTTTGACAAAGACGCTATCTGTATGACAGCAGCTGACTTTAAGACATGAGCCAAATAACTAGATGTAGGGTCAGTAGAATAGATTCAATAGAAAGAAAGATATGCCATCCATCTTTTACATGTTCAGTATTATCAATACTACATATATGGGCATACTCCAAGACAAATTTAAGGCAGATTTCCATATAGAAATGCTCTTGTGCAATTTGGATAAGTAAGTTCTTTGCAAAGTGACCTCTTTTACAAAAGTACTGATTATTAAACCTTGCATTTTGATGTCTTATAGTAAGACATAAGTGTTCACTAAGTTTCTTTGCTTTAAGAGAGTGCAGACGACAGCTCAGAGGAATAAATACCCCTAACTTTAATGATGTTATGCACAAGCTACATTTGGAGGCAGTGATCCAGTTGATTGGAAAATTGCTTTGCTATTAATCTTGCACTGTTTATTCATTTTCCTGTGTATTCAATAAGTTTTTCCCAGAAGGAATGTTGTGAGGTTGTTTGACATTATTTAGTTTTTGATCCATCATATTTGTTTCTAGAAACCATTAAAATGCAGTTTTTCTTACTTGTCTCATTTTCTTGTCTAACCAGACCAATATCTGCTATTTAATTGCAATCATTTTAGCTACTAACTCTTGTATACATCATGGTTACTGTGGGAGAGGATAAGTGAATAGTCCTCAGAACAAAGGGGGCTGCTCTGCAAAATTTCTTTGCTCCATTTTTTCATGATACTGCTGTTGGGACAGCATGGTGGGATAACTGCATCCATCATTCTGTATTGGCCATGACACCAGATCTGCCCCTTGATGCAGAAAAAGCTGTCTTCTGCAGAAGTGTTTAATAAAAAAGTGTATTATCCGTGTGGTCTGAAGAGCTGAATGAAGATGAATGATTCTTTGCTTTCCTTACCTGTCCTCCAATAGACACGCCCTTTACCTCTAAGTTAGAAACTCCCTACAACATGTATAAAGAAACTTACATGATGGAATTGATGTTACAGCTGCAATAACAAATCAGAGTTTCCACCTAGGAGGAAAAATAAAATTGACACATTGCCTCCTTTCACACTTGCATTCCTTTCAAGCCTGAAACAAGCAAAATATTGATGTGAATGAAACTGGTTGGGGTGATGTAGTTTCTGTCTGTCTTTTACTAGGTTGCCTTGAGACATCTGCAGAGGTAAGATAGATTGCATGTCCAATATGAATAAGATTGCTTTCCTGCAACAGTGACTGCTGTAGTTGAGGAAGAGAATTACTGTCTTGTAACAAGTATTTTGAATTTGCACTTTTTACTACAGCTGAATGTGTTAATTTAAGGTCTCATCAGTTCCATCTGAAGTCTGAGCAAAAACTAGAAAGGAGTCAGTTTATTGTTTCATCCCAGGACATGAACATTAGAGCCTTGATTTTGTTTATAGTGTTTGGGTGAATGAGGCAACCAAGCCAACTGCATCATGGTGATTTAGCTTGGAAGTAAAATATTAGATGTGCTATTTGTTTTGTTTCAGTTTCCAAATGAATGTCTATTATTACCAAGTTGTTATTCCATGGAAGCATTCTAGACTCATTCAGCTTTTTCATACAAAAAGGGCTTTGTGCACGCAACATGTCTAGTGCATTCCCTCACCTTTGTTTCCCCATGGGCAAGATGAAGACTGATGGAAACATGACATTAGAAGCTGCTGTAGAGCAGCCAGTGAAGAACATTTGGGTTTTTTGTGTATCTATCTCAAGTGAGATTCTAGTGATGACTAAAAAGGTCAGGTTTGCAGATGTAAAAGAGGCTTGCAGATGTAAAAGATTTGTTTTACTGAGAAAGTAAATTCTGTTGGACTGGATTTAATTAGTGCAGTTGAGCTGCAAAACCTACTCAAACAGAGGTCACAGAGGAACGTCAAGGATGCTGTTAACTCTGCCTAGAGATTGAGGGAGGGACTCAATCTCCAACCACAGTGTACTTCGTGGCATAAAGTTTGCGTATGATTGCTTATGCTTTGTGGTAGGTTCATGTTCATATTCAAATCTGGGACATATGATTTTCCAACTATCTGATTTTTTTAAAGCAAAAAAACTATTCAAACAAATCTTGGGAAAAAACCCAACCATGCAGGACACTGACTGAAAGAGGGCAACTAAGCTTGATGGTGGTATGTGATACTCAGTCTTTGTGATCTTTGTTTTCTTCCTCTAGATGAAGTGGTTCATGTCTCAGTCCCTGAGAAGCTCACCTTTGAGGAAGCTAAGGAGCTGTGTCGGAAAAGAGATGGCGTTCTTGCTTCTGTTGGGAACCTCTATGTCGCCTGGAGGAATGGCTTTGACCAGTGTGACTATGGCTGGCTGGCGGATGGCAGCGTTCGTTACCCAGCCTCAGTGGCAAGGCCCCAGTGTGGTGGAGGTTTACTTGGGGTGAGAACCCTGTATCGCTATGAGAACCAAACAGGCTTTCCTTACCCAGATAGCAAGTTTGATGCCTACTGCTATGAACGTAAGCTTTTTTTTATTTATAATTTTCAGTATGCTTACCATGCTAACCCTGAAAAGTGTTTACTTTAATATGTATTTTGTTTCAGTTCTTGCAGCATGCATGAGTTTTTAAAAATTTGTTTTATCACTACGGCTTTACAAAAAAGAGGGAAAAGCTGAAATAAAACAAATGTCGTAAAGTAACATTGGCAGATAAAGATAGGCAAAGTTTTAAGGTAAGATTTCAGCCTGAATAGTGTTTTTACACACAGTGACACACCGTTCCCACAGTCACCCTGAGTCTGCAGATGCTACGTATTTTGGTGCCTGAGTGCACCCCGGTATCTTTGTGTCATGTCACTGAACATAAGAACAGAAGAAATGTCCTATTTGACCAGGTGAATGACTGTCATCTAACTTGATATTCTGTATCCAATGATGGCAATAAGAGAGGTTGTTTACAGACTGCATACAAGCCTGTCCATTTTCTGGTCTCTGAGATGCTGGTAATTTGGGGGCTATCTCTGGATTCCAGGTGTTTTGTTCCATCATATTTTTTAGGCTTCTAAAGCAGTTGCAAGTTCTCCTCTCAGCTGCTCAGTGTTTCATGTGCCAGTCAGCTGGTAAATTCCCTTTCTTACTGCTGCTTGTTTCCCTTCTGGTATTTGCAGAGGTGCATCAAGCATTTGCCACATTCACCTGGTAGACTGCCTCAATCTAAACCAGATCTCCTCCACACCTGTCAGCTCTCCTTTGGTTTGGGGTTAAACACTTCTCTGTAACCTCTTCCATCTTCAGTGCCGGCAGCCTCGCTCTGCTATTATTTTGGTGCAGCCTATCCTTGCATAGGTTCCTTTTGTCCAAAAAGGTTCACCAGCTTCTAGTGTACCTGAGTTTCTCTTCCCTATATCATCTCACCAGTGCACCAGTTCCAGATCCCTGCCTGTCTCTCAGGCCTTCTTGGAACTGTCAGTGCTTCATAGACCACCACCATGGAGGTCCTGGTTTCATCTGCCTGGCCTTCTCCAGAACATCCCTCCTACATTTCTCTCTGGCATTAGTGATGACTACTTAATCTTTCCCTTCACCTCGAGAAATCCATCCATGCATCTCATGATGTGCAACATTTAAGTTTCTATATAGTCCTTTCAAATACCACAGACCAACTACCTGTGTCTGTTGAGAGGTTTCCACCACCTTTGAGCACACACTGTTGGAAGGTGCATAACATCTAAGACATCAGAGTGCTTCTTCCCAGCTGAATACCCTGCTTCCCTGAGAGCAGCCTCCTCAGCAGCATAGGGAGGTTGGACTGTTCAACAGTTTTCCTGCAGGCCTCTCTGTTCAAGGAAATTCCTGTGGTTGCAAATAGTACAATTGACATTAACATGTAAAGGCGACTTGTGTCGATTTAAAAGTTCAGAACTTGGTCTTTAACTATGAATATCTAGGTTTTTTGGACTCCGTCCTGTGACTCTAAGTCAGAACTGCTTGAAATGTGCAGTCTGTACTGTCCCCATTTTGTGGATGATGAACCATCTGCAGCTGCAGATCTTTCCAACTCAGGCATTGAAGACACATTTATGAACAAACCTTACTACTTGAGAACCAATCCCAACATCCGGTGTAATGTTACAGTCTGGCTGTTCTCAGACACTCTTCTCTGCAATATTTTAAAATAGGACTTTTTTTTTTTTTTTTTCCCCTTTGTTGCTTGTGGGTATGATGTTCCAAACTTTTCATGTAGGAGTAGTCCTAATGGACTTCAAGGAGACTGCATACAGTAATAAGGACTAGTTAAGTTCAGGAGAGTGTGCTCATAATCTACAGACCAGAATTTTGCATATCACTGCTCCTGTTCCTCCCCTGAATTGTTTATGATCAGTTTTAAGTGTCGTGGGTAAAACTGACTTTAATGGGGATGAAATTCATCAGTCCCTCTAAAAGACCAAAGCAGTGACTGGACATTTTGCCTGTAATCTAGTCTTTTCTTAGGACAAATTACAGTTTTCTGTTTGTGTGAATTTCACCCCTTTCAAACAACATGTGCCTTTTCAATGTTCTTTTCGGAAGTTTTAGTTAACAAATTCTAGTGACATACTATTTGTTCTAAAAACATTCTTGATAAGTATTGGGTTGTTGCCTTTTGTATAACTGCTTTTTCTGCAAACTCTTGCCCTTGATACACAGAGAATAAATATTTCATCAGTTTGCAACCCAGGAAGTAGACAGTCTATGACTATCAACCCTTTTACAAGAAAAAAAGACTAAAAGAACCAACACTATGTGGTAGACAGTGGGCTGCTCTCTAGCAATTTTAACTGCAGTCAACATTACATCAGAATTAATTAAATGCTGCTAGCTAGATGACTCAGCTTTTGCCAAATACATCTGTTTTTCTGTAGGGAAACTCAGGAGTGTAATGCTGAACCCTGCATCCTCCTTCACGGTGCCTGTCTGCCACATATTTCAGAAGTTACTGAAAGCTCTGTCTCCCTCTTCGAAGGTGCTTGGGGTCTCACTCAGCAACCAGCTGTAACTCTTCATTGCTTTTGCTCAAAGATTTACACAAGAGGTGACTAATTAGTCTCGCTGCCTAGCATCTTGGTCTTTCACATCTCAAGCAGCTGCCTGAAGCAGTGGCTGTAGAGTGACTCTCTCCTGTTGGAGCCTTGGAGCCAATCCCTTTTTGGGTGGGCAGAAAAAAGGAGAGAAAGAAAAAAATGGCTCTACAATACAGCAGGAGGCTTGAATATAAGTTCTTTTTTCAAATCATCATCTTTTTCTGAAGTTTCTTCCAAAACTTCCCATTATCTCTATTTCAAAGTTTCATTGCAGTGGGCCATCACATAAAGTCCACTGTCCCCAAACTCTGAGTGCTTTTAGCTCAATATGAAGCCTTTAAGGAGCGATTCCTGCTGTGCCAGACAACAAAACTGCCCTCCCCAAGACCTTGACTCTTTCCATGTAACAACAACCCAGTGCTTATAGCTCTTACCATGCTCATTACGTGTCTCACATTACATCTTACATTTCCCTCCTCACCTGAATACCCAGTCACACCAGCAAAAAACTTCTGTTGCTGGAAAAAGAAGAAAAAAGGGATGTTGTTACATGCATTTGTGAGATCTTGGTCAGCTAAAGCAAAAACCACAGAGTGCCTCTGTGAACAGGGGAGGATCAAGCCAGCTACCCAGGTAGCACCAGCGCCAAAGGTCTGCAGCACAGATGTTCATGTGGTGATCTTAGTTTTTTTACAGCATCCCTGTAAAGTTTCCTCTGCCTCCTGTGTGAAAGCTAGCAAAGTTCCCGGTGACTTAGCTCCAAGAGCAATGGCCACGTGTTGCACAGTTAGCCTGAAATGAAATGGCAACGACGAAGGACCTGCGTCTGCCACTTTTACTCAGGAGGAGTAATACTATACTCCCTGCGTAAGGCCACCAAAACAAATGCCTCCCAGCACAAAAGGGATGAGTCCAATGCTTGAATTTACACATACTCTGAAGCAATAGATTTGTGGCAAAGCAGTCATCTGTTTTAGTCATTACGAAGACAAATTGTGTATTTAAGAAAGGAGATAACTCTTTCTTCAGCCCTGCTTAGAGTCTTCACTCCTATCCTGTAATTAAATTCTTTTTGGTGGAAAGTCTCAAAATACTAATTTTTAATTAGAGCTAAAAGGAACCTCAATATGTATTGTGAATATTTTACTTACTTTTAAAAAGGAATCATGTTTATTAAAATACATGAAAAACAGTAAGTCAAGCAGTAAATTCTATTTTAAAATGCACTAGTTTCAATAAAACAGCCAACCTGGACAGCATTTAACAGTACAGTTAAGTTCAGGATTTTAATTTCAACAGTGTTCTGGTTACAAAATTACATTGTACAAAGTGTCTTGACTTTATGAAAATAAAAGTGGCCCAGATTAATAATACATTATTTAAAATCTAAAATTCTTGTTAAAAAAATAAAAAACCTTCTTCACTTTGATCATGAGTGTTTTTCACTCTACAGAAACCACATGGCTCTGAGTTTCTGAAACATTATCTGCGTGTTTCATCTTATCCCAAGACTTTCAACAGACTTTTTAGTTCTTTTTTTCTGAGAAGTACATAATCATGTATCTGATGGAGCTTGAAAAAAGTTTCAGGTTAGACACATGATTAAGTACTTGAAGCTCCTTGGAGGCCATCATCAGGGGAAAAATTTTTCAAGTGTTAACACTTAGAACTTATAACATATTAACATATTAACATATTTACAATTTAAAAAAAAAGAAAGAACAACTATTGCTGAACACTTATATTTATTTATAAGAGAATAAAACATTGTATCAGCAAAAAAAAAAAAAATTAATTTTTAATGGGATACCTATTTAATAGTTAGTTCTTGCATAGACCTATAGGGTATTTGTTTAATTCCATCCCTCATTCCCCCAGTCTTGTCAGATCTAATTCACTGAAGTTTGTGGGAATCTTGTCACACACTTCAATTGACTTCGGATGGGACATTTTATACTACAGCATCTGTAGAATAAATTGGACTCCAGAAATGCACTAATCAAAATGTATACGGCTTTTGTCTTATATACCTGCAACAAAACTGAACTTCATGAACTTCATACAGAGGTGGTTGAATTTTTGAATCATAAATCTATGTTTTGCTGAGAAACACTGATTTGTTAAAGCTGAATTCTTTCATAGACCTGTATTGCTTTTGGCGACTCTTTCAGCAAAACATTTTTTGCTTGACTCAAAACATGTGTTGACCATTTTGCTCTGGATTTGACCATTTTGTTTCAGATTTGCTCTCTTATTTTGACTTTGTTTCATGCACCTTTGTTGATTCTCTTCGATTATGCCACTTTGGTTTAGCATTATGATTTCATTTTAGCTGGAGATTGGAAAATTCCAGTTCTGAGACAGCATTGCCCTAAGTGTTCATCATGAAAGCAGTCCAATACAGCCCCATCACGAGTGTATCCAAGTCAACCACTCTTGTGACTGAGGGCCTCTTTCTTTGATGCTTCATCTGTATAGAGCTCAAAATCAGAGTGCACTTTTATAGAAAAAATATAGGAAGCAGCAGCCTTCGTAGTACGTAGCAAGACAGACCTTTGTAAGAGGAAAGTGGAGAATAATTGTCTCTCTGCAAACCTCTCCCCTGCACACCTGAAAACCTTGCCAACCAAACTCTCTGTTTCTTGTGAGTTCAAGTAAGAGTGTTTTGCTAGGACAGAGGTGTTTGGTTTTGCAAGGTGACTTGCAAGTGACTTGTTCTTCTATGGAGGACTTCAGAGCAGGGAAAGATAAAAAAAAACCCTTCTTGGAGAGGTCCTACAACATGAACCACCATGATTGCAAGCTAAGCCTCAGAAAACATCAACTGTGCTCCACTTGTCCAGCAGCAGAAAGGATAAGATTTTCAGGCATAGCTGAAAAGCTGGCAGAAGAAATGCTGTCTTCTCTTTTGCTACATGTGACTTAGTTTGGAAAACTTTGAATAACTAGGCAGTTCTGTCCTTCTCCACAGCAACCGTCGGTAGCTACATGTCCCAGCTATTTCCTGGATGAGGGAATTATTTCCAGCCTGATGTCAGGGACTGTATTATGGGAGATCTGTGGATTTTTGATCAGTTTGGGAATGATCACAAAATACTGAAGATGTAGGGCGTGGTGACATCCAGGGAACAAAATTTTCAATCTGAAGAAAAAGAACAAAAAAAAGTTTATTGTAGACAAAACACAATAGAGTGCTGAACATAATAAAGCCAGTGTCCCCCACCATTTCACAGTCCAGTATCAGAATGGATAAAATGCCTTTGAGCAGGCAAGCATCTCAAGGACATGGCACTGACCACAGCGTATACAAGGCTGTTGGCTCTGCTCGTGCTTCCTTTCCCCTCTGTGAAAGTGAAGCTATGCAAAGGGCTTAAAATGCCTTACAGAGGCAGCTGCCACCAGATAACAATTCTCTAGCTTTTATTATTTTGCTAAGAAGGCAGATTTCTGTGCTTCTCTCAGATATGCAGTTCAGCAAGACCTACATAGCTGCAGAGATCTCCAGTAATATCTTGGACCAGGTGTAAGAGGAATAAATCTCTGAAGCTCTCTGCTGGGTTTATACCAACAGGCAAACATCACAGAGGCTGTGTACGCTAACAGCTTGCAGCAGGTTTCTTAATTCACTCTGCTTCAGTCGCGTGGCTGAATTTTGAGAGGGTGCATGGTGAATTTTGAGAAGTCAGTCAGACCATGCTGAAAGCAGGAAGAAGACTTCAATCCACTTCAGACAATCCTGTGCCACAGACCTCACTAATACATCACCCTGAGAAGGAGGAGGAGGTGGTGGTTGGGTGCAGCTTGACCTTTTAAAATCTGTGTAGAGTATGAACAAACAGAACCAAATTTATCAATCTAACTGATGTATGTGGAGCAACTGTTTGCAGCCTCAGGAGGTTGACCTTCAGGAGGAGACACTGCTTTGGTCACAGAAAGTGAACTTGCATTTATCCGAGTGATTCAAAACTGGTCCTTTAAGAATAGTTCATAAGTGCAGACATTGTGGACAGAGGGAAAGAGGAAAGAAAAGACGACACAGTTAAAGGCATTTTTCTTTTGTTCCCTCAGGTCACTGAACGGGTCAGGTAACAAGGATGGGATTAGGATCAACAAGGTGAAGAAGTAAAAGATCCATCCCTTTAGGTGTTCAAGTACAGGAAAGATAAATTGGTTTTGCTCTTTTATACCTTTGCTCACTGCTGTGGGAACTGGTTACCACTCATGGGACGTATGTGTAATTTGTCTCCTTTCACACTAGGTGGGGAGAGCAAAGCAGCAAGAATTTTGCTGTTCCTTCCTGACCTGAGTGACAATCTTGGCGCTCTCTGTTCGTCAGTTGGTTTTTGTGGTCAGGAAGCAAAGATTGTTGCTTTTATTTGGTGCTGGGATTACAGATGACTAAAGAGAATCTCTGATTTTTTGTCCTCTTTGGCAGTTTTTTTATAAATAATGTGGAAAGAAAAATGCTTTTTGCTATTGTTCTTTTGTGGATAGATTGGCAGGTTATAATTTGTTCACAGAACTACACTTACATGTGGGGAAGCCAGGAGATAACATATCCTTCCCCCTTTAACTGTCTGACTTCAGAAGTTATGAAATAGCAAGTGGTTTTACTTAAGAGTGTTTTTGCTCACAGAGCTAATAGAGCTGCTGCCTCTGCTGTTTTGTTAGCTGGAAGAAAAGAACCTTGGGCAATGGTGTGAAGAGGATGCATGGCCTTTTGTTATGTCTTTAAGTTTTTCCTTACAAATAAGATGGACTAATAGCTTTTAAATTATTTTTTTTAAAAGAATCCTATTATTTTTCTCTGATATTGCACATATTTTGTAAGTGGGAATAGACACTGCATTTAGATTTTTTAAAATTATTTTTCTCATTACATTTGACTTGTGTTTTGATGTCACTACATGGTGTAGGTAAGTGGGAGTATACACCTGGAGTTATAGAGAAACTCTTATGGCTGCTGTATCAGATTTCAAATCCTCCTTGTGCTATCACACACCTCATAAGTAATGAACAGAACTCCACATCCCATATAGAATTTTCTCCTTCAGAAAGTACACCCAGATAACCTGAAGTTATTATTAAACAGCACAGAACATATTAAAATACTTAGTTGGTAATTGCAAAGTTAAACCATGTCTAAAGTCGTGTAGTGTGATTTCCTTAAAAAATATTAAGTTTTAATATTGCTCCATTATTTTAAATCCTTATTTAAACAATGGTGGGAGAGAAGAGGAAGAAAATGCTGTACAGTGAAAGCACAAAATAAATAAATAGAGAGTGAAAAATATAGTATCTCTGCAAAATCATATATTCTATCCAAAATCAACTTCATGCAGGTTGTTCAATATAAAAGGAATCGATTCAAAAATGACAAGATAATCTTTGATATGAGCAGCTGTTGGTGAGATAATTTGCTTTCTTGCTGTTAATATGTTCATGAATTTTATTAGGAAAATCTTCCTCATGTCTTGAATCAGAAGAAGGACAAAAGAGATAACATATTGCATGCATGATGCAAGGAGTACAGTAATGCAAAACATCTGGGTGGAGTGGACGACAGTTCAAACTGATATTAAGTCTATTAAAAGAGCAACCTTCTCTTTGTTTTTTTATTTTTCCTAAGGAAAAAAAAATTATAGATTTCTCCATGAAAAAGCACCTTTTTTTGATCCACTCAAATAAGTTTGCAAACCTGAATGATGTGTATGAAAACTTATATATCATATTTATGACAAAGAAGTTTTAGAGGCCCTGTAGTTGATTTTAACCAGAACTGCTCTTTGCACACTGGTAACCCTGTGCCAGTTTTCACAGGAGAAAATTTGGTGTGTTTATTGACAAACTCTTAAAAAAATACGTGCTTTTCTTACACCAGTACATAAATTTAATATTTATTGATTCACTTATTAATATAAGCAAATCAAATATGCTTGGTGTTTTTTCAGTTTTACTTCATAAATATGTACCTATTTTAACAAGTAATTAGCAGATAATGAATCATGAACAACAAATAACTGTATCTCAGGCATAAATATGTGAACTTTTGGGACTTCCAAATGTTTCTTGGAAATTGGGAAGCTACATAAATGGTTGTAAGTGTACACAATTTCCCAGCAGTGATGAAATGTTAAAATGTTACCCCTTTTCCCCACAGATTTTAAAATCTATTCTCATGCCCTCACTTTTGTTTAGCTTTGTTAGAGGGTATTATGTTTTCATAGTGTTTCAAACAGTGATCTTGATAGTCACTTAAGAGATTGTAATTGGGGTCAACTTGGTGTTGGCTATAAAATACATGCAATCTGCATTAAGGAAACTCATCCTATGGTTAGAAGGGACAATATAAGACTATGCTGTCTCCTTTCCATTTTGCCATAAAAAAGAGCTTAACGGGCACATTGGTGGATTCTTTGCTAGAAATTCAACAATTACCAAGTACCACTCAGGAGGACAGTGCTAACTTGTGTGCATTCTTCACTCCCTAGCTGTGAAGTAAAACTCTGGTTTAAACCATCCCCATGCAAGCAGAAGGGGAAAGAATTGTAAAAATTTGTTGATTCTTGATTGTATGAACATGATCCCATACTTAAATCCCATAGGCATTGAAAAGAGCAATAAACATCCACTTCAGGTTGTAGAACCCCAAAACACAAAATTCACTTGTGTTAATGCTGTGCTTTGCATATCGGGATTTCAAGAACTTTACTCTTTCTTGCTCAACTAAATGTTTTACCCTACAAAAAAAGAGGTATGTAAGTAGCTAAGTCTTCTTTGTAAAACCACAAAATGATTTAACATACAGTAGGGAAAAGAATCCATTCCTTTTTCTGCTGGGAAAGAACATTACCACTTCTAATCATAGCGATGTTATATTTTCCTACCCTCACAATTTCCCTTTCACTTTCACTTCTCATTCAAGAAAGCTGAAATATCAGCTCTTTTTCCTCAATTCCCTACTCTGTAAATCTACCCATACTTCTAGAAATCCTAAGCGGCCATCATCTGGCAAGCCTGTCTACTTCAGGGTAAACCAAATAGGTCTCTTGCAAAGGTGACATTTTCAAAGCTTGGTGTGTGAAACTGAACAAATATTTGTGTGACCCTAACTTACACATGCGGAATTCATATCTACAAATACCAAAGCGGTACCTAATTAGACATGGGTGTGTGAAAAGAACTGATTTGTGCATACATACTGCATATGCTTGAGTATAAATTGTCATTGCACAAATATGTGACTAAGTTGAGTCTTTCTAAATTTTTCACTTATTTTCTTCCTCTCCTTTTCTCATACTATTACTGCCTGCAAGTCCTGAGTCAGTCAGAGGCTGCATCATCATCTAGAACATCTTCATCCCCACATGCCAGGCAGTAAAAATCCAATCTCAGAACTCACTTTTCCCCCTGATAACTGGTATTTGTACCTTACATTGAGTAAAGCTTCCTGATCTCTTTTATTAACTCACAGCTGTAATAATGAGCCTTTGGATTCAATATTTTCTTGTAAAATACTGTAACTGTTTCAATTTCTGCATGTTAGGGGAATAGAGTTCTTTGCTCTTTCAGAAATTGAGCAATATTTTCTTTTGCAAGAAGCTATACATGTAGTTGTGTCTGTCTGGTAAGCAGTTAGTCCTCCTATATACAGCCTGTTTAATGCATTCTTCATCTGCTTAGTGTGATTTAAAAGATCATATTTTTCTTTTTAGTTGCATCCATATAAGGCTTTTGACTCTCAGATACTTAGCAATTAACAGCACTGATTTAAGCCATTCACACCTTTCACCTGTCTGCTCCCATTGCCCTTCTGAAGATTACCAACCTGGAAGAATTGGCAGAAGGAAAGATGTTTCCACCCTGGGCTTTTCCCATCCTGTTTTCTGAGCAGAAACTCACCTTTTTCAGGAGTTTAAAATCTGATATTGACTTTGCAGTGTCGTGGTTGTCTGCACACATTTCCTTCTCAGATAGGATGGAAATCTGGGGCAGGAGTGGACAAGGCATAAGGCAGCAAGATTCTTTAAAACATCACAATTTGGTTCACTGGGAAGACTTTTCTTTGTGTGTCTTGTGAATCTAGGATAGCTAACCCCTTACTCCTCCCATCATTCAGAGGGTTCAATACTCTGCCTTTTCATGTTCAACACACCCATAGAAGCACTTTTGTCTGTGAAGGAGCTTCAAATGTGTATCTTTGAAGTGTTTTCCAAAGATCAACATCATTATAGTATTAAGTTTATGATCTTATGGTTTACTGTTCTCACCTTTCCCCATAATAAATTTCTCTCAGTATAATTTAAATGCAGGGCAGCGGCTCTTGCGGCATTGTAAAACAGTACTTCCTGATGGCATGTTTGTTCCTGTTGCTTAAGCATGCTTTCACTCCAGTGAGGGTTCCTTTTTGCAATTTGTAATTATGTGCTGAAAATAAACTAAAGTGGTATTTTACTCCCTTTATACATTTGAGTTGTATGCTACAGTAAACTTTGAAGAAAACCCACAGTTTTTTAGTACCATTCCTTCATGACATCATGAAATAAACTTTTATATTGCCTGATCAGTACTTAGCTGTCTGATGGGTACTCACATAATACGAGGACTTCTAGGCGTAATTATATAAATAATGAATATGAAGAATACTGCTGTTCTTCTTATTTCATCTGACTTTAAGTCAGATGTTCTGCAGCCTTATAGTGTGTTATTTTATGTCATTCAAAGCTCTGTTGCATGCTAAACAACTATCTAAAGCCTTTGAGCGTTATACTTATTTCTCAGTGTAGCATTTAGTTTTTGTTGGGAACATTCAAACTGAATTAAAGTAACATTTGTTTGTGTTCTGATGGAATGATTCCTTAACTTTTTTTCTTTCTTTTTTAAGGTAAAAAAATCATAACAGAGCCTACAACTGTTAAGCTGATTACATCTCTGAAAACTGACAGTGTGAAAATGTCATCTGCTAAAGTTACTCTTAAACCTCCTGTTTTTGAGACTCCGATTACTGAAGTGGCTGTCACCAAAACAGAGGTCCCTGCTTTGGAGGAAACAACCTTAGAGACTGAGGAAGATACAGAAATGACTACTGATGTGGCTGAGGAAAAAAGGGAAATGGAGGTGCTTATGGAGAGCATTAAGTTAACCACCCTTCTACCTCAGACTGTCACAGATGGAGAAATGAGCACTTACGATACACTGGGAAGGACTGAATACGATGTTTCACCTAGGTTAACAGAGAGTACATCTGCAGCTTTGGAGCTGGAGCACACTTACTCTGAAGCAGAATTGCCCGAGGAACAAGGTAGGTCTGAAAGCATTGAGGACGCTTTCTTGACCTCTGTAGTTTTTCAGGATAGCACTGCTGTAGCTAAGAGTTCCCCTGGTTCATGGGAAGATACTGAAACAGGAGATATACAAAAACATGATGCTGATAATCAGACTGAACAAATAGAAGTGGGTCCTATGATGACAGCTACAGATAGCTTGTTACCAACATCTCGGAGAGAGTTTCCCAGAACAGGGACTTCAGTTTCACTAACAAAAGAGAATACGTATCTTGGTGCCCACTCAACAAAAGAACCCACAAAAAAGTCAATGGAGGCAAAATCTGATGAGAAACTTACAACAGTTGTTGTCCCTACAGCTTTGTTCACTGATCAGTATGATCTTACTACAGAGGGGGAGGGCGGACAGAGCATGTACACCGTTATGCCTGATACAGTTTCTGGCATGGCTGCTGGTAGAATCCTGGAATCAGATGTGCCTGCTGCATCAGAGACACTCATAGATGAGCATGCAGTAACCACTGGACAATTTTCTACAGCAGATGAGTCAACTCCATTTGTTAAATTTAGTTCTGCGACGATGTTTGATAGTGAGGCGTCAGCTGAAGGAAGCAGAGAGGACCTGAGCGATGTGCAGCCTACTGTGTCATCTGGAATACCTGTATCCTTTTCTGTATCAGCTGTTAATCAAACCGGATCTGAGGCCATTGCTCTCTCAGGAAGTACTGCTTCCCCGCAAAACCTTGGAGAAAGCACCACGTATGTTATCCAGTCATCTCAGCAAACAAAAGGATCAGACATTTTAGAGGAGCAAGGAAAAACAGAGGAGCCAGGAACGAGAACAATGGATGTTAAGCTCCCGACAACCGCCATTCCTACCTGTATTACAGCAGAATCTGAGGGGTGTTCTGCAAGTGAGAAGTTCACACAGGCTTCTCCAGCTTCTGGCATGTGGCTGCTGACAGATAAAGATCAGGGGTATATGACGGAAGAGTCGTCTCATACTAAGAGAATACATGAGCTAGATACAGAAGATGGTATCTCTGGAATGGAGCCTACATCATCTCCAGGGCAAATTACAGAATATACAAGGTATCCAGGAGCTCTGATTTCAGCAATTACAGATGAAACTGGGACAAGCATGGAGCCAGAGGAAACAAAAAGTGATGAAGAAGCTGTATCAGCTGATTTTGATCAAAGTAAAGATACTACAGATTTCTCCCACACAAGCAGCTCTTTGGATTTGGAAATCATCACACTACCCAAAATATCAGTGGATGAAAGTAGCGCAACAATGAAGCCTTTTAGCTTCTCAGGTGTCACTGTATTACCAACTGCTATGCCCACAGTCATGGAGGTAACTGAACATGAAGGAGATGAAACATCAGGGTATGGTTTGAAAATGTCCATTCCTATCCCAGAAGTTGAACAAAAAGAGGCTACTGAGACATCGGTAGCAACGCCTGGTGAAGATGTCTCTACTGAAATGGAGGTCTCAAAATACAGAGTGACAGAGGAAGGCCAGACGGGCATTCTGACATCAGCTGAGGAGGAATCAGTGGCAACACTTCAAGACAGAAAAGGAGCACCATCAACTGGCTTTGGAGGGACAAAGGAATCTATTATATTTACAGATATAACAAAGGTAGATACTACAGTTCCACAGAAAGAACGTGATGCTTCTGTAGTTCCAGTTACTGTAGAGAGTGAGGTCACTAGAGATATACCAGCTACTGATCAGACTCCTTTGGATGGTATCTTTCATACAGAAGCAACAGAAACAACTGCAAGAGATAGTGAGGTGTTCCCAGAGGAACTTTCCACGGATGATCAAGATAAGGAACCAGTTACTGCCACAGAGTCTACCTTATCTATGACATCTGTCCAAATACATGAAGAAAAGACAGCACCAGCATCTGAATTATCTCAAACAGCTATTCAGGAAAAGCAGGATGAGACAGGGTCAGCTTATGATGAGACATATCCAGCAACAGAAGTATCAGTGCCTGCAGTGAAGTTCACAGATTATGGAAGAGTTCTGGGACCTGATGAAACTAGCACCAGGACCTTGCATCTCATTGTGACTCCGAAAGCTGAAACTGCTACTGATCAAGAAGAGAAGGTCACTGAAGTGATGCCTGTAACAGTGGATACTGAAGCAAAAACATACGAAAGCAGAGGAACCCCCACAAAGGAAGAAGACAGTGATGTTGTGAGCTGGGAATCTATGTTGCCCCCCGATACGATGCCGACAGATCATTCTGCTGTGGAAAGCCATACTCATCTGACTTTGGGAGCTTCTCCAAGCCAAACTCTGGAAGGTTCAGGAATATCAGAAGAACCTGAAGAAATGAAACCAGCTATATTTTCAGCTAATGCAACAGATAAGGCAACAATTCTCAGTGATGTAACAACACCTTCCGTTAGTTCCGTAGACAAAATTCAGCCTACATCAGCATCCAAACCTTTTGTTACTCAAAAGTCACCACGTATCATTCCTGAGGAAGAAGAGGAGGTAACAAGCAATGACATCATCATAATTGATGAATCTATTTCTCCCAGTAAAGCCACTGCAGATGATGATCTGACAGGAAAGATGTTAGAGCCAGAAATCGATAAGGAATATTTCACAACATCAACTGCTACTGCAGTTGCACGACCTACTGCACCACCCAAAGTGAAGGAGGCCACAGAGGCTTTACAACCTCAAGAGGTGTCTCCTTCTACTTCACACCCTGATAGTGGAAATGACATAAGATTGTATGTTATTCAAATCACAGGCAATGAAACAGGTAAGATTTTGCCTTTTAGACCTGCAGTCCATCAGAATGGACAGTTTATCATAACAAACTGGTGTACTTTAGAATATGCTGGAGATGTTTCTTGGATCACTGAAGGATGCAAAATACAAGTTTTATCTAGATAGCAACGTACTAAATATTGATAGGTCTATTTTTCTAGCCATTAAAAAACCCTCAGAAGTGTGTTGTATACATGGTTTGGGGTAAGATTAATTTCTGTGTAAGAATGAAAACCTATTGTATTTCCTCTTCAAAGTCATGATGACTGTAGCCTCGTTTTCTTATTTAATGTTGCCAAGTCACTGATTTAACTTCAGCTATCTGTGAAACAAACATTTTAATTTCACAGCTTCCATTCCATGCATTACTAGTCCTAAACAAAGCACTAGATTATTTTAACATTCCATTAGTCTGTAGCAATTAACAATGCCATGTACAGTGTAGTCAGCTAAAAAAGGTTAAGGCACTCTACTGCATCCACAAGTGGACATCCTGTGATTTGGGGGAAGGGATTTTGCATCTTTTCATAGCATATCATGATATTTTTTTAATCCGTTTTATAGAATCTGTAAGGCAAATTGACATAATTTTTAGTTTCGTTAGATTTTTTTAGCTGATGGCACTGTACATGTATATGTAGCTTCAATTCCATGGGTATCCAGAACAGAAACTCCTGAAGTAGCAAGGAACAGTTAAGTTTTATGATGAATATGTCTCCATAATGCAATAGCTGAAGGCTATGCAATTTTACATTAAAGAAGCCTGTCAACTGACTATTGTTTAAGATGCCTTCGTAAAACCTTATTTTTTAAAATTAAATGTAAAAGAACTGACAAAAAGGATAAAGCTCAAAATATTTATTAGGTTCAATGTTGCATTCTATTTAAATATTTTATAGTTACTTTAAAATTATTTTATTTTTTTGAAGGAACACAGTAGAAATTCATATTATGTCTTATATACCTTAACTCTATGCAATGCTTTTGAATGGTTATATAAGAAATTGTTTTCTCATTGGTTCTCAGTCATAACATCCATATCTTTGAAGAACTTATCCAACAGAATTCATAATTTATGGAAGTCTTTTGGTTGGTTTTGTCAGGTTTGTACTTGGTAGAATTTCATTCAAAAATCAAAAGGCAGAAGTAGTTTCCTTGAGATTTGTCATATCATTAATGGACTTTTCATACAGTGGATTTTGTATCTTTATTCACTTTATGCTTATTGTTGTACTTTATATTTACAGGATGTATAACTGCACCAGTCATATCAGTAGCTTAACCTTCTATTTCAGGAAATAATAGTTCTGTTATTTTTACATTTAAACGGTACTTTTGCTTCTGTGGTATATTATCATTATTTCGTCTGAAGCTTTAGATGTTGCCAGTGTCTTGGAAGTCTCAATTAAATGAGATAAGTCCGGTAAGTCAGAACAGAAGGGTAATTTCTGAAGAACAGAGTTAAACCACATATTAAATACTTTTGTACCTGTGGAAATTTGGTTTATTCTGCTTAATAATTAATAGTTGGACTGTGTAGTTGTGGGGTAGTTTTCCCTGTTATATTGTTGAGTTATGCTACAGTTTATTGCACATGGGAGAGTGGGTTGTGCTGGGCAGCTGTATGTTCTAAGTGGATGGAAAGGCGTAGGATAGTTTGGGAGGGTGTGGAAACAATATTTGCTTCAAATAGTGCACAAGGTATACAATTCAGGATTTCTCTGAATATACATCAAGGAAAGCCTTATTTTATACTTTTTTTTTCATAATGGTGTGGGTACTGTGATTCATTAAATTAGGAATTAGTTCAAGCTGGATTATCTAAAGCACAGTGGATCAATGGATAGTTGCTCTTCATAGCTACTCTTGCTTTCACTTGGGTGATCAGGTCCTTAGGATAGACTTTCTTTAGGATTTGCCTTCTGCACCTTCACAAACTTTCTAAAATTGCACATGCATTTTCCAGGTATATATGTGCATATGTGTGGGGGTGTTTATAAGCAGAGTTAGAGCTATACATCCTTAAAATTCTGCCTTTAGGATTGATATAGTTTTTCAGCACAGAGAAAAATCTTTTTCTTGAAATATTATGAACTTCTTTATATGGCAGTATCTGTATTCTCTTTAAAAAGAAAGGGTTTTATCATGTATCTAGTGCAAGGTCAAAAAGGAGTTTTCTTTATTTTTTTGTATTTGGAATCTGACAGTGGAAATTCCTCCATTTAGTTTTCCACAGGGAAAAGGTACCCTCTACCTACTCACCAGAAGTTAAGTTAGAGCTGCCAAAGATATATTCTGTCTGAGGATTCGGGTTAGTGTTTTCGTTTCTTTCTCCAGAAAAGAAAGACTGCATCTGAAAAATCCTGTCAAGCTGAGTTTCTCTTCATTGTTCCTCAGTCCATAAACTTTTCTTTGTGCTGAAGAAAACGTACATAGGAGGTGCTGAAGAGGAATGAATTTGGCAGATTTTACTAACATATGCCTTTCACTAGGACATAGTTCAACTGCTTATTCTATTACTCTTTGTTTGAAAATTGATCCGTAGTCATACAGGAACTACATAAACTCTAGCTTTGGCTTTTTATTCTCTGCTAAATGGGAACAAGAAATAGAGTTTTCATCATTACACTTCTGTGATAAAACAAAGGTTTTTCCTCCTTTGCTTTGCCATGTTTTCAACGTAATATAGCTTAGCATTCTCAAATAAAATAGTCAGTGAGGGTTATAAGTAAAGGCCTTCATAATTTTCAAGTCAAGAGTCCAAAAGTGCCTCCTACGAAATGACAGCTTGCTTACCAAAGCCCCTCGAACAATAGCTCTTTGAAATAGGAATAATAATGAGAGGTTTGCTCTATAAATTATATTGTGCATAAATGAATATAGTATTTTCCTTTTTGTGTATGCAAAAGTGTTGGAAATATTACAAGATTAATTTTTTTTTTTTCATCTTTCTTCACCTCCTTGTTATTCAGCTTTTGCCAGAAGCAACAGTTTAATAGTGAAGCAGGGCTCAGTGGAAATACGGTACCATGTTTTGTTTCCTATCAGCTGTATCACTTAATTACAGTAAAAACCTGCTATTATACTAACACAGCTGAATATTACTCTCTGCAGCTCCATTTACCATCTGAAGCATAGGCATAATAATATTTAAGTGCTCCATGGAGGTGCTATTAGGCTTTGTTAGTTACGAGTGATATTTTATACTCCATGTGGAAGAGAAAGGTTATGACAAACAAATGGAGTTTTGAGAGATGCAGACATTTTTAGCAGTTCCCAGCACGAAGGACAGAACGTATCCCTTGCAGCACAGGATCCCTTTCTGATGGGTGGGTGTCTTACCTCTCAGTGAAGCATGTTGAGAGCAGCCCATTGCTGCTCTGGGTCTGCTGAGTTCACCTGTGGCCATGCACTGGTAGAGGAAGAAGCAGGAAGGATTTCCTGCACCTTTCTTCTCAGTCTCGAACCCTCGCTAAACTGGCACCAACTTTGCTGAAGCGCTTTGAAGTCTTTGGCTGGAATGTGCTGTTGGTATATGGAATGTGTTATGGATGTATGGAATGTGGGCGATATTACTCTTCATTATTATTGTAGACTCAAGCTGCACTTGAAAGATGTTGAATGTTGACTGGGTTAAATTCAATTAAATATAGTGGCAAGGATCTTAAACTGTCTTGTACACACAATCTCCCTTAATATGAAGTAGTACAATGTAGAACTGAAAGCTGATATTAAATATTTTCCATTTTTTATTACAAAATCTCTTAAATTTATTAGACCAGAAAAAGTTTCTCCTAGAGGACTTCTTTTCTTATACCATCTAAGAGGTAAATAGTTATACTCCTAGCATTTAAAAGGCATGCTTGCAATCAATTAAAACTCGGGTAAAGGAAGTTTCAGTTGCTTTTAGATTAAAAAAAATGTACCCATGGAAATAGAAGTAATTTGGGGACCTGATGGGAGATAAAGCTCATTAGCTTGAATTCTGGAAAATGTGCTCTAGTGCTGCTAGGAAGGAACACACCCCTGAATGGATTAAGCTGCTTATTTGTATAAGAATACAGTAGTTCTCATTGATAATATGTATTGTACAACCAATCCATATACTTCCATGTGAGCAAGTGTGAGGCAGGTGCACAAATTAATGAAGGATATAAGGCATGGTTTTTCTGACAGCCTATGTCACATGGGCAGATCCAGGGCAGGTGTTCCAATTAATGAGGAAAATACATTTGTGCATGGGGTAACATCCCTTTTTATGCCACAGAAAGGACCATGCACATGTTTCATAATGGAAAGAGCTTGGGACTTCATTCACTTGAGTGGAACTACAGTCTTTTCCCTTGGCATTGTGATCGTGTTGTGAAAGTGAGAAAAGAAAATAGCCCTGCACTGCGATGTGTTATCACATCAGCAGCTTTCCATTGCGTAAGATAGGGCAGAGGAGTTTTGTCTTTCACTGCAAAAATACAAAACTTGCCATCTCGTGCCCTTTTATGTTCTCTTAGCTCCTATGTATTGTAGTGGTGAGGGCTGGTGCTGTTGCTGGAAGGTAATGGAGTAGCAGCTGAAAAAAACCCCAAACCTGAAGGAACTTTTCAGCTCATAAAGCTTTTATGATCTGAAAAATGCTTGTGGGGGTGTTGTTTAACAGTGTTTGAGGGGATGCTGGAAACATAACTCCTGTCTGTATCAGGAGTAATTTGCACACCTGCATTTTTTGGAGACATTTAAAAGTCTTTACTTAGTGAATGTTTCAAAGTGCTTATTGGACCCTGGGACTCACAAGAGCTCTGTCTGGTTTCTTGTCCCCTCCAGCTTTGAACGGAATGAAATTGTAGTAACTTGTGCTTTGTAGATGTGGAATTTTATGGAAAGAGGTTACAACCCTTTGTGTTTCAACATGTAGTCCTCTAACATGCATATTTCTGTCTTAGCAGTGTAAGAGGTCATGTGAAATTTGAATGAAAAGCAGAATGGTAATGAGTCATAGTCATAAACCTTAACAAAGAAGGCAGAATAGAGTCTTTTCAGGTCCATCTTAGGCCTTGTCTTAAAATTCATTTAATCCTGTTGTCTTCACAGCTCCTTCTGGAGGGCTGTCCCAGATCGTCATGGCTCTCTTTAAGTCTGATTCTAATATCTAGCCTGAATTGCTTCTTGGCCAGTTTATACCCATGTTTATTCTTGCCAGCATTGTCTTTAGCTTGAATAGGTCTTTTTTCTTCCTGACATTTATCCCTTGATACTTTTATTTCTCTGTTCAGTTATAGAGAATAACCATGTCCCCTTTCAGCCTTCATTTTGCTCACTTCTGAGGGGAATGTGTGCGTGGGAGAGCGGAAATGCGCTGGGAGCATGCTGGGAGGCAAGGCACTGGCTCCGTTCCGGAGGCTGTGGGTGTCGGGATAGTGCTATGATGAGATCGGATGATGGTGTGGAGGGACAGGAGCAGCATGCCTCACAACGTCATTTTCAGGCAGCACCTTGCTTGCAGTAGAGCCAGCTTAAAAGCATGCAGCATGTGGGCTTGTATCTGTCTGCACCTGTACCCACGTTGTTCTCTTTTAAGTTATTTCATTTATGCCCACTGGCAAATATCTATCTGGGCAGTGTTCTTTGTAGTATTAACACATGTGCTACATGCAATTTTTGGTGTACCTTTCAAAATTTACTTGTATTAATTATTGTGTTAGAGAGACTTCTGCTGAAGGTGAGGAGACTTCGTCTTTTATGTGCTCAAATTACCATTTGTTTTTCCTCAAATGAAAAGTATATGGTATGGAAACCTATTGTTTATGCATAGGACCTATTTCAAATCAAAGCTTATTGTAAAGGAAAAATGCTGTCTTGCATTCACTGCATTCTGCTGCTTTATGCAGTGACTGATAACATACCCAAGAGGATGCGTATGAATAGGACTTCCCTGTCTGTGCAAGCTGTTCAGCTTGATTCTTGATATCGCTGTCATGCATTTAAGAAAAGAAAAGTTCCAAGTTTACCTAAACATTGTGGTGAACAAAGTACCATTTAATTTGCAAGTGCATTTCATCTTGTATGCATTTGGACGTGGTGTTCTTTGGCCGCAGTTTATTGGTGTTGTGCACTAGACTGACCTGAATTAATTTCTAGTGGGACGTTGAAGCAAGAGTAAAAGTGGCCTCACGTGGGCTGAACCAACTTTCCGTCTTATTAAATGCAATATCTCCTATTTATTTAATGAAGAGCTGGGCTTGTCTACTTATTAACTGTAATTTTCCAGCTGACATTAAGACTTCTGCTGGTTCCTCATCAACCCTGGAGGAAGACCCTGAGTGAGCTGCAGTCAATGGACACAGTCTTATTTCAGTGTTTGAATTAGTAATGCAGTCCTTCCTGGTAGTGCTTTGTTTTGAGCCCTGGGCTTGTGCGTTCAGCTAAGAAAGAAAACCACCTGGTGGTTTTGAAACACATTTCCAAATGAAACAGGTTTGTCAATGTCCGATGGCTGCTCAAGTCATTTTCATGCCCTGAATGACTGAACTCTCTGTGTTATTCATAAAATCTGGCATAGAGACAGCCAAGCTCTCGTTTTGTCTAGAGTAACTGAAGTGTTAAATGCTTAGTAACATGGCCAGATTCTGATATCATCTTCCACAGTGTAATTACACCACAGTAATTCCAATGAGATGACCGAGAGCAGAATTGTTATGGGGATGTGGGGATGGTAGGTATCAGAACATCTTCATAACGTTTACAGCTTCTGGTTCATTCAATAATTAGGCGATTTTTTTCTTCAGAACATATTTACCCAAACTGATAGACCTGTTACTTAATTAAACCAGTGGGAATTTTTCTATATTAGAATACTCATGTTGTACTGGTGCTATGGAAGGCTTTTTAAAATAGGTTGGACACTATCACATATAAATCATATTTAAAATGCAACAGCAGTGGTGTCCTGTATGAAAGCAAGCCCTAATAAACAAGTAATTGTAATAAATTCAGGGTTTTGTATTCTGCTCCTTTTTCCAAAACAAAGGAAAAAAAAAAAACCCAAACCAAAAAACCCCACATCCAGCAGAGTTGCAACTTGATACTTAGAAAATTTCACAAGAAGCTAAGACTGTGAATTAATAAGTAGTCTTTAGGCCACTATTGCTGGCTCTTCCTGAAGACTTATTATAGAACAATAATTTCTTTTTTTCACATTCCTTTATAAATTTCCATAGATACAAGGAATAGTGCCCTCACATTAAATACTGTTCAGAGGATGTCTACACATTCCCTACTGTTTTTGCATTGTTTCCAAGGAAACGTCTCAGATCTAGACATAGGGATTACACATTTCTAGCTTTCTTATAGCTCTTTGTTTATTCATGAGAGAAATGAAGGAATTTTATTTATAGGTACAATGTAGTTTTTCATACTTCTGTTGTGAAGGAGAGGAATCTTTTAGAAGTTTTGTTTATACGTGGAGAAAGTCTTAAAAAATCCTATTGCAGAAAAGATGGTCTGTCTTTTACATGGAAACACAATATGAATTAATTTTTTTGAGGAAAGTGGGTTTTTTTGTACCCAGGTTTTCTGAATGTATCCAGATTGTAACAAAACTTAGTACTTGTGATGAGGATATCATCTTTTTTTGCCTCTTTCAGAAAATATTACCTATACCATTTTACTTTGCATGAAAGGATTCATTGGATATGGTGAAACTGAGTGAAAACAGGATGTGATCCTGGAAATGTAAATAAAGATATTTTTATAAGTGGCTCAAAGGCTAAAGATCTTAACAGAAAATCATTCCCATAAGATGAGTGTCTTGATAATTTGTCTAATAATGGCACTTAAAGAATATTTGTTGCCTATTCTTTCTTTTTTTTAGAATGTAGTTTTCAGTGTTCTTTTTTTTGCAGTTGTTCTTTTCTTTGCATAATTTATATTTAATGATTGAATTAATCCTTGTTAATCCAGCTGGTCTTTTTCTATCTCCCTCTTTTTGGAAGTGTTTAGATGATACATTTGATCAATAATATACATAATACTCACTGGTGTCTTTCAAGATATTTGTGAATTGTTTCCTGACACAAGTCAGGATATGTTCAGAGGGTCTGCTGCATATTTTGTGTCACCTTTCGGTATGTGGAGCTGAAGTTATCTATCTTTTTCTATGGAGTAATTCACATTTAAAAAACAAACCAAAACAAAACAAAAACTGCTCAGTGAATTGTGTTAGGACTTGTCTGACCAGTCCCATATTACTATATTTGCTTAAGTAAGAAGAACGCAGTATTAAAAATTCTATAGAAATTTCTCTTCATTAATAATAAAAGCTGAAATTCCTGAAGAGGAGAAATGTAGTTGGAATTTTGTTCCTGATCAGGAGCAATCTTATCTTCCAGCGGTCTGTGCCTGCTTTGGTATTACCTCTGCTGCACATCATTACTTTTTTTGTTACCAAGCATTAGCTTAAAGAGTGCATAAGAAACATTATTTTTAAACTTGTTTAACCATAATCTTGGATTTTTCATGTAGTACCTCATCAAGTGAGAGTTCCATATTTTCAGTGGGATGTTTTTGGCATTAGGAAAAGAATTTCCACGTATATGATGTAATTTTTTTGCCAAAATAACAGCAAAGAATCTGCCTATATGTACACAGAGTAGCACTGGGATTTTTTATAAGATTTTATTGTGGGATTTTGTCTAAAGTATTTTTTTCCTTTCTTGCAAATGGTGAGTGAAATGTATCTCGGGTTACTCATGTATTTACTACTCAGGCTTGTAGTGAGTTTCCAGTGACATGTTTAATATGTTCAATATTAAATATTACAATCAAAATTCTGGAGTCCTTTGGAAATGTTGTGTACACTTGGTCCAACTCACAGGCAAGGATAAAGACCACAGGATATATCCTCCGGTGAAACCAGATAGTGATAATGGGGTTGTAGTGGTGAGTGAACCTGGACAAAGCTTTTCAGTGGTCACAGTGGCTTTTGCCTTAGTGTGGGTACTTCTTTTCATGCTTGAAAAAAACAAAGTTAGTGTAAGTTCCCACTAAATTTCTTGGACTAATCATCTGAACAACGACTGAATTTGGGTGATGTCATGCCATCAGGGAGAAAGGAACTAATGTCAAACTCATCACAGTTTGGAAATTATTGCAATAGGTAGCAGTGACACTGATATTTGTTTTTGCTGTTTTGTGGGTGTTGGATGTGGGAGTCCAGTGAGAAACACAGCTGAGCATTGCAGCGCATGTAATGGATAAGCAGTTTAGCACTGTATTGAGTTACCAGAATTACCAGGTGACCTAAGAGGGCATAAGCTAGTTGTATACTCTACCCTATGTGAAGTAGGAACGCTATGAAAATCAATGAAACTGAAGTATTTCTATGTCTCAAAAATGTTACTCAAGCATTTATTTGTTCTTATCTTAATTGAATTATGTGGCTTCTTTCTCTATATGCTTTTTTCTTGGTTTATTCAGAGCCTGTCAGGTGTGAACTAATTCTGAGTCAGTAGCCATATAATCATATTAGTATAGGATGGAGTTTGTGCTAATAGGTTTATAATCAAATGTCTGTCCCCTTCTGCGCTTTTTTTTTAGTACTGCACGAAGCTTACGACAGGTAGGCTGCAGTTGGTTGAAAACTTTTGTTCTCAAGTATTGTCCAACAAAAAAGTCTTTTTCAAAAAACATGTGTTTTTAAAAACAAATTAATATTTTTCCAAAACAAAAGTTCCATGTTTGCCAAGAAAAAAAAAAGATGGAAAAAGTTCTGCTTTTAAAAGAAAAATTGAACCATTTCTCATTTTCATATATGCATATGAATATATGGTTAAAAAGAAGCTCATGCTCTGTATGTATTATATGTTCTTTTCCCAGCTCTGAGCGATGAAATGGTTAAATATTTACAGGTATACTGCAACTTGCTCTCAGATAAGTCTTCTCCAGTTATAAGCTTATTCTTAGAGCATCTGCTGCATCAGGCTTCCTTTTCTACCTTTCCGGGCTACCTGGGCTAGTGGAGGGTGTCCCTGCCCGTGGCAGGGGGGCTGGAACTAGATGGGCTTTGAGGTCCCTTCCAACCCAAACCATTCTGTGATTCTGTGATTCTATGATTCTGCTCTGCTCTTCTTTCTATTTCATCTGCTGTTCTCATGTCTCTGCAGAGTTCAGGAAAGTGTGAGGATCAAAGGCACCCCTAAAGTTAATCCAGGTAGAAATTATGTATTAAAATACTGTTTGGTACATGATTTTTGAAAGGCTTTCAAGCACATGTTGCTGCACTCTTTTTCCTAGAACTGTGTCTGAAAGACACTCACACTTGTGTCATTCCATCTGCAGCACTGGGGATTTTACAGCCTTATGTTGATTTAACTGACAATCCAGTTTATCCCTAGGCTGCTTTGGTTATTTAATACCCAAAGGAATCACGTTTATTTACACTTATAGCTAAATTTCACATTTTTTCAGCTTTGGTTTGGTTTCCTTCCCTTTCCTTCCTTCCTTCCTTCCTTCCTTCCTTCCTTCCTTCCTTCCTTCCTTCCTTCCCTCCCTCACTCCCTCTCTTTCTCTTGATGTCTCTCTCTCTTCCTTCTTTTTTCATAAATATGCAGCCACACATACAAACACTGCTGTCTGTCTTAGAGCTTGAACATTTGAATATTTTCTGCTTTTATTTTTGCCACACAAAATTCCTCCTTTGAGACAAATTAATTAGATTAAGAAAGAAAATTTAGCGGATGCCTACTACGTAAACCAACCGTTGTTACTCCTACACTAATATGATATCAACCTAATTTTTTCCAGATCTGCCATATTAAGGAGCATACTGTAAGTTTGCTCCTAAAGCCAAATATTGGTGACATTACTGGAGAAAGGGATAGGGGAAGGAATATTCATTACAGGCTATCTCATATCTGAGCAGCCACAGGAGCAGTCAAATGGTGGACATCTGCTTCAATATTGTAACTGTAGAATTTTGACTTTTTGCACAGAATTTTTGTTGTGACAAATTGGTTTTGTTTCTTCTGGGAGGGATCACACTTTTCCCACATTAGTGGGGCCAGAACTGGTTCCTTCTTTTTCAAATTGGCAGAAGCATTTGAGGTTGCCCCAGTGTAACACGGTGTAAGTGTAACCAAGGAATGGCGGTGAAGTAGGCTAGGAAAGGGCAAGACCGATTGGTATCTCATGTTTCCACCTCAGTCATGAAATACCACACATGACATCAAGGCTGGAGTCGTTTTGGTCAGCAGTTGCTTTCCTTCCCAGCCAGTTCTTCTGTTTACCACCTGACCTGGTGAGTTGTCCCGTGGAGTTGGTCTTTTCTATATATATATTTCCAGACAGACCAGCTAATCCAGATACCGTGTGACTGCACAGTCTGGCTCTTTGCTTTGTTTAGGATTTCAGCTGGAGAAAATGATTTATTAGTTGCCAGTTGTTTGGTTTTGGGTTGTTTAGCCCTGCAGAGTTTTAGAATTGTCTTCTCTGTAGGCAGTAAGTAAAATGTTGTCGTTGGAAGGATGCTCGTGTCAGGGACCACTCAGGAGGAGACATTGCTGGCTGGAATGTCATTTTCTTAATGACGTATTGGAGAAGAAAGGAAGTGGGAATAGTTGTCCTTAGAATATTGTATAACCTGTCATTACCCAAGGAATTGCATCCTGCACTAGCTGGGGCTTAGACTTGACACTGCATGCTGCCATTTTTTTAACAACTTGACATTTTACTCAATCTGTTTTTTCTTAACAAGTTTACCGCTGCCTCGGGGAGGGGGGGGAACACAGGAAGCAATGAGGCTGATGGAAACGCCAGAGGTTGCCAGAAGGCTTCATGATATGCCTTTATAATAAAATGGTTCCTTTATTTCTGACATGGTTTTTGCATCATCATGTCTATTAATTTAAAATTTGGCAGGGGTGTTTAAGCACAGGCATGCAGGCCAGAGCCCTGCGCAAAACAGATGTCCACATAAGTGACATCCACTTTCCACAGGTGTTTCTGGTCATAGCCAACAACTCTGTCAAGAGGGAGCTTGGGGGAATGGCATAGCTGTAAAAAGACTGCCGTTTAGGAACATGCCAGCAATTGATATTCAGATTTTCAAGAGGGCTGTATCTTGCATGGAAACAGAGACACCCAAATATGGTAAAGCAGGCTGGGTAAGTGAATTTGAGTAGGCAAGACTGACCACCCACCTTGAATTACTTTCAATCCCTGCCCAGCCAGCTGTGCAAAAATTTTTCTTTTCAAATATTTTCTTCCAGAAATTTACTTGAGTAGTTGAGATTTTTATGCAAGGTCAATTTATATATGATTTTTTAATTTTTTTTTACTGCTGCTGAGATTTTACAAAAGCAGTTGACTCTCTTTTGACTGTCAGAGAGAGAACAAAACATAAATTTTTGATAAAATTTAGAAGGTAAAAACACCCCCAAACCTATTGAAAGTGCCCTACATCCTTAAGCATTTCTAAAGGGAGCCAAAGTTAACAAAACTTTTAGAAATATATATCCAGCTGGGGAACATTTTTAAGTGAACTAAATGAAGCCTTTTGTTTATTTCGACTGAACAGTAATCAAGAATTGGATTTCACTAGACCTCATCATACATACTAGTCATGTTAATATGAGTTAGAAGGATTAAAATATCCAAAAAATTAATTATTTCTGGACCTTTCTTTGTTGTCTTTTACTTACGTGTGTATAATAGTAGCCATGTTTCTTTAACACCTTAGGCCAGCTCCTTGGCAGTATTCCCACCTTTTCCTGATGGGGGACATGGGGTATGCCTGAAGCACTGTTACACTTTGATGGTACTTAGGTAGGTTAATGGTATTACAAGATGGCACAAGTTAGAGGAACTGCACATACCAAAGGCTGACACTTGGAATTTTCCTTCAGCAGGAAACATCTGTATTTCAAAATCTTATTTCTTTTGAAATGAGATGAAAAGAACAATTAAAAAAATCCCTTTTCTATGAAACAAAATGGCTCAAAAGATGTTATCAGAATGGTTTATTTCTGTAAAATTGAACTTTAAGGGAGGGAAAAACCTAAATACAAAGGGTTTTAAACAGAAAAAATTAAAGAGGTTGGGCTTTTTTTTTTTTTTTTTGTATGGGGGCCCATCTTGTCAGATTGCTTCTTTACTTCTTCAGTATGCTTTTAAAAGAAAATATATTCAATGAGACTGACACATTCCTGTGGAATTGGTTGAGCTTTGTTTCACTGGAAGAGTTTCAGCTAGCCGTAGTCATAAAACTGCTTGAATCCACCTAGACTGCAAACCCTGTTCAGGGGAGTCAATATCTGACATAACGCTATTTAAGTCTTTCCTCATGCTAGATCCTCTCCCAAGCCCAGATACTAGGCTTCAGTGGACTTTCAGAGGGTTTAAATAAACAGATTTGAACCTGTTCTACTTTGAGAACTCCTAAATATTTTCCAGGTAAAGTGGAGACACCTGTTGGCTGAATTTAAGACTGCTGGCTCTTTGCAGGTCACCCTTGCAAACCTGTCAGGCACGTCCCACAAATCTGCGGGGATTTTGGGATAACACATTAAAGCTATGCGTTTAGGTTATACAGAGTCTTAAACACAGTGTACATGTTTACTGAATTATTCTGTGTATTGTCTGCATCCATTTTTCATAGCAGCTTCAATCTGCAGCATACTGTATGAATGTACAAAAAAAAGGAAGATAGCCTTCAGTCTCCATTGCTGTCAGAGTGCTTTTCTTAGTGTATTTTTACAATCTTTTTCTGCAGTGACTTTCTCAGAATAATGTTTTTTGAATGAGCAAGGGTCTGATCAATAGCTGCTATGAAGCTTGAGACATCTGATTTGAGTTGTCATTTAACAGCCTATCTAAGCAGATGGTCTGTCCTTCCACGATGAGCTGAACCATTGTGTTAACTCCTAGGTATGAGGTATTTTGCAGGTCCTAGTCCAAGACAGCTCTGACCTTGATCTCAGAGCATCCAATCAGTCGGAGGTGACGTTTAAGGCTGTTGCCAGGGAGTGCAAGTTTATCATCATGTGTGTGATGGGACGCTTCTGCAGGAGGTGATGACCACGGTACTGTGCAGGCCAACTATAGTAAAGAGAGGAGGCATATAAAAATAGAGTACATATCTTTAGGGAAGAAACAAGGTGACAACATGGAAAACAGAGTAGTTAACAAGTATGCCAAGGGACACACACACACACACACACACACACACAGATTTGCTCAATGTTTATCTTAAATTATTTATTGTTTTTCTCACTGAGCCAAACATTTTTTATTTTCATTGCAAGTTACCACATTAGCGTTTTCACAGTCATCAAATGTTACATTTGCAGAAATTTGATACAAAACCACATATATGTAATATTTTAATAACATTTTAGTCATTCTGTGGTCTAAATTCACCCTGATATAATTATTTTGAAGCCAAAACCAAAATTTTCAGGTTAGGTAGAAATTTTCAGGTAGGAAGAAATTTGACTAATGTAAACTATTTTTGCTTTTTCATGCTAACCTGTCTTGTCGTTATGGCTTCTTGGTAGTGAACGTTCCGGAGTTTGTGATAGTGTCACATTATGCAATGGAACACATGCTTTTGAAACAAACAGTCCAAAATGTTTTTGGTCTTCTTTTTAATTTTTTTTTTTTATTTTTAGTTCTATTCTAATAAAAATATAGGGTCTGATTCAAAGCTGACACAACGTTTCATGAATCTTTCTGTGAATTTCAGGGATTATCAGACCTGAGTCCTTCCACAAAAGACTGAACTCTTACTTCTCACAAGCAACTCAGCATGTTGCTCTGAAGCAATAAATGGACAAATTGCAGGAATATATAGGCGAAATTCTGTCATCTGCAGGAAGCCAGCTTGGATGTTAACAGTCCCATTTTGAATGCGACTTCACGAAACCATGCTAAATCCAGAAATCTTCTGAATTAAATATTTTGGGTTTTGAAAGTTTGGAAAACATCAGAATATGTTTTCTATTTAATTATCCACTAATTCTTCTTCAGCCACTTATTTGAATGTTTTTGAGACAGAAAATTCTTTTTACTGCCTACCTCCTGAAAAATTATCTTGGAAAAGCCCTTTAGGGTTCTTTGTAGAATATTAAAAGTCTTGTCAAGAAAAAACATAACTATATCTTACACATTTTTTGGATATGCAGAAGTTACCTTGTCCCTCACTACCATAGAGGCAACTTTTATATTTTATCCAATGAAAAACTAATGTGGATTTAGAATCAATTGTCATTAGAAGGATTGTAATGGAAATTAATGTCACCTCAGTCACTGTGTGTATGTGTAACAGCAGTCAAGTCTTCTTGCGGCTAAAACGGGCCCTGTAGCCAGGGGGATTTCCATTTCTTACACAGTTGACTGTTACTGAGATAAATGCCTATTCCATAGAGGTAATTTCAAACATCTAGACATATTAAATGGATTAAGAATCACTCTAGGCTGCATATATACTCATCCACCTATCTATTCCATCTCTTTTTCAGTGCATACCTCATCATTTTCCTCAGTATGAGGCTTTACTGATAAATCTCCCTCAGGACTTGTTTGGCTTGGCAATCTGACCTGACAAACCTTGGTTTTACTACTTTTTAGCTACTTGTTTTTACTTTCTTTTTCTTTGAGTCATAGTAACAAAGTGTGTTTTTTGAACAAGTGCTCCATTTGGCTTGTTTACCATGATAATGTGTGAACTATTGATAAACAAATTTAGGAGCCAAACTCTTTTTCTTTAAAGTCCTCATTTTGTCTCTTATTAATAGTCTCAGGTCTGTATGTCTTTACCTACAGCTGGAATGGACATGAACATAAATAGGGGCAACATAATGTCAGCTGCATCTATCCAGTTTAAAACTTTTACAAGTGTTCATGTGTTTGCCCTAAGGATCTAACAAACCAGTTCAACAGATAAGACTTTTCCCTCCTGTATTCATATTTTATGGTAGCACTTAGATTTTCATCCTAGTGTCTTGCTTATTCTTAGAGGACAAGGGTATATGTTATATGTGCTATGTTACATAGATCATTGGATATCTCTGGGGTTTAAGAGAATTTTCCATAGCTGTTAACCCTGAGCACTGGCAACTTGATTGCTAGCAGTGAATAATCAAAGCTCTAGAAAGCAGAAGAACTTATAATAAAAAAAGTTAATTTAATTGGATGCTTTATTATTTTCTTAAAAGCTGGTTATTTTTTTCTTGGAAAAAACCCCAAACCAAACCAAAAACGCTTAGTATTTAATGAAAGAACCTCCTGAAAGTTTATTATTGGAATATCATACCTTTAGCTAAAGTTCTTTTATGTGGATCTTTGTGGCATGTGAGATCTTGAAAAAGCTAACAAAGTAAAAGTAAAGTCTGATAGAGATCTTTGTGTATGTAAAAATTTGTATATGTCTTCTAGGTGAATTTGGAACAGATGTTGTTCATTAAATTTATTACCTACCATAAATGATTTACCGTGAGCTAGTAATTTGAGGGACTCCCAGGTGTGCACTGCTAAAAAAATAATACACTGGTCAGAACTTGTTAGTCATGGTACCCTCCTACAGATTACAGCCTATCCAGTCCGATTCAGGTTTTATAATTTTTTTTTAATGTATAGTTCTGTGTAAAAGTATGCTACATGCTTTGTGCACACAATCCTAACAGCTGTGTATGAAATCACAATTAATCCTTATGCCACATTAGTCTATATACCAGGTTATTTATACCCATTCCTTCATAAGCTGTGCAAGCCCCATCTCTTGCCCGTGCACATTTCTATACATAGTTCCCTGGTTCTGTATATTGGTGTGGTTATTTTATAGTGAATTTACTGAGAATCAGAAAATGCCAGAGCTCCTTAGCAGCTTTGACTTGCCATTCCCCTTTCGGTTATTGGATTCATATGTATTTTTGCATTCACAGTTTTGAAAAGAAGGTGTACAATTCTGTGTCAATTAGAGCTTCTACTTTTATGACAATATGATTCCTCAGTGTGACTAGTGTTGCTGTTTGCTAAAATCTGTGGATTCTGAAACTGGCATTCTTAGACAAGTTTCTCCACCTCATATTGTAAGTCTTGGACAAATGACTAAATTCTTGCTTTTCTGCTTGACCAAAGTTTGAAAGGGAGATCTGGGAAGACTCAAATAAATGGCTGCAGAACCCGTATTTTCCTGTGGCATTGGGCAGCCTCTGTAAATATTTCTAACCTACTGGAGGAAGGAACAGGGAGAAATTCTCTCTTTATGACCATTGCATAAAACAACTCCCAACAAGCACATGTGAGGGAGACAGAAAGTATTTCAATTCCGTAGTCATTTAATAGAGCTGTCATAGCACAAAGTAAACACCAGGTTTCATTGGGGCAATATAGGATAGCCAGGCAGAAATGAGGATAAAACCAACCTTTCTTTCATTCCACTGGGAATGCCGAGCTTAGTGCTGTAGAAACTGAATATTTTAGTGGAAATACACAATGCTGAATGTGATTTATTCTCTGTAAGGTTGACATGGATCTTAATTTTTCCCAAGCCATTTAACAATTACATCAAAGCCTTGGATTCAGGGTACCTTTTAATGTGTTCTTTGTAAAACAGAGCTGAAGATGCTATTTACTCTTCAGTTGGAGGTTTTTTTCAAAATGAAGATTCAGTACTACTTCGTGAGTTTAGTTGTAAACACAGCATGAGATATTAGGACATTAATTCTCAATAATTAATTCTGCAATGACCTTTTCAAGACCTACAGTGCAGTCAGTTTGCACAGACAACACACCACAAACCTCTTACAGTGCTCTGCATCACTCATTTTCCAGAATGATCACCTGATTACTCATCTCCGAGGGCTCAGTAGTTGTAGAGGTTTAGTGATGTTCGTATGTAGGGGAATTACTTCAAACTAATGAAATACTTTACCTGTGAGGTTCTCATTTTTTTACAGCTTGTAAACAGTTTTAATGAGGAAGATTTACTTGAAAATTGCACTCTGTTGTATACTGGGTATGCCTGAATACCTGCAAATATTCTTTGGGGAGCAATCATTGCTGACAGTGCTGTGAGACAGGAGTCCTGGATGCTGGTTCAGATCCTTTACTGGCAGACACAGATGAAGGTCCACCAGCTACAGGAGTTTATACCAGCAAACAGTAATTTTACTTTGGACAAAACAGCTATAAACATAGACTCAGAAGAAAGATACATTCATGGAATAAGATTTCAGCGCAGTTTCCAGCTTGAAGTTGGTCAACCAAGCTTGAAATGTGGTTTTTTCTGAGTCTGTTGTATTTGTATCCATTTTACTTTTTATTTTATTTTATTTTATTTTATTTTATTTTATTTTATTTTATTTTAAATGAGGATATAGAATCATAAAAGCATAGAATGGTTTGGGTTGGAAGGGACCTCAGAATTGTCTGGAACAGAAGGTTTGAAGTAATGTTTGTGCTGAGAGTGCACATTTAAAAAGCGTCTATGGAATTTGGGATCATAAATCTTAGAGGAATTCATGAGGGCTTCTGCAGCTAAAACCTTGTCTACTTAGAACTTCCTTCCTTCTCTTTATCTGCTTAGCCACCTAGAAAAAAAATGGAAAGGTTTGTGATCTGTGGGAGTGTGTCAATAATTCCAAGTGAGTGGTAACAGAAGAAAATAGCAGGACTTCACTAATGGTACTGTCTGAATGGTGATTAGTTTTTGAATCTGGGATATTTTTTCTTATTTGCTTCCTACTGCTTTATAATACCAAAGAGCAACAACTTTGTCAAGTGAGACTTCATTTACTGACCTGGGGTCTAAGTGTAAAGAATAGAGCAATTGATGTAGTTTTTGTGGTGTTTCTAGTAACTTGAATTACTCTATATTGAGAATAAATGGAGTTGTAGAGGCATATTCTATATGTCCCATCTTATTTTACACTTTGCGTTGCTTAGCTTTGTCTAAGTTAAATTTATGGTAAAGGTTAGCTAGTGTCTCAAATCCATTGAAGCAGTTGCTGCAGGTTGGGACCAGAGTCTTTTGATCTAAAAATGATTTTCATCTTGTCCATTTCTTATCTCTGCTGAATAGAGTAGGATAAGTTAGCTCAGGTGTGGGTTTGGTAGTAATTATGCATGGCAATTGACAATATTACATTATCAATGTGTTTCATATACACAAGGGCTTCAACTAGGAAGTCAAACACTGTGGCAGCATTTAACTTTGTGTCAATAGAAAAACATACTGAATTTACTCTGTTTAATTTTTTTATTATTGTTATTATTTTGTTCTCCGATGGATTGCTTGTACTTCATATGTCTACTATAATGCACAACCATTGCTGTCACTTAGGGATTATGAAAAGCTCTCTTTTTTTTGCAGATCATCCGGTGAATGAATTTTTGGATCTGTTCAGTCGCCACATGCTTCCCCATGCAATAGATGAACCCCACACTGATGCAGAATCAACTCAGACTGAACCCTGTACTTCAGACTCTGTGCAGGATTCATCTGAATATTTAATATTGGATCCTTTCTTTCCAAACTTGGTAGAGTTTGAAGAAGAGGAAGACTGTGAAAATACTACTGATGTTACAACTCCTCCAGCTTTGCAGTTCATCAATGGAAAGCAACAAGTTACTAGTGCACCTAAGAGCACAAAAACTGAGGAAGCCAGAAGTGACCAAATTGAAAGCGTTGCACATTCCAAAAATGTAACTTTGTCTCAAATCAATGAAACAAACACATTTATAATACCTGAAACTGAAGCTTCTGGTACTGTGCAACCAAGCAAAGCTGGAGAAGTAATAGGGGCATTTGAAGTTACACAACCGACAGCAGATGTTGCAATGTTAGAACCTGTTTATAGTGGTGAATCAGAAGTTGCCACAACAGATAAATCCATAGCCATTACTTCTTCATATGAGCAGTCTCTGCAACAAAATGAGACCGTAACATGGCATGGAACCGAGGAGAGCTCTATCAAAGATACAAAAAACTTGCTTTTGATTAATAGCGAATCTTCTGGAGAGGGCTCCACTGACTCTGATTTATCCAGTTCTGTCTTCTCAGAAACTGTGACAATGTCAAGAAAGGAAGATGATGGAAAAAATTCTGGTACAACTTCTGCTCCTGATGCATTTACTGTGGAAAGTTCTGCTGTAACTGCTTCTCTGGATGCAGTTTTTAATACTGCTACGGCAGGCGTAGGTGTGAAAGACCTTATTCCAGAAAACGCAACGCCTGCTCCAGGAGATCATTATAAATCAACTATTAAGCTTAATGCAAATTCCCCTGTTGAAAATCTTCTGGAAACAAGTAGCCATACAGCAAAGCCTGAGATGAGTGCTGCTTCTTTTATAGTTCTAGAAGGCTCTGGAGATGTAGAAGAGGACATCACCATAACTTCAGCCATGACAACAGAAACAGCAGTAACAGAAACACTTACAATGAAAGATATTTCTTTGGGGTCTAGCACAGTACTGCCAACAGAAACTTCTGTAACCATTTCAGGAATCACCTCTGCTTTGCCTAGAGGAATAAGCACTCTTTATTCTGCTTTTGATAAAAGTTCTGAAGTAACTGTTGCCACCAATTCTATGTCAGAGTTTATTATGGAAAAAGTAGTCGCCAGCTCTCTTGTAACTGAAAAGAATATAGAAGATGAAAAAGACATACAGACCACTGCTTATTCAAGTCAGGAGAATTCAGCTACTGCTGCAGAGGAAAGTTTGGAGTTGAATGAACTTGGGAGCACTACTAGTGAAATCAGAACTGTAAGTCATGAGCCCACTCTGCTCGGAAAAGCAGTACCGGTAACGGGTACCATGAGTTCTGAAATCAAAAAGGTCACTACCATTCCTTTCTTGAGAGAGAAGAAGCTCTTTCTAAATGAAGGATCAGCAGAAGAACCAGCAGACATATTTTCAGGGGGTCCCACAAGAAAAGTGGTAAGTACTGACTCCCCGTTTATTGATCCAGGTTCTGGAGACATAGATGTTATCACTGAGTCTGCTACTTTGACTTCAGTTCCATTAAGGCCTATCACTGAAACACAAACAGAAAAGTATGAAGGAAATGTTTACAGGACAGATGATGCTTCACTGAAGAATGCAAGCACAGAATACGAAGAACATGCAAGAACAGATGAATCAACGATATCACTTTCAAGTACTGCGTCATTTGGCTTGACAAAGGAGTCTGGAGTTGCAAGTCAGATGTCCCAGGATGTGTTTAGTACAGGAAACCCAGGAGAACAAAACCAGGAAACAGAACCAACTTACACAGTTCCTTCTGAAATAAAATCTAGTCCTGGTTCTAGAAAAGATATAATATCTCATGTTGCACCAGGAGTTAAAACTGAAGATGTAGAAACAAGTGAGGTAACATTATCTCCAGAATCAGTGGTTAGTAACAGCCCTCATGACATCATGGTGACACACACTACTGGCGGTATAAAAGCAGTAGCTGAATCTACAGAAAGCAAAAATGCAAAAGTTAGTTCTTCAACTGTCTCATTAGGGAAGATTCTCCTGATTGAGCATGGCTCTGGAGAAGAATTCAAAGGTGACAGCAGCACCACAAAACTAATGTCTAATGGACCTACTGAAGAAATACTTGGAAGTCATTTGTCTTTCCTTGATCAGGGATCTGGAGAAGCAGACACATTCATTGAATCATTTGCAAAAACAGCATTTTCACCCACTGGGACACCAGAAACAGGAGACAAATATGATGAAAAAGTTGTCAGCACACCATCTATGGATCATGCCTTCACTACCGAACCTGATCAGCTAGTCACAAGTACCGAAAATGAAGTAACCACAATGGGAACTGTAACTGATTTAAGAATGGAAGAGAAAACAATTGATGAACTGACAATAAGAGCTTTTACTACAAAGATTCCTTTGATGGAAGATATACATTCTGGGGAAGACAGGCCAATGGAAATTTCACCAAAAGCTACAGAATCTTCTGAAGAAACAACAACAGACCCATTCTTTAAAAGTGCACAGGCTAACTATGAACATCCAGGATTTTTAAATGTTCCAACTGTCAGTCCGTATTCAGAAGAAAAGAAATTAGAAACTGACTCTGTTAAAATTCTTTTGCCATTTAATGATGACAGAGTAACTGAGCCTGTAAAGATTGAAAGGAAATACATAAGCTCTCCAGTTACAGATATAGAGCAAGAGGAGGAGTTGGTACAAAATATTTTCCCTACGAAAGATACTCCCAGATCACTCCTGACACCTAAAGAAGAAAAGCTAACAAGTAATGAGCTCATTGGTGATCCACTATTTTCAGGACAAGGATCAGGAGACGACCTTGCTGTTATTCCTTCTGTAGTGCCATTGGCTGTCAAAGAAATCATGAGTACTTCAAGCCCTCAAACTTCTCATCCTGCAAGTATGGCACCCAAACTTTCAACTGACAAGACACAAGACTTTGAAAGAGGAAGCACTGACTCAAATGATGAAGTTAATGAAGGAGTTACAAGCGCTGTAACTGAGCTGCTGTCAAAAACAGAACACCAGTTCCTCAGCTCAGTGATCACCAGTTCTCCAGCTTTAGCAGAAGAGAGTTCAAAGAGCTTCAGCTCTAAAGAGATTAAAGAGATGACACATTATTTTGTTGTGATTGAAGAACCTCACAACAAGGAAACTGACTATAGGAGAGGAGAAAATGAAACATACAGGACAACAGCTACTTCTAAAGCTGTTTCTCAAGAGGAAACTTCACATTTGCTGATTGAAGATGGTGTAACTCCTGTTTCTGTAATACTGAGTGGAACTCCTAATCTTGAAACAGAAGAATCACTTGTAACATCAACAACAAAAATGCCAAGCAGAGTATTACCTGAAGGCTCTGGAGAAGGATCTGGCTGGGTTGGTGTTTTGGATTCATCTTCTCCTGATATCTTTACTCATTTGTCAATACCCCCTGTGTCAAAAGTAGAACTAAATGCTTCGTCTATTGTTCCTGGGGAAGTTTATTCTGAAGTTATGACAACAGAGGCACCAACAGATAGATCACAGACTGTGATCACAGGACTAGCATCCATTTTTACAGAAGAAAAAGAGATCGTGGCAAGTCCATCTGCTGTTCAACCAAAGACAGCTACATCAGAAGAACTAACAAGTGATACTGGGATATATGACAAAATTATTCCTGTGATTGATGATAAAAGAGGTGTTATACTGAATGTTTCTGTTTATGGTGATATTACACTAATTGAAGAACGACTTCAAATCCCATCAGAAGAAACAACTATTATAGACATGGATCACTCAAAATCAATGCCTGAGGATATAATAAGTGTGCAGACAATGCCAAATCCTGTCAAGGAATCAACACATGGCAGTGATGATATCATGACAGCTGAAGGGGAGAAATACGATTCAACACCTAAATTTTCCATAACCAAAGAGACAACACTTGGATCTGGTGATAGCCTTTCTTTGACTACTTCCAGTCAGTCAAGTAGTGAATCAGTAACAGCTGGGCACAGACCAAAACCAGATGACAAGGATTTGGGTTCAGGGACTGCCATGAAGTTTGTGACAGAAACTCTCATCACTACTGAACTCTCTGAACTGGGCATTTTCCTTCCTACAGTACCATCACTGGCAAGCCCTCATGTGCCTCATGAGTCTAAACACGTTGTAACAAGCACAACAGAAGACACCTATGAGCTGAATACTTCAGCAAACAACCGAGTAATAGCAGATCACAGTGAAACAATCTTTGTCTCTGGCTTTTCTGGAATGGGCCAAGAAAACCTGGATGATAAGCAGTCTGCGGTTCCTTCTCTTACACCAGTTTTAACTACTGAGGCAGAAAAGGCTTTGACAACTGACCTGCGTGATGTAAGTATTGTCACCACACAGCATACATCCCAAGTGACAGCTGTATCATCTAGCAAAAATGAAGAAAAGCATCCTACAGTATACACAAGCACAAAGTCTGCATCGGCAGAGTATCCAGAAACAGATTCAGTGAGTTTTTATTCTATACCTCAAACTCCTAAGTCCTCAGTGACTGTTCAGTTAGTTAATGGAGTATCTGAGTATCCTCAGGTAATCATTCCAAGTACACCATCATTATCAAAGGATTCAAATCAGTCTGATCATTCATCAAAAGGAACCTTCAAAGAGGTTAGTTCTGATATTGCGGCAACGTATAAACCACCCACTACAGAGCTTCTCGACAGAACAGAGTCTTCTCTGCTGGAGTTTTCTCCCAAGCCTGTTTCAGGAAGCACAACTACTGAAAGTACTCCTCTCTTTACTAGACTTGTAACAGACAGGATGGAGGAGACAGAGACCTCTGTAACTGATTTGGCTGTTGAGGAAGAAGCTACTGTTTCTGGAGACTCTCCATCAATACATATCTTCCCTACTGCTTTTCTGAATTTTGGAGAAAGAGCAAGCACAGATGTTCTGAAAGGTAGCACAGTAACAGTTGAAGCTTCCTCAGGGAGACTGAACAACCCCCGTCAAGAAGATGACAGGAGTACTGAGAGAGAGATCCCATGGCTTTTTTCCACACCTGTTTCAGATTCACCCAGTAGTATTGAAAGTGAAGTATTTAAACCTGACCAGGAAGCAGTTACAATGCTAGCTTCATCTTCACAACCTTTGGACAGAAGCACGGAAACACAATCAGCTTTGTTTGGTCCAGAGGAGATCACAACAATTTCTTCTAACATTGCAACAAGCAGCACTGCCCCTGGAAACAGTCAATATCAAAATGAGCTGTCAACAATAAGCTCTGAGGAGCCAAATACTCTTGAACTTGTAACTTCGTCATTTTCCCTTCCGGAAGTCACTAATGGATCAGATTTCCTGATTGGCACCAGTGTGGGTTCAGTTGAAGGCACAGCAGTGCAAATTCCAGGTAACTTCCAAATATGATCACTGTCGTATATGTTTGTTGTGATACTTGTAAATGTGTTTCTTAACTCTGATAAGAGGTATGACAATCAGAGCACCATGTGAAATAACACAGAACTTGAGAGCCTCAAGCTGTGAAATCAGCATGACTGTAACCCATACAAGGTGAAGGAGGATGGGGTTACCAAAACTCAAGTTTAGTGACTTTTCCTGAGTGTTTGCATCATGGAGCTCTGGATCACACTTCAGGTGACTGGCCATTCTAAAAGACAGGAAGGTAACATTGATTGTGGTAGAGAATTCAGCTGTAATTATTTAATTTTTTAATTTCCAGCAGATAATTTTGTCGGATAGCTTTTTGGTGTTGGCATGATGATAGTACTTGTACAATTGCTTTATAGGTAGGGTTGTTTTACAACATCTTGCAGTTGACTTAGAGAGCAAATCTAGTGCGCATTTTAGGATCTGAATATCCTACAAAAATTAACTTCTCTTAACTTACAATATAACTTTCCAGACAAGAGAAAACTGAGACTTCACATTTTCAGCCTGTCTGTAGCTTTAACTGGTTGATACGGTGTCTGTCTCTTATAAATTACAGATCTTTTTGTTAGACATCACTTGCCACATTTTGTTTTCCATAATGGTTATTAGGCACCATTTCACCAAATACACAGATGATGCAGGTAGGGTCAGCATAAGTAACGTTGCTTCAATTCATATTTTATCTAGATATAGCTGAGGAAAGAACTGAACTGACTTAATTTTATAGGTTTTTCTATTATTTTTCCTCAAATAATCCAGGTAGCTGTCAATTTGAAAATGTTTACTTGCAAAATATCCAGTCTGTATACCCATTTTGTAAGTTTTCAAAGCCAGTGCATTCTTCTTGTATCCCAGAAGGACTGTCTTCATGATTTTCCTCTAACTCTGAGTAGCTAATACTTACAAATGATTATCTAGTGCATACTTGTTTGTGTGAGTGATTGCCTCTAGGCATTACATCAAATGCAAATATCTAAGTATCTAAACTCAATTGAAATAAACATCACTAGAAGGCATAAAGCTCTGCAAGAAAAAGCTATTTAAACGAAAAGTCCCATAACAACTGAAGATTTCACAGCAGGTAAGCTTTTCTCTTAATGTTTAGTTAGTTATGAATGTATTCAGTATCTTTATTTGTATTTTTGAAATGTATTTTTAAGAAAGATACGTGGGAAATATGCATGTGTGAAAACATCCTTTCAAAGAAATAAGACTTTGTGGGGATTGATTAAATATAACAAAGTGAAACAACAGCAGCTAGCCAGTATGTTCTGTGTACCCAATCATTCTACATAAACTAACCCTGTTCAAATTAAAAAAAAAAAAAAGGCATTTTCCATTCATTTTGCTTATGTTTAACTGATTTCAGCTATAATTAATTGTCATGTCATGCAAACTAAATCCTCAATAGAATATCATGACTGCCAAACATAGTACAAATTGCTATGAAAAAATGTAATTCTGAAAATTATTTATACTGGTTCATAATAAATGCCATGTTGTTAAAGTTGAAAATAGCGATGCCTGAAAATAAGCTTTACTATTTTACAAAACTCTTTTCTGCTCAGTAGTCTGTCATGTACATAGAGTTTCTGTAACTACAGTAAAGCCTGCAACATCAATGCAGAAATGAAGAAAGATTTCTTCTTCCAAAACATCCAAAAGATACCAGTTCCTTGAAACAGAGTCAATTTTGTTTTTCTTGTTTAACAGGCCAAGATCCATGCAAAAGCAATCCCTGCCTTAATGGTGGTACCTGCTATCCACGTGGTTCATTTTATATCTGTACCTGTTTGCCAGGTTTCAACGGCGAGCAGTGTGAATTAGGTAAGCTGATGCCATCTAGGTACTGATTAAGTCTAGTATTAAGTTTTTATACATGAGATCTGCAGAAGTGGTGTGTTTTGAAATTGAAGAATACATAGACATTTGAAAAATTTTACAGTGAGACCTTACTTAAGAGAACAATAAAACGAAGGAGGTCCACTTACCCCTTTTCTCTCTCCCCATAAGGGCACAGATGTTTACGTACACAAACAGGATAATTGTAAATGAACTACATGACCTAGAATTCATAACATTAAATTTGTAAATACATCAAATAAAATGAAATAAACATTAATATTTGGGATAGTTCTTAAGAGCTTTGTGTAATTATTTGAAAGGATGGTATAATAAACTAATCCCAAATGTGACTGGGTAGCTGAGCACTGAATGCCAGCTTGATATTTTCTCAAGGAAATTGTAAATATGATCATAATCATATACATCTTTGGCATAAATTAGTATTTTTATAACTTTTCTAGCTGAGGACTTCTTCAAGCTGCCTGTGACATCTGCATTTACCTGCTATGACTGTGAGTTTCAAGAGACTCGCTAGTACAGTTCAGAATAACCAGCTTTTCATTCCAACCAGCAAGCCAAATTATGATAAAAGTGGTAGTTTGGCTGTTTAGTTAGAGCTGGTTTATGCTTTTGAAAAGTTTTAACTTTCATGCCCTAATAAATACCCTGAACTTGCCTGTTACACAGTTGCCTGCCAAATTTGAAAGAAAAAAACTCATGCAATGTTGCTAAAATGAGTTCAACTCATCATATATAGCTTGGGAGAAAAAAACCCAACCCCACCCAAAGGTTCATAACAGTGCAGCATAATTGTCAGGATTACTGTGGTTTTATTTGTGTTCTGCAAGACAGTATGTGATTAAAAAAATAACTGTCCAGGTTTTTCTCTCCTTTTCTAGCTCATGTTGATGAGTTGCTAGTTCCCTAGTGGGTTGTTGCTGGTAGATATCAAGTTTTAGGTGTTGCATCTTAAATCTTCTTCTTTGACAAGGAACATGACATCCCCTGGTTGCAAACCAGAAGTCAGAGATAATAATTTTCTTTTTTGTTTTCAGATTACAAAAGAATAATCTGGCCACTTCTTGTGTCCTAGAAATCTTAGTGGCATATTAACGGATTGGAGTGGGACACTGCATGGCCAGTCAACATATAGAAATATGTTCTGTGATGCTTAAGAAAGTAAACCTCAGCATTTTTAGCTCTGAATTCAGGAGTATTCTGGATATAAGGCATAAAATGTTGACTTAGAGTCAGGGATATTCTGCATAAAACATTGACTTGACAGCTTTCCAAATGACTGGAAAAAATAAGACCTAAAATTTGAAAAGAAGTAATATTTTTAAATAAATAAATAAAAACCTTTCACATGGTGCAGCAATTATTCCTAGGATTACACAACTGTTTGTTGATTTCTAGATATGTTTAACTTCTCTCTTATATTTTAATAGTCAATCACTACCAGCAGTTCACTTTGGACTAAGATATTTGCAAAATCTCCATTGAAGTTTAAGCTGTGATTATTTCAGAGGAACAGCACTCATTAGAAAACACCACATGATTTTTATAAAGAGACGTACTAGCTTATAACCTGTGCACAAAGTACATGCACAAAGTAATTATATTAAATGAACTAGTGCTCCAATTTAGAAGGCGAAGACAAAGTATTTTAGTAGCCAGAGGAGTGGGGAAAAGAAATGTTATTTGTTTACTCTAGAGCCATAGGCTCAGCAGTTAGCCTGTACAGGACTATGAATGTTACTATCTGATTGGTCATTTAGTGAGATTGTCTTTATGATGCTTTGTTTTTATCTTGATGAGATTAGACAAGGAAGAAATCAGAAATCAGAAACAAATAAGATGCCAGGGCATGCTGCTCTGCAGACTTAAATTAGCAGTGTGTTTGATAATATATGATAAGATTTTGAATATTTGAGATTCAGAAGATATTTGAGGTCTCCACTACTTGATAAGAGTTTTTTTGTGCCATAGTCATACACTCAAGTCAAATTTTCCACCAGTACGGGAAAGTACTACAGGCTGCACAGTATCACTTCTTTCTCAGCTACACAATGAGGGATTCAAGCTCTAGATTTTAGAAATTAACTCAGGAGTCAGAGTGCAGGATATAAAATTGTGGATCAGTAATGTCATATTTCCTGAGGAAACTGCTTCTTGGCTTGTGGATGAAGAGAAATGATGGTTGTGCACAGTGAAATCAGTTATCATGCAAATAACTGGTCACTTGAATCTTTTGCAATACTTCATGTTTCTGGATTGAACTGGTCCTAATAATAAGTATGACTAAGGCTGAAGAGCATTTCCCTTCTAGGAGGTGGGTGGATTATAAAAACATTTTTATCTTTATGTTGTAGATATTGATGAATGCCAGTCTAACCCATGCCGGAATGGAGCCACTTGTATAGATGGCCTCAATACCTTTACTTGCTTGTGTCTGCCAAGCTATATAGGTGCTCTCTGTGAACAAGGTAAGGTGTATTCTTTACTTCATGGTGATAGAGGTCATCTGTTTCCATTTCAACACCCTTCTGGAGTAACTAGGCAAAGCCTCCTAAAACCGAGAGGGTGGAAGAAACTGTCAAAATCTGTGGGAAGTCTTCAGTGACGAGGAGAGAATATAATTTTTGAGTATGTTAGACTCCCATGATTTGTGGCTCAGGACTTTTTGTTTAAGGTTACATCTGCACTGTCTTTTGCAGATGGATGAGAGCAAATTCTATCCACATGCTAACCTGACTGGAAGTCACGTTACTGCTGTACGGAATACAAGCTGTTATATTGGGCAGTTTCTGTGTCAACATAACAAGAGCCATACAGTTTTCAGATGGCTCCAAGGCAAGCCATCTTGTTCCTCCTGGCTTGTAAACTACAGGAAAGGCAAAAAACAAGGTGGTCTCATTACTGTAGTGATGTTAAGGGGATAATGAGTGGGAGTAGAGTTAGTCTTTAACCCAGCTTCTGTCTTAAAAAACTATATACAGTGTGAAGGACATATCAGAACTCATCACTTCCAACAAGCATCGCTGGAAAGTAGAAATAGTTTAAGGAATATGCCAGATTATATATCCATCCACTGGGGACCATAGGCTTGACAACTTCATCCCAGAATTTTCAAACTGATCTGTGATTATTTTAGGAAAAGTAGGTGCAGGATCAGTATTACAAGGAAGTTGTAAAAGTCTTTCTAAACTGGACAGCTGAAATCAGATTAAACATCCAAGTCTCTGTAATTGTTAGAACACTGCCTGCAAGAAATCCCACTGTATTTACAGAAATATTTACACTGAAATGCTTACTCAATATGTGCATGTAGGAGAAGAAATAGGGTAGCCAAATCTGTTCACATTAATGAAAGCATTTCCATAGGAAAAAGAAATGGTGTTTTAAAGTGTACTTTCTAAAGCTTATGAAAATGCTTTTCTCTTTTTCTTCAGCTAATTGGTTTTGGTCACAGGTGAATGAACTAGACCTTTAATTAATATTGTGTATCTTCATCTTTGTTTCTCATCTTGAAAGGCAGTTTGCAAACTCTTTCAGCTCAACCTATACAGATTTGTTTGTTAGAGCTGAAAACTCTCAAAGCTGACCAGCTCCAGCACTTTTCACTGTTTAGCTTTTTCAGTAATCTGGCTGACCTTGTAATTTGAAAGGACTTTCTGAATCTGTTCTCCAAAATTATAAGTTGACAGTTTTTTCACAACAAAAGGTATAAATGTTCTCATTCCCTTCCTCCTCCCCTTCAGTTGAGCAAATCCATAGTAGCGAGTGGCTCGGAGTACCATGGTAGCTTTAAGCTGCTTTTTATGACCAACCTGAGAGCACATTTTAGGTGGTTAATGGGAACATTTCCTAGTTTGTCAATCAGAACCAGAGCCCTGCTCACTCAGCTTTGGAATTTAAATTTCCTCCACTTAAAGTCCTGCAGTGGTTTGGGACTTGGGAAAAGCATTTAGTGCCAAATTTCCACTCCACCAGACAAAATAAAACTGTGTTGGCGATTCAGACACGGTTGTCTGGCAAGCAGGCTTTATTTCAAGGCACCAGTCCTGACCTCACTAGATTTAAAGACCAGCCAGAACGACAGAATGCGTACCTCAGTGCCACAGGAAAGGTGGAGTTGAGCACACCGAGATTATATTTCATTACTCTTTTTTTTCTTTTTCTCCAATATATACTATTCATTTTAGAAAGCTTCAAAAAAAAGTCAAGCTGAAGGGCTTTCTAATGCTCAGTGCTGAGTATTCAAAATGCCATGGAAGGGAATGGAAGCAGCGAGCATGCATTGCCTCTGGAAATGAAGCTCAAAGTAGGAGACAACTCCACAGCATAGTGGTCCCACAACACTGGTGTAGGAAAAATGAGAGCTCAGAATTTCACCCAAATACCCCTGTGAGATTTTTCTAGATTAAGGGATCTTCAGTTGATATATTACACCTATGTCAGCATTAGGAGGGGATGCGACCAGAGGACAGTGCAGCTGCACATCAGGGAGCTCCAGCAGGTGGTAGAAGTTAGAGGAGCCTTCAGGGTGATCTAACCTAGGGTGAGGAAATCAGTCCTGAGACTCAGTGAGCTGTAATTGGCTCCCTGACAGCTGTTTTTCTTGCCAGGTGGAAAGAGTTCAGCAGACAATCTGAGCCCAGGAACTTCTTCGTGAAGAGAGCTAAAGTTGTCTGATGTTAGGAATAGAGCAGCTGAGGGTGTTTCCTTGTTGAACTAAGTTGGTAGCTCAGTAAGCCAGCATTGCTTCTGGTTCAGACTAGGTTAAATGTGAGTGGAGTACTTCTGCTAGATAATACTCTCTTTTGCCCTCCACATGTAACTTTTCAAAGTACAGATGCATATTCTGCATGCCACTTGTTGACATTTGAACATCACTTCTTAAAATATCCCAAAAACACTTTTTGAAAGGGTAACTGCAGACTACAATAGATCTTGATGCGAGTCTTACCGTGGCGGAGCCATCAGTCTTTCCACTGGCATACCTCTGTGAAAAGCCCTTATGAGAGCTCTCAGTGTCCAGATAAGAGAGCCCAGAGCTCAGATCATCTCAATTTTACTGCCTGAAACGTTGCTTTGCCAGCTCCATGTTTGGGGAAAGAGGAGAGGAGGGTTGTTTGATGTCCTGTCTCACACTGGGCTGGTAGAACCAACTATAAAGAATAGTTCCCAGGGACCAGTGGTGCATTATCTGACCATCTGATTTGTGATGAGGAGTACCTTACTTCATGAACCATGGGAAACAACAAAATGGTAGAGACTTGCAATTTGAACCTAAGTTTCAAGAATAAGAGTTATTCATGAGAACTGCATAAGCACCTGTTCCTTCCTTGGTTGGCTAGACTTTCCTTTTCTTTTTCTCCTTTTGCTGTTCTAACTGGTGTCTACCTGCTTTCAGGAACAGTGTTTGTGTTTTAAACTTCAAGTTTGGCTTTCTCCACTGCAGGATCTCCGCAGGCGTACCTAGGCTAGCCTGTTTACCAAATGCAGCTGCACACATGGACCTGTGTGCCAAAATGGCACACGTGTTTGTTATGGGACATGCCTCCTTGGGATAAATCAACCAGCTGTTCTCTTCCAGGTTCTGAAAACAAAACAACTCTGTTTTTTTAAATCATCATATCAGGAACAATGTTTTTTTTGTAACCCAACTTCATTGTTGAAATGTCTGTGATTACTCCAGTCTCATTTGATTCACTTTGTTCCCAGGGCTTGGTAGCTTGGGATGGAAGTATTTGAGAAGGGCTCAGTGCAAAGATACTTTCTGAAAACAGATGGTCTCTAATTGATATCTTTCAGCTGAGAGGGGATTATTCTGAATATTTACCAGAGAAATGATTTCTCCTCAAGATGTGTGGGCTAATGAGTCTCAGGCATTTGTTCATTAGCTGAAGGCTGACACTCACAGATACAATTCACAGCTGAGTAAGACTCTCATTATGTTCTAGTACCTGTGTTTCAGTCTTTGTTTTCTTTAAGCCTCTTATGGAATTTCTTTAAAGACCAGGGAGCTATTGTCAGCAGCTTATTGCAGCTGTTGAAAAAGCTGTACCTATCTATGTATTAAACCTACAGAGAACTTTTTTTTTTTCAAAGCTGTATTTAGAGATTTTTTTATACCTATACAATTGCAGTTACAGAGAACAGAAACTGTGTAAGTCCTTGCACACATCACTGAAAAAGCCTGTAAATTGTCATAAATCTTAAGACTAGTCAGACAACTTCTAAAACACCATAAATATGGCAAGCAGTGTTTCAGTCTTTCCATCATGTTCTGGAATAAGGTTACGGAAAACTGTGATTACCTCCCTGGATAAGTATACGATGAACATGAAGTATTGTATTCAGTAAGTGCTTGTACCTATTCTGCTCACAAGTGATCGGGTCAGAAAATTTACAGCCATCTGCAATTAAACTTTACTGGTTCAGTAAAGGCATTAAAAACTTATACTCATATGGAGTCCTTACCCTTTCAGCTTTGTTAATGTAGTAAGATACACACATTCAGGACAAAGCACTGCAGAGATGGAACAGTCCCCACATTTTTACTTGTCTGGTTTTCATTTTTCATCCTCTAGCCTCCTTACTTGCCTTTTCTCCATTCCTTTTCCCCCTCTTCTCATCAACCTCTCCTCTCAAAAACAAACAATAAAAATTCTCTTTTTTCCCTTCTAAAAATCCCAGAATCCTAGAATGGTTTGGGTTGGAAGGGACCTCAAAGCCCATCTAGTTCCAACCCCCCCTGCCGTGGGCAGGGACACCCTCCACTAGCCCAGGTTGCCCAAAGCCCCATCCAACCTGGCCTTGAACACTGCCAGGGAGAGGGCAGCCACAACTTCTCTAGAAAAAGTTTCTAGACAAAATCCTATAAAATCCTATGTATTTTATAGCCATCAGCCCTATCTTTTTCTGTATTTGTAGATTTGGGCTACAAACAGGTGCAGAAGTTGTTATTAAACTTTTCCTTTTTGGAAAACAACATGCCATCTTGGATAGGAGGGAGGAGTTGTATGTGCACTGCAGTGCCTGCATTTCAATTAAGAGTACCTATGTCAGTGTTTGGCATCCCCTATCTTAAGAAGAGAAATTTTATTATTTATGATTCATGCTCAGGCCATTATATCTCATTCTTTGAACCCAGTCTACAAGGTTTTGTGTTTTCAAGCCTCTTTGCCTCCCCCACGTGCCTTTCAGCAGATCTCTCGAATCGTGACTTCTTCCCTAGCAGACGCCAGGGAAGGCTTGATTAGACTAGCCTGGAAGTGCTCTCTGGCCACAATCTTCTCAAGATGCAATGCTGCTTGTTATTATCTGACTTCTTTCCTGTGGGACAAGGGAGTCCCTGAACAAGATGAATAATAAAACCTTAAGTGCCTTCACAAAGGACATAACACTGTTAGTCAGCATTGTGTGGTTAAACAAATGTTCTAGAAAGCAAAAGGCAGACTAAACTTCAAAATGGCCTAGACACCAGAGATTAAAGCTGTATCTGCAGCCTGCACCTCATACAGACTACAAAGAGGGAAAAGATAAAAAACTAACAAGTTGGTAATATAGATTACATTCCTTTTTCATAGCTGGGATTACTCAAGACACAAGCAGTTTTCTACAGCTTAACTTGTTGAAAATAGAAGAGAGATAATCAGTGTAGGCCCTATTATGCCTTTGTATTTGCTACCTTTATGTCCATACTGATGACTTTTAGAAAGCAATTTTGATACCAGACTCCTAAGACAATGACTGCTGTGTTATTAGTGTTGTCAGCAATTGTCAGAGAAATTCTGGTAAGCCTCCGAAGTGATAGGCTTGCACTTCTAAATCCATTTACGTACATGTAATTCTAGTTTTTATCTTGGAAGATTTAAAAAGTTTTAAAAAAATGCTTTCATGCTTCAGGATGTGAAAGGCCTCTTCCTTCCATGAATTAACCACCCTTGTGTTGTGAAAAAATTATTCCATGATTGTCTTTCCAGTGGTAGCTGCTCAAACCTAAAAAATATCATAGTTAAAGAATTTGCAGTAATATGTCGTTGGCATATTCTGTAATATTTGGCTTTTTCTGTACTAATGGCGAAAGAGCCCCTTTGGCCTAAGCATATTATTGACTATATCGACTTTATTTCTTATTTACTGAAAATAAGAAATCTTATTTCATACCCAGGAAAGGCAAGACAGTTGCTTTCAGTCACAGTTTTGTTTGGGAATTGGTAAAACTTGGTGGGAAGTGGCAAATTCCTGTTTGGTGGGTGGGATGAGCAGGGCCAAGCTTTGTGTTTTTGTTCAACCTCCTGCAGCCGAGGCCCATCGGTGTGAACCATCAAGTACTTAGCTCAGAGCAGCTGTAGTCGGAACAAGCTGTAATCCTGTGCCACAGGGTCCTTTTTGATGCCATTTCATCTACCATAACCAAAACAGTCTGAGTTTTCTGTATTGTTTCTCCTGTTCCTCGCTAAAACTCTCTCTTCTCAGGGGCAAAGTCTTCTTATCATCAAGCACAGCTCAGACACGTTCAGACACCATGTTTGTTATGGTCATTAATACTGATTTTCGTCTGTGATTCAGTCTGGCAGTGTTGGGGCAGAAGCAAACTTGGAACCAGAACTTTGCTGTTTCTTGCCATCAATTCTGTTCACAGCTGCCTAACCTTCACAAAATAATTAACATTGAATCCACGAATTGTTACTGTTCCAAGGCCTGTGTTTACTTCTCTTTAGATGAAAGGATATACTGGCTGATGCGAACTTCTCTCTGTTATGCATTCTTATCAGTACCATCCCTCATACAAGCACAGACAATGTGTCACTGCTTTGTATTTCAGCTTTACGGCCTGCGTTAGAATCTGATGCCTAAAGTTTATTAAGTTAGACTTTGTCAAGGAAGATGAGATTTGTAGGAGGATTTGGAGGGGTAAGTTCAGCAGGATAATACTGCGACTTTGCATCTGTGGACTGAACAATCACAAGCACTTTCCTTCATACTATTTTCAGTTATCAGTTTCTTCCAAACTGAGGCAATTCAGTACAGTCACTCAAAGACTCTCTATTTGCCCTTGCAAGTAAAAATTCCCATCCCCATGTGCATACTCAGAAAACTCAGATGAAATGTAGACTAACTGGAGTCCAACATCCAGGCATTTCATTCATCCAGAGTTACAGACTGAAGATGTCCTCCTGAGATTGTCCAGATACAGCACAATTTGATCAGTGGAAGCTCTCAAAGTTGCCTGTTGCAATTATACTCCTCACATACGTAATATTCTTGTAGCTTGTACTGGGTAGACAGAACTACTTGAAAATGTAAGGAGGTCTCAAGGATGAGTCTTGATTGTTTGCATTTGTACTGCTTAATGGGTGAGTATCTTCTTGAACCTTTGCCCTGCAGAAAATCCATTCGCTTGCACAAAACATGACTGTGTTTCATGCCCATTGACAGAGCTGTGGTTTATTTGTTTGTCACAGACACGGAGACCTGTGATTATGGCTGGCACAAGTTCCAAGGACAGTGCTACAAATACTTTGCCCATCGGCGTACGTGGGACACAGCCGAAAGAGAATGCCGTCTCCAGGGAGCACACTTGACAAGCATCTTGTCTCACGAGGAACAGATCTTTGTGAACCGTATGTACTGTTAGGATTCCTCTAAACAAGAGTGGGCACTGACTCTTCAGAGCTAGTGAAATATCCTCCTGATTACTCAGCTTTTACATCTCTGTCTTAAAATATAATTTTAGAATGTTTAAAAGGCACACTCTGCATCCTTCATGATTATGTTTGCAATGCAAGTTCCCTATCACTAGGAAGTTATTTTTTGTTACATAGAAAATACTTTGGTTTTGAGGAAGAGAACTGGAGCTATTGTTTTGGCATTGGAAATTGATGAAACACTTTTTTCTGGAGGCTTTAGATTATTTGTGTGCATGACATCAATGACCATGCCACCATATGTTGTACTAAGTAGGCATAAAGAAATAGTTCCTGCATGTTGTGTCACACAGTCTAGACAGCACTGGTCACAGCCTAACCAAAACTTGAAAAATGTACATTAGAATATGTGCTTTTATTATTTTAATCTTTTTTTTTTAATTTGTTTTTCTCTCCCCTTCATATGTACTCAGGTAGGAAACTGATCTATTTTCTTTGAGAGATGCCATCAGGAGGGAAGAGACAAGACTGTTTAAAAATGTTGGATGAGAATCTGCATTTTTATAGACGTCCCAAGTTAAAATTGAAAAGCTGAAAACCAGCCTGTAAATAGTTGTTTGCATAATGATTAGAAGAATCTTAAGAACAGGATGTCTGATTCATTCTGTGCAAATTCTTTTTATTTTCTTTGGTGAAATCTCTTCCTTTTATGGGAAGGTTAATAAAAATATCCTTCTGGTTCCTTAGGTATTGGGCATGACTACCAGTGGATTGGTCTCAATGACAAGATGTTTGAGCGTGATTTCCGCTGGACTGATGGTAGCCCACTGGTAAGATGCCTTTGAAATGAAATCACTCATTCATTTCTTTTTGTGGTGGCTTATCAAATTCCAACCAGCAATGAGGGAAGCTGCATGAAAAAATGCGGTCACTAAATATGCACTCAAGAAAACAGCCAGCAAACTCTTGTTTCAGGATAACTACTGTTTTGTGGTATAGTTCTAAAATCTTATTCTTAGTTATTATTACTGTACCTGCAGGAGCTCTCAAAGCTTCCCAACAGAAAAACTCAAAAACTCTGAGACTGTAATTTATGGGTCTCTGCTGGAGCTGGTTTGTGCTCCTCTGCTGTTATACAAGGACATATGTGGCAATTCTCTTTTCCCTTCTGTATATGGAGCAGGATGCGTTTTTTGGATGAGGATATGGCATTCAAGCTCTTGCTGTTTGCTGGGTCTGTGAGAGTCCACAAAAAAGCCTCTCGAGTACTGGAGATTGTTCTAGTCTGTATGGCAGCTCTACAGCTAGGCTGGAGAAACAGCCATTTCTAGGTGGTTCAGGAGGCCTGTAACCAATAATCGGTCCATAAAATTTTAAGATGCTGTTGATACTTCTTATTGCCTTAAAACAAGGAAAATCAGCAGAAGGAGATGAGAATACTCTTTACCCACCCTTAACTATCCTAAATCAAAGTTCTGACGGAAATGATTGAGTTCTTTCCAATGCAAAACAGTCTCTTTTGTAGAAGACACAGGTGATTTATTGATGTTTAACACCCACTGAAGAACATTACTTTAAAAAAAAAAAATAAATTGATTATGCTTATTATTTTCCTTTCCAGTTGTGAATTCTTAAAGCAGAAAGCATCTGGACATACATATGCACATGCACACACATGCATACAATGACAATTGCTGCATACCATGCAGCTGCAACTTATGTAGAAAGACACCTGGGGCAAAGCAGGCTTCGTTTATTTACATTTTGTGAAATAACCAGAGGTTTAAAGTCCTCTGAAATGACTTGTAAATAAGCCATTTCTTGGGGAAACTACCACATGTGGCAGGCGACAGCACAGGGGGAAGGTGACAAAACTTTTCCTTGCCTGACTGATCACTCAGCGCATCCAATGAACCCATTTGTGCCTGGAGCCGCGAAGTCTTGCAGGATCTAAGCAGAAGAGTTTCATTTCATTGTTTTCTGTTGCCTATCCTCATGTATTTTTTGAAACACGAGATGTGCCGTGGACTTGAACTCTACTCATTCTGGATGAGTTTATTCTGTCTCCTGATGTGGCTTCCTACACATCACTGACAGTAACGGGCACTCTCTGAGGGTGGTTTAGGTTTGGTTGGAGCTCAGGGGTAGTCCGGATTGTCTGCAGTGCTTGGTCAAGGAGCCTACACTGCACTAAGCGATCTAAAGTTAGGTGAGATAAATTTGGGTGTAAATGTTGTGCCTGAAGGGGCAGCCCACCTTACACTGAGAAGCGTAAAACAAGATACATGCTTGTATATTCCAAAGACAAATTTGGTATGTCACTGAATGACAAATTCAAGAAAATAAAATTAGGGCTGAAATTCTATTAGTTAATTCAGGTTACTGAGCAAATGTGGTATTACATTTTTACTTTACTTTTCAGTTTTAGGAAATGAAGATATTCTAGGAATAGAATAAGACCATCTGTCCAACAGATTTCTCTTTTGATTGATCTTTTTTCCACTTTATTTTTCTTTTCTTTTTAACAACTTCCCTCTGTCTCTTCCTTCGGAAACGATTTAGGTGTCTCTTGAAATCATTTATGTTCATTGCTTCAATAGCTTTCCCTCATAACTTACTCCATATGGTTTCTGGATACCATGGTTCTGACCAGCTTCCTCATTTGCTCCTTTTCCCTAGTTTTTAACTTATTTTTCATACTTTCTAACCACTCTTCTGGTTACAGTGATTTATTACTTCTCTAGTAATTAATAGGAAAAATAACATAATTAAATATGTACATCAAATGTACTTCCCTGATGATGTCTTAAAATTCAAGTGAATTTGAATACTGTGTAGGTCAAAAAATTACATCGTTTATGTATTTGGAGGTGAACAGGAGTCATGATAGCATTAAATGCATTAATATAATTTGTGATCATAAAAATCAGCATTATTAAATCAACACTCGGGTTCTAACTTGAATTTCTGAGATTAAAGGTAGCTCTTGCATATAGCCAAAATCTAAATAGCCTTGTGTTTTACATATCAGGGTGCATCTGTAATTCAGCTGTTTCTAACTTTGTTGCCAAGCTCCATGCTTTCTCCAAGATAATATTATCTGTCTACAATTCTATTCAACACTTCTGGCATAGAGAAAAACTTGTCAAGTCTGCTGAGGATTCCCCTGATATAAAGGTTTTGTTGGAGATACTATCAGAAAAGTCACTCCACCTCTTAGATAGACTGTCCATCTACAAGTGATGTACATTCATCTTTTCTTGATACTTGTTTGAATTTTCTGCCAGTAACAGCTCAGTTTAATCTGAAAATCATGCTTAAATGATTTTATTAGATTTTGGATTTAAAAAAACACAAAACAGTTCTGATGTTTGGTAGACTTAGAAAAAGCAAATAGCAGCAGCAGCAAGACATGTTGAGGATGGAATTGAGGGACCAATGCTGCTGTTAACCCAGTACTGCTCAGATGACATAGCCGTAATACATTTTAGTGATTTCTCTTTCACGTGAGTTTTCTTTCTGAACCAAAAAGCCCTCCTAGAATTGGGAATCATTGAAGCACAGGCCCTACCATTGGAGATTATGGAACAAGGTTTGGATTACTTTAGTACTCATTTTCCATGGACATAAGGAAACCCACAACTTCAGTATGTTGAAAGGAACTCTTTTGCCAGGTGTTGGCATGTATTTTATTAGTAATTTCTGGAAAAGGGATCAAGTATTTTTTTTTTACTTTGCACCTAAAAGGTATTTCAACCAATGGGTTCAATGGAAGGAAGTCAGTCATTTTTTGACATTTTCAGCTCATGCCAAGTTGTGTTTTTCCAGATTTTTTGAACTGAAGCTAAGTCCTAGCCACTGTTAAATATGATAGTTGGACAAAGCATGTACAGGAGTTCCTTAGTGAAAACCGACAAACATACTTCCAAATGCACTGTGCATTGTCTCTAACTGCAGTGAGCTATTGAATACACATGCCCACCTTAGCTATTTTTTGTGGACTTCATAGTCATATGCAGCCCTGGCATATAAACCTTGTGCTGTCTCACTTCCATTGCCTCCCAAAATACAGGAGGGGAGAGGGCTTTTTTTGAGGACACTTCTTGTCAGTTCATGAGAGTGATAAATTCACCTTTGTCATTGGCCTAGTAATGTGAGAAAACTTAAATTCTCAGTTGAGGTTGCAGAAATTTCCCTTCTCTCATGAATCAGTGGATGTTAGTTTCTCCAATCAAATGAGCAAGGGTCATTCGGTTTTCTGTGCAGTGTCCAGATGAGATCAGTTCATGTCCCTTCAGTGGGATGGGAGGTTTGTTTGTTTTTTAAGGCATGTGGGGCAATGTGACCAAGATTTTTAAAAAGCGAGCATACAGAATTAAGGTTCTTATGGTGAAAGCTATGCTGAACCTGGAGTACCCTTGACAGGCTCATAGCCCTGTTGAAAACAGGGGCAATTATTTAGGTGCCTAGTAGTGGACTAACTATAGTCAGCCACTTTTGATATCCTGGAATTCTCTTTTTAACTCCTATAGAAAACACTGGCTGTTAGCAATTGATCAAAAACAGCAGCAGTCAAAAAAGGCCCTCAGTTCCTGTGCAGGTTTTTCACATATCAACTGTAATTACATTTAACTTCCAAAAATAATGCCAGTAAGTCTTGGAATAGATCAAGAGTTATCTTGTAAATACATGCTCTGATTCTTAGAGTTCCTCAAGGAAAATGTTGGCATCTTGATTAACGAAGCAAGTACAATTGGATTCAATGAGAAAAAAAGGAACAGTATTTAAAAAATTCTGGTCCACATGACATTAGTCCATATCCGTTTTGAGTCTACCTGTTTTCTTTTAAGACAAGGAAAATTATCCTAACAGAAAAGGGTGCATTCCTAAATCATAGTATTGCAGACTTTATTCCTGCAAACAGAACTTGAGGAGGCTTTTTGATCTCCTCTCTGAAGTGTTTGTTGCATAGTTATCTGTGTGCTTTTAGGGGATTTTGGCAGGTTTATTTCTTAACTGTAATCGGGTTTTTAATTTAAAACTGCTCAGGAGTTTTCTGCCTTTCAGGCAAAACGGCATAATCTTATGCAATGGATTGGGTTGTATAGATAAAGTCTCACCATCGCCTGGTAAAAGACACCTTTTCAGTGTGCTGTACCCACTACGTCCCAAACACAGACTGGGCTTGAAAAGTGCAAAATAACATGAATAAAGTAATTGGGTTATATCTCTCATCCCCTAAAGTTTAATTGTCAGTCCAGGTGCTACTTTTCCATAAACAAATTGTTTTCCAGGTAACTGGTATTTCATTATACTGGATTTTATTGGCCAGGCCAATTTACTTATATTTGTCCTTTTTTTTTGCAATTTCTTTAAAAAACAAATTGGAACCTTCTTGGCTAAGGTCAGAGCACGTCTTCAAAGGAGCTCCTTGGCTAAGCTTAGGCTACCTTGTCCAATATGCAGAACCAAATAAGCTATAATTATACTGAACTGTGGAATCCATTGCTGGCCACCCATATGAATCTAATTTATTCCGATTTGCTGTACTGTATCCGTATGGCAGGAAGCAGTCTTTTCTCATCTACAGCGTGTTCCTGCTCCTTCTCTTTTTTTCCTTTTCTTTTTTCTGTTTTTGAAAGAAAGACTTTTTCAGTGTTTCCGGTAGTTGGGAGAGGTGGATTCGTGTTCTGGAGCTGTTGGGCCACATGAAAAACACTTTGGCAGCAGCAACCGTTCCCTTTTTTTTTATCAAAAGAGTTGATTGCAGCTGTGTTAGTGCAACATAAAAAGTGAAAGCTCTTTCAGGAAACCCAGATCCTCACTTGTGCTGCAAGTTCAGTGAGAGGTGGAGATTAGAGGCCACTGCCACATGGGTTTGGAATACCAGCAACATCCGAGATCGCTTGGACCAGTGGGAAGGGAATTTGTAAGCTGCAAACTTTGGTGTATCTGCCTAGTCACTAACTTCAGATAATTTGTCTCAAAGGTGAAGGCTGTGAAAGCAGGTACTAAAGTGTGTTCAGAGAACTCACAGCACCTCAACATTTTTAGAGCTTCATTATTCATTACTTCCTGAAAGTCAAGCCAATTTCTGCTCAAGACATTTCAAGTATGATTACATTGACAGATGCAAGAGGCAGAAGAAAATAATACAGTATTTTAAAGAGTGTGTTTTGTTAGCTCTGCGTTTCTTCTATTGCAGTGTAGTTGTAGGGCTGTTCTGTTGGCATTTGGTGTGGGAAAGCATTAGTTTTCCTCTGATTTACATTCTACACAGGAATGAAAAAGGCGATTTGTAAGACTTTGTTTACATTTAAAAAATTACAGAATGAAGATTATTCTTGCACTTTTCTGCAGACTTTTCTCCCAGCATTTCTGTGATAGTGAACAACTCTCTAAATTGGACAATCATGCACAATCTTCATCCCACAATTATCATAAAAAGCTCTAAGCAATAAAACCAAATGTGTTTGGGAAAATCACAGTGATACAGGAGAAGAAAGCAAGGCCTAAATTCTCACACAGCTATGGGAAAAGAGGAATTTGTCCACAGCTACCTGTATCTTTGTATACTTTAAGTTTGATGTAATATGAACTACAAAATAACAAAACTTACATTATCAGTGGAGACATTTAATAATTGACTTGATCAAAGAAAGAGTGAACACAATGTGACATTTGAAAATATCTTAGGGAAATTGAATTTAAATAATTCACTTAGTTCTGTGAATAGTAACTTTTACAGCTGTAAAGCACACCCATCCAAATAGAAAAAATCTGGTGTTGCTTTTGGCAGCTTCTCCATTGTGTTTGGATTGCTGGCGTTTCACTGTTAAGGACCCTTGTGAGCAGGCACAGTGGTAAAGGAACCCTTTGGAGCTATTCATGTTATGGATTAAGCGCATACAGCTACTTGGGGTTGTGCCTTGGGCCTCCGTCTCACAAGGGGAGTTATTCATATCCTTTGGAAAATGCTGTTGATAATTAGTGCTTTGTAGGGCGGTGAGCTCACTTCCATTACATAAGATTAGTGCTGTAATAAGGAGCTGGCTAGTGTCTGTGGCCAGATTGTCTGTCACTTGGAGAATGCTGCCAGCTAGGAAAGTAATGGGGCATATTGCCACTTTTAAAACTGTCCAGAGACTCTACGTTAGTTTTTCTTCCCTTCGGCACAGGAGCGTTCATGCTTTGTGTTTTGCAATGCTGGACCTCAGGTTGTCAGTGTTAGGTAGCTACATTTAAAAAAAAAAAAAACAAAACAACAAACCAAACCCACAAAACAAAACAGAAGTTTAATTCTGGGAAAAACAAAGCCCTCTCTTTTCCTTCCTTTATTGCTCAGTGAATCAGAATGCTTTCACTTGAGCAAATCTGTAACTGCACCCCTCTCAGAAAGAGTAACTTTATTGAACACAAAAACCTTCAAAAGGCATGGAGTATTGTAGGGAAGCAGCCTGCCTCTGAGGGTTAAATAAAGCAAACAAACTAAAAAGTACTGTAGTCAGCTGCAAACAAAAAGCTCATTGTGCCCATGTCCCACAGGGTCCTTGGAGAAGGAGATTTTAAATCTACCAAATGTTTTGGTTTTGTGCTGCAGTCAGTCATTACAGCCTCTTTTTTAAGATGCTCGTTTGACCTGCATTTAAATGGAGGAGAACTATATAATGTTATTAATGACAGGTATATTTTTAGTTCAGTATGTCATAGGCAGTATGGAGGGCCTCTTGGACAAAGCAGTTTTTTGTCTCATTTTTACCAGGGGGGTCAGCAGTTACTTCAGAGCCTCATTATGGTTGGCTCTGGGCTAAAACATTTGGACAGCTTCAAACCTGCAGTAATTGTTGACATAAATGACAAAGTGCAGGATTTTCCTTTTTTTTCAGTGGCTTTCCTCGTAGTTGTGCACAAAAAGAGTAAGTCACACACCCCATGCAATTTGATAATGCATAATTACGTTAGTGTAACTCCCAAAGAACATGTATTATACCAACCAGCTTTTAACACCCTAATGTACTTTTCTTCCATGGTAACACACCTGCCCATTAGCAAGAGAATTTCACCAGCTCTTTGCCACTCATTTTTCAGTCTCTGTACTAAGGTGACCAGAAAGCCCGACACACACAGTATACCCACAAAATTGAACTGTACACTGTGTGAACCATGATGAAAGTTATTACTCTACAAAGAGTGGGTACAGAGCAGATAAAAATCAATCGAGTTGTGTCCACTGGCTTCAATTAGCTTTTAAAAAGTTAATGAAAGAGCAATAAAAGAGATATCTTTTCTAAATAATTATTATTTTGGAACTACTGAAAAGTTAGTATCTGGACTCAGTCATGAGTAGACATTGCCATCTAGTGGGAGTTTCTTGCCATACTTCGTGGTTTCTGCTTAGTGGGGAAAATTTGCCATACTATGGTATTGTTTTAAAAAACATGTGAAAGAGTTAGTAATCTGCTGCACAACATAATCAACTTTCCCCAAAAGATAGAATTGCTAGTGCTTTTATGTTTCAACTTCATCAGCTAGCCTTTTTTTTTAACTTGTTTCATTTGTATTCCTTAGATTTCTTTCCCAAATTATTTACTTTTTTCATAGATCTTACTGCATATTCAATCTGAAACCTGTTCTTGTGGATATTCATGGATATACATGAGAGTATGTTATTCAGAGTCCTTTTTTTTGCAAGCTAGTGCATAGGAAATGAAAGAGTTTTCAATACATCCCACTGCTCTGTTACCAAAAAACCCTTTCAAGTGAAATCTTTTGCAAAAGTCCTTAGCAAAGCTCCTTCTGGGAATTTGTCTTGCTCACAGTGTGTCTCTGTAATGGGGAGTGTTGGGTGCCTGCCTGATCCAAATCCTGCCAGTTTCCCAAATCCCGTGGAAATAAAGCCCAGATTAAGGGCTTGAGGGAAGCCATTCAACTATGATCTAAAAACTATCAGGGTCATGACGTGATTTTTGTGTGTACTTCTAGAAAAGTTTAAATACAGCAGTTGTCTTCAAATTGACTAGAACTTCTCCCAGCAAAGATTTACCAACAGACTTCACTTGGTCCCTCCTTCAGCAGGTTATTTTAGCATGTGTCTGAATTGTGCATGTGATCTACCCTATAGAGTTTAGGGCACCACCTATGTCTTTAAAGCAAGTTATATGCTTAAGCACTCACTGAATGGCGTTTTTAATCATATGAATGCTTTTGGTGAGTTCTGTCAGACTGCTCCCATTCATAAAATTAAACAGAAAAATCCTGTGCAGGAGTGGGGTGAAATTAAGTGAAACAGAGCCTATGGTATAAGGTAGTTTTTTGGTTTTTCCCAGTGTATAAATGCATTTAAATACTAAGTGAACTTAATGGAAGTATTTCAGACATTGCCAAATCTTCACAGTAATCCATTTGATTTTTTTTTTCTATTGAAAGAAAATGCAATCCCTTTCAAACTTCCCATGAGTGTCTCATGTAACAGAATCAGTGCTATATAACAGCATGAGCCAAAAAAAAGGGTTTTCTGAACTGATCCATATACTTACTGTAACCTTGTGCTGATTTCACTGTAGTTCAGCCAATCTATAAAACGGAGTAATTGCTAGGACTCACTGAAAGTGAGATGCAATTTTTAGGTAAGCTATTCAATTATAACAGAACCTCCACAGCAAGGGAGGCTTTCCTGATAAAGGTTTCTAAGAATTTGTCTGCAATTGTGAAAAAAAGCGTATTCCTGTTCTTAGCAAATTTATGGGGGGAACAAAGGACAATAGCTAGTAAGTTTTGCAGTGGTGGTTTCAGCTTGTTTAGTGATAAATACCAGGCAGGAAATGTTGCTTCACTTTAAGATGAAATGGCACAGAGAGTATTCAGTCAGGCAGTCCCTACATCTTTGCTTGTTTGTTTTTTTTTTGTTTTGGCTCATTAGTCTTGCATTAAGAAGCAATCAGATAGGGAAGCCGCCAGAATGAAAGAAAATAAAAATCACATTGGAAATTACAAGTGCCAAAAAGTGCCAAGACATATTTGTACTTTGAGCTTATTTAAACATGCTGAAAACACACTTCCTTTCCCCAGAAGGAAAAGCATTAACCCTGCAAATCTAAATAGATGTGTTTCAAGTAAATTATTTCCTAGCTTTAGTTATGTACAAAAGATTATTGGCCTTTACACAATAAGAAGGTCAAGCAGTAAAGTTTTGTTTGCACCAGGCGTTTATTTTGTTGTGCTTCATTAAACACAGTGCTTGTTGACTATTTTGGAATGCAAAATCCAAGCGATTGATCTCAGCCACTTGGTGTGCCTTTTGGAGATAAAGGAAGGGCTGAAATTTCCAAATGAGTGTCACAAAGCTGAGATACTGCTTACTTGTAGATTCACCTTGGCAGTGCAAACATCTGAAAGAGCTGGGTGGATTACTCATTAATAAGGAAATGAGTCCCTCAAATAAGGCTGGTTATCTGAAAATTTAAATAACAAATCTCCCACAAGGTAGGATCTTGTTCATGATGGGAAGGCTATGCTCATTCAGTTTAATTAGCAGCCATCTGAATGAGAAAAAATAGTGACTAGCTAATGTTATAACTCTTGCTATAATCCTGGCATTCTTAAGTTTAATTTATGTGAAAAGTCAGCCTGTCACCGAACTGGCAGATTCTGGTTGTGAGTTAATTCAATGCCATATAAGGAAATCCTCCCCAAAAATGTGGAACTTAACAAAATGTCTTCATGGGCTCTTGTAACCATCATATCCAAGCTCCCCCTGTGAGGCAAGAGAATACATTCTCTGTTTTACAGACTGGGAATCCGCCAGCCAAGTGCATTGTCTAATGCCATGTAGGAAGCCTGAAGAACTGAACTCTGTCTCAGCCGCAGCTCTAACCCATGGACCATCCACCCTATTTCTACAGGAAAAACTTCAGTGCTCTTTAGCAGAGAAAGCTAGAACCAGTAAATCCAATGTGTCAAGCACGGGCTTTGGTTTCAACAACAACAACAAAAACTGTACTAGAAAGATTAATTAATTATTACAGTATAATTAAAGACATAAAGAGCATAACAGGAGCTCCAGTTTTCAGCCTGAAATGGTGGCAGGGCAGACAAGTGGTGTGCCTCCCAAAGGACCAAATGAACATACAGGGACCAAAATCTTGTCCCCATGACTAGGTCCTACAATTACCTGATTACACAGAAACCTCAGCTTTTTCATAAAAAACCCCAACTGTCATGCCATCATGGATGTTGAGAGCTTTGCAGAGTGTCTGGTGCAGTAGTGCCTGCCTGAGCCTGAGGTGTGTTCTTCCAGCCTTCACTCCCCTGCATTCCTTTGAACTTCCCTCTCCACAGCCACCTCAGCAAAGCACACTTCCTAGCTGGAGGAGAAAAGTGTACTGGGCCAAAACTCCTTTGAAGTACATTTTGAGTCATGTACATAATTTAGATTATATGTCCTAAAATGTACAGTCTGGAAGTGCTTTGCATTTTTAATCCAGGGGAAAACTTCACAGGTGTTATGATAATGCTGCTTAAAACCCAAGTTATTAATACTTTTTAGGTCCCTCTGTGTGATCACGCAGCGTAAGTATCTCTGCTGAGGACTAAAAGGGTCATAGCAGCTTTTCTTCCATGCATTAACATAGCATTTGAATCTATTTAGATTTTCAGAAACATAAGTCGTATCTTATGAATGATACAGCTAAGAGTATTGCTAAAGGTGTCAACCGAAGCTTGGTTGTTGGCAAAAGGATGTCTTGAGCTTTATCAATTCAAACACACTGCTCCTTAGTGCGTTTTCATTGGTCTGCTGAGACAATTACAGTTTATATGAAGATATAACCTAGCAGCAGGGCGACTGGAATGACGCCAGCAGTTTTTGGCTCATCTGTGAATATGGCTGATCTTTTTTGGACATGATCTTAAAAACCAAACAAACCCAAATTGTACACGTTGCCAAGGAATGAAGGGTTTTTGTTTTTTTCTTTTTGTACAATATACTTTTCTAAAAGACAGTAATGCATTGAAACAGAAGAATCTTAAATGACATAGCCACTTCAGAAAGGGCATCTTGTTCAGGGTATTTTAAGCAGTGTTTCCCAACAGAATAATTATAACCTGAGTATCTTAGATGCTTGCTGCACTTACTGCGAGGGTAGGGGAATCTTTACACTTAGCACACTTGGTATGAGAGATTGTAAGGGATAACTTTGAAAACAAACAGTACAAATCAGTATGTGACTTATGGGATTTGGTTCTTTCCTGTTAATTTTTTGCTGATGTAGGTTTACTGGAGATAGGGCAGTCACCCCTGGTTTACACTAGTGTAAATGTAATCATGCTCATGGTCATGCAAAAATGTAATCCGTAAGAGGAAAGCAAAATATTAGTTTATTTGTCTAGCAACTTATTCCGCTCAAACTGTGAGAATCTTTTTGTATCATTATCCCATTATCAGTGGCTAAATAAGGAATTGAAAAATTACAGAAGAGCTGGGTGGAGACCTAAGAAAGCAATTCAGCAGTCTGGAACTTCCTCTGCTAAGCAATTCTGGCACTAAACCCAAGCAAAATCAGAGTTATTCAGCCAAAATAAATCCATGCAATGACGATATCAGATGTGAGGTAACAGCAAGTCATGCTGAAGGATATCAGACATTCTTGAATAAACCGCAGGTCCTAGATATAATCCTTTGCCATTACGCTGCAGCCCTGCCAGCAAAGCAAACACAAATTTTGGAGTCACGGCAAGGCGAGTAAGAGCATAGAGAGTCTATGTGCTCAGGGTGGGAGCTGGCAAGCTGCTGAGCACCTTCAGCTCACACGTCCCCGATAGCCATAAAATATCCTTCATTCCCACACTCTGATCCCTGTGGAAGCAAACAGCTCTCTAGTATCATTTCCACAAGAAACAGCTGTAAGACTTGGGGAAGTCTTTCCTTTGCTGTCAGGATGTTACTGATCAAACTTTTCTACCACTAACCTGGCTGTTTAATTTCTCTATGTGTCCGTATGTCTGGGCATATTCTTGAAAGTGATTGGATTGCCTCAGCTTAAGAAGTTGCTGCCCATCCTGTGAGCAGTGTGACCAACCATGCGTACACTTACATTAGCAAACCTTACTTTTCAGTAAGACATTCAGAGGTGAAAGCAAGAGGTGATCACTTCTTTCTGCTTACCCCACCTCTACAACACTCAGACAGACTTCCCTGCAGCGCGAGTGAAACCCACACCAATTTTCCTGCCATGCCTTATGCTTTGTGGTGCTCCTGAAGGTGCCTTGCAGCCCGCCCTGTAGAGGAGATGGAGCAGGTACCTGGGGCAGTACCATCGGCGAGCCTAAGCCTTCAGTGTGTGCATACACTCGGCTATCCCTGGTTTAGCAGGCAGTAGGTTTCTATGTTGTGGTAGCACGACCTTACCTGATTGAATTCTTCCATCCTTAACCAGGTCCGCTGTAAAAAGGTGCTAGACCTTTGGCTCAGTGGGCTTTCTAAGATACCCTTTTGGAAAAGAGGTCTTGGAGCACTCTAAGTTACATTAATACATGCCATGCATGGGCATATTCCTTCCTTCCCGTTTTCCTTCTTGCTGGAGATGTGCACAGAGCTTGCTTTTCTTTTTTTGCACTAGGTGTTGCAGGAAGCCCCTCACAAAGCAAATCCCATTTGACTCATATGTATGGTATTTGGCTACTGTGCTTGAAAAACTCATACTCTGATTTATAAGCTAATGTGAAATGCTGAATTCTGGACCGGACTAAATGAGTTAGTGTGTATTGTAGTTTAGGACTATTAAACACTGAAATGCTGAGATGGAATTAAGTTAGTTCCACATAAAAAGCGGGATGCTTCATTGGAGGTAATAAAATCAGTGCAGAACAAATTTATTTAGAACATGATTGTTAAATTGCTTGGATAATTAAAACCTGTGATGGGTAAGATGACAGGTGGTAGGAAAAGGTTAAGTATTTAGCTCAGGTTTTTTCATAGTTTGATTCATTCTAGGGTAAATACTACTTGTGTGGGGTATGTAAACTTTATTTCTAAAATGTGTTCACCCAGTCAGTGAGTAGTGGTTATTTCATAAAGTTAAGAAAATAGAAAGCTAAACTTTTATGACATTTATATGGGCCAGCTTTAGACAGAAAGATGTAAGCACTGAGGAAAATATAAGCACTGTAGAAACTGTGTAATTTTGACCATACAAGGGGCTAGCTGCCTGGTTAATGTCTGGCGTTTATGTGGATTCCAGTTCTTTCAGATATCTATTTTTATCCTTCATTAAATTCTTCTTGGAGTGACACAACAGAAATCCCAAAGAAAATCACTAAGAATAGTTTTCCAAATATTCTCTCACTTTTCTTTATATAACATTATGCAAATCTCAAATTACTGTGCTTCATTTGGGATCAAGATGAAACAAAAAGCGGGATAAAGATTATCCCACCTCTGATGACAGCAAGGAGAGTAGGCTATATGTCCCCTATCAAGGTCTACTGCATAGATTTTCTATCATCAATGTTACACTTCCTTTGTTTCTATTTTTCCTGCTTATTGACTGAAAAAACAGACTGAATCCTCCCTAATTTTCATCCAAAAATGACATCGTGCAATGATGAGCTTAGCCGCGCTTGAAAGAGTGCATTTTACAGCGGAATAAAGGTGGGTTTAGCCCATGCAGGGAGTTGTGCACAGCCTGCCAGCAGCCAGCATCCACAGCTCTTGGTAGGGACATACCTTTAGGTAGATGCAGAGCTGAAAGCTGCAGCGCTGTGTAGCTAAGGAAGTGCAGACCTGCGTGTAGCCAGCTTGAATCCCAAAGAACAGAGCGTGCCCAAATTGATATGCCAGATGTGTGTCCCAGGTGCAGGGCTAAGAAACTTTATTTTTGTATGTTAAAGCTATTTTTCAGTCATTTGAAGGTTTGGTTTTTTTGGGTTTGTTTTCTTTTTCCCCCGTCACACACCAACAATCAGATTTCTACTTCTAAAAGTAGTGTGCCAGTTTCTGTGTTTATTCATATATATTCATAGATGTCTGGAGTTAGTTTTTCTGCAGAGGGCAGAATTTAGATCATCATTTCTAAAGCTGAAAGGCTGCTGCTGTATATGCTCAGTCTGCCACCTAGGCCTTTTTAATGGAAATATCAATCTGCAGTGATCTGGGACACATCCTGACACCTTTACTTATTTTACACTTAATTCTGCACATTATTCCATTGAATGACTTCATTAAATCACAGAATCACAGAATGATAGCAGTTGCAAGGGACCTCTGGAGATCGTCTGGTCCAACCCCCCTGCTAGAGCAGGATCACCCAGAGCAGGTTGCACAGGATTGCATCCAGGTGGGGTTTGATTATCTCCAGAGAAGGAAACTCCACAACCTCTCTGGGCAGCCTGTCCCAGTGCTCAGTCTCCCTCAGAGAGAAGAATCTTTTCCTCATGTTCAGATGGAACTTGCTGTGTTCCAGTTTGTGCCCGTTGCCCCTTGTCCTGCACTGGGCACCACTGAAAAGAGTCTGGCCCCATCCTCTAGACATCCACCCTTTAGATATTTATAAGCATGGATGAGATCCCCTCTCAGTCTTCTCTTCTCCAGGCTGAACAGACCCAGCTCTCTCAGCCTTTCCTCATACCAGAGATGCTCCAGTTCTTCTAATCATCTTTGTAGCCCACCGCTGGACTCTCCCCAGCGGTTCATTGTCTTTCCTGAACTGGGGAGCCCAAAACTAGACACAGAACTCCAGATGTGGCCTCACCAGGGCAGAGTAGAGGGGGAGGTGAGAGAAATGAGGTCAGAGAATAAATAATTTGAGTCTGAGAAGCTAGTCTGTAATTTGCCATTTAGTAGATGTGGACTAACGAGGGTTGTGGGCTATTTACTGCATTTCCTGGCATTCCACTTCATGTCTGTCTATGTAGGAAAGTGTGTTTCAGCACACTTAGGATCAGATTTTGCTTGCACTGAATTATGTCACTTTGTTTTGTTCACCTGACACAAGTTTACAGTAAGTGAGAAGTTAGATCAGAATATTTTTTCCCATTGAGATAATCTGTTAACAGAGTGGGAGGATATTATAAATTTAGCCTTGTTTAGCTCGTGCTTAACAGACTGAATCAAACAATTGACGTTCCTCTTCACCAAGGGTAATATTGTGTCTTCTTCTGTAAAATGGAATGTAAATATACTCCAGCACTGGGAATAATGTTTTTTGCTCCTCTTTTCTTCAGCAATATGAGAACTGGCGACCAAACCAGCCAGACAGCTTCTTTTCTGCTGGAGAAGACTGTGTTGTTATAATATGGCATGAGAATGGACAGTGGAATGATGTACCATGCAATTATCACCTTACCTACACCTGCAAGAAAGGAACAGGTACAAACTTAAGTAACAATAGTGTAATTCTCTAAATTCCAGTTTTATAAAGTTAAAATGACAAATTCTAGCTGGTTTCTGGTGACCAGTACAGTGAGCCCTCAAATGAATTAGCCTCACAGTCATCCTTCATCTATATCCTCATATTACGTCTCTACCTATCTGTTCTTGAGTCAGGCACAAAAGTATACACAGTTGAAACTCTTGGTTAAAACCAGGCAAATTTCTTAGGCACAGATCTCAGCAAAAGAGGCATTCATGTAACTGGCAGACCTGCTTTACTTGCATACCATGAAAACATTACCAACTCTTCTTTCCTGGGATGGCATCACTGTCAAGTATGTGGGCAGCAGAATATTGGCAGGCAGGCAGAGCAGGCAGCTGGCCGCTGGTATGTGATTAGCTTTTCAGCATCAGCTGAGCATACCTTTCACCCATCAAGTAATGCTGACCTTTGTCGTCTTCTTTTCCAAAATCATCTGGTTTAATGGCACTGCTGGAATCTGAAAAGCACGTTTGGTTTGTAGACTGTTAGAGCTGATACTTACAGGAAACCTGACTGTTACCAGGAGCCATACAGTGATGCTTTAGGAATTGCCTCTGCCTCTTCAGACTGGGAAAGTAAAGCAGCAGCCAAAATCTTGTGTGCGCTCCATTGTTCCCAACTACCATTTACAACTTTTTGTTAACATGTTCTCTGGGCCTTGGCGAATCCATCAGTTTTAAGTGCTTTTAAATAGTCTATTGTTGAGGAAGACATGATAAGTATTGAAAATGAGACATTTTTCTTAAATGCTTGTAATAACTTCATTGGTTTCCAGGTTTTGCAGATTTCCAGTGAAAAGCACTACTTTGTGTGAGTAAGCCAACCTTTTTGGCTCAAATTTACATCAGAAATTTAAACCAAAAAGACAATACTAACCATACTATCTGCTGTTTCCCAATTTTCGTCATTACTATATTTGGTCTACAAGACTGGAGAACCACAAAAGCCAGAAAAGGCTGATCTCCTTGTCCTTATTTGGATGTGTCTTTTGGAAGTCTAACTGAGGTCCCTTGACATCCTCCCTTAGCCAGGGTTTAGAGGTCAGCACCATAACCAGCAGTGCATTTACAAACTGATGTTTTGGGCTGTGTTCTCTCTTCCTTTCAGTTGCTTGCGGTCAGCCTCCTGTTGTGGAAAATGCAAAGACTTTTGGGAAGATGAAACCTCGTTATGAGATCAACTCCCTTATCAGATATCACTGCAAAGATGGTTTCATCCAGCGTCACATTCCAACCATCCGGTGCCAAGGGAATGGAAGATGGGATATGCCTAAAATTACTTGCATGAATCGTGAGTTCTTTGAAAGAAAACCAGTGCTGGACCAGAAACGATAGACTTATTTAACATTAATAAGTAAAGAACATATATTTTAAGAGAAGTGCAAAACTGGTAGACAAATTATAACACCAATACTGCTCACTCTATTGTAGGAATAAACATCAGGCCTTCAAAACTAATGAAAATGTTCCTCTTCTGTTTTTACAGAAACCACTAAGATTCTTTTAAAGTAAACAGCAACACTCTTACAAAGCCCCTGAAATCAAAATTTTCCTAACAACACTAACAGTTCTTTCTGCAACTGTGGTCTAACTGTGTGTAAGAGGTGTTTCTCCTGTCTGTAACATGGTCATGGTACCAGTTAATCATTTGTTAACCCTCTAAATAATCAGGAATAAATGGAACTGTAATGTGAAGTATAGCCAGACCATCCATAGTTACATAATTTTAAATTAATTTTGCTTTTTTCCTCCTTCTCATTGCAGCGTCCACATACCAAAGGACTTACTCTAAGAAATACTACTACAAACATTCTTCATCAGGAAAGGGAACATCGTTAAATTCGTCAAAACACTATCATCGCTGGATCAGGACGTGGCAAGACTCAAGGCGCTGAGAGCTAAATGGTGAATGGGGATTTCCACCATTTCAGCCAAAGTTATAACTTTCTGTGCCTTTTCTATCACTTGTAGGAGTATTATCAAATTGTTTTGAAACTATGGACTGCGGTATTCACAATGCATTTTGCAAAAATATGGTGTTTATCAGAAAATTTAAAAAAAAAAAGGAGAAGTGCTTATGGGGATAAAAGGAAACCATTTCCAGCCTATAAAGATTAGTTTTCTATATGCCATCAGTGTGGACCATTTTATGATATATACCAGCCTTCTGCAATATTTAAACAGCTCAATTCTAGCACCAATGAAAATGTAAATAAGATGATTTTAATGTTGTTTAATTGTGTGTTGTTTTTAAAATCCTGTATATAAAATGAAAAGTCACACTAATTTCAGGCATATTTATGGTTAGAACGGCCTCAGAGGTCTTCAGTCATTTATGACGATGTTTTTATGTTGTTTACCTAGGCTGGAAATGGTTGAAATAACTTCACTGACTGAAATTTGCTATTATCAGGTGAAGATAAACACACAAGTTACATGACTTTTTTTTTAAAAAAAAAAAAAAAGGGAACTGTGCCAATTCCCATCCAAGGTACAGTTTGTGTCCACGTGATGCAAAGTTTAGACAGAGCACATAAAAGTGGCATGAAGCATGAACTAGGGACTGCATGTGGAACTTTTTTTCTGCTCTCCATTCCAGCTTCACCATTCATAATAAAAGAACTGCATGGAGGAGCTGTGTATGGCAGAGAGGGCCTGTAAAAATCCAAGTGCTAATACATTAACTTTATCAACCAGGGCCACTTTTTTGAAAAGAGAAAAAAAAAAACCTGAAAAAAAATTACTTTCACAACATTAACCACAAGGTCTATATTACAGGTCTCTGCATTCTAAAATGGAGATAGACCTGGTGTTTGGGGGATTTTTTTTTGTAAAAAACAAACAAAAATCAAAAAAGTAAATAATTTTGTATATATAACCATTTTTTAATCTTTTTATAAAGTAATGAATGTTTGTGTATGAATGCTGCAGCTGTGAAGCGTACATAAATAAATGAAGTAAGCCATACTGATTTAATTTATTGGATGTTATTTTACCCAAGCAAAGAAGATTGAAAGAGCTCACCAGTGCAGTATTAGCCCCTGAGCTCCACTTTTGGAACCATCTTTCAGTTCAACTGCTATTTCCCTGGAGAACAAAATTCCTGCTAAACAGGATCATTTGTTTGCAGTTAGATGGGTGAGAACTGTGTGACTTACAGAAAAATCAGAATCTTGGCTTTCTAGAAAGAAGTGTGTGCACAAAGAGATTGTAGGTTGTAGTTGGTGCAGTGTGTACGTAGGAGTTTTCTATTATGATTTCTTACCCTGGTCAGCTCGATGACTGACCTGGATCTGTACAGTAAGTGTAGAAGGTAACGTTTGAAACGACCTCTCCACAGAAAGGACTGTTATTTCTGCAAAAAGTGCCTTGCACACCTTTGGGCACAGGACAAAAAAACCCCCAACAAACCAACAAAAGAAAACCCCAACAAAAAAACAGTGAAAATAAAGACCAGTAAGTTCCCTATGATATACCTTCTAAAATAACATTACAAATACAAACACAAAAGAGAGGCTTATGCCTTTGTATTAGTGTGGGGATATGATGCGAAAAGTTGAAAGGGAAAAGAATTGAAACCCAGCCAACGTGTAAGAGTTTGTACTAGGAAGAGCTGTCCGTGAAGTGACCTTGACATAGCTCGTTGGGAACAGTAATTACAGTTCCAGACAACACCTCTTGAGAAATTGCAGTGGCTGCTCCATCGAATGTACCCAATCTTTGTGCATTCAACGTGGCAGTGCGTCACTGTGTTGGCCGGTTCATTCCCCACCCCTCGCCCCCAAACAATGCACATAATACTTTTCTCTATTTATATTATTATCTTGTATAGTGTAAAATGTGAATGTCTGGTTTTTTGTGAATGAAAGTCTAAAATCTTTGTAACTTTTATATCTGCTTCTGTTTCACCAAAGAAACAAGGTTTTGCTATACTGTGACTTGTCTTGTTATTGCATGTCTTCCTGTTTAAATCTATGCAATGTGATTTTTTTCATATGAATACAATTAGACTGTCAGGTACTTCACAATAATCATGGGCTTAGTCAAGTGCCCACTGGAGTCAAAGAGAGTCAGCTGGCTGAACTTTAGTAGGTGCTGGATTTGACTTTATATGAGCAGCTCTAGGGGATATTTTAAGATATACATTGTATGTTTTGAAGTCGATTATTGCTTGTATAAGTCAAGGTTCTGTTCATAAATATACAGTATTCTACACATCACTTCCTTGTACCAGAAACATACAGAACAGAAAATATATTTTAACACTTTGCAAACTTTCTCACCATATGTATAAAAAACCCTGCATAGATTTGTTGTTTTCTTGTCTACTTGTTGGATTTAAGCAATGTTGTAAGGCATTCAGATAACATTGTGATTGTAGTTTTAAATAGGTTAGATACAGTGCTTATATTGATTTTTTTCACCTCCTTCTATTACGCATAATAAATTAGGACTGACAACATTCCTTATTAAAAAAAAAAAAAAAAGAACAAAAAAGCCTGTTACCCACGCTTGTTTATTTAGACAGAGAATGGAACTTTATTCAGCTCTGGATACTTTTTCTAATACTGATCTAAACCCCAAATGTTCCAATACCAGCCCACTGTAAAATGCAGCCACTGATATCACAAAGTTAGGTCTGCTGTGAAGCTGGGGCATTATCACGAGTGCCATGATTCCCCTACGTGGAGCATCTCTGAACTCCAGGTTATAGAGAGGTAGAAGACAAAACTAGAGATTTAAATACAGATTTTCTGAATGAGTGTTTCTTAGCTCTGCTTTCTTGCCTTTCAAGTTAAACCAGAGTTCTTAACTTATTTTTCAAAGTTACCCTGTATCTGCTGCAGAGATAGCAGAGTCCACTTTAGATTGTGTTTTACAAGTTCAAGCAAGACAAATACTAGAGTGGTATTCCTGTAGTAATCTTCCCCTGTTGCATAAGTATTAAGCTTTTTGTCTCTACTAACACACTGTCTGCCATTTAAAAGGATACAGAAACAGCTGTAGACAAGAAGGTGGAAAGGTTAGGAGAGCGTGGGGGGCATTGATGATTAAAGTCATTAGCTTAGAGGAGTCCTGATGTGCATGGCACATCTGGGGTTACAGCAGCACGGGCAGCATCTGGTTCAGCCAGCGCTCAGGCTGCAGGTTTGTGCACAGAGCTCGAAATGCCACGAGAGAGCAACCGCGTTTTGTGCACCCCTGGCAATCTCTGCAGGGTAGCTGTTATTACCCTGAACACCTTCCTGCCCCTTCAGGTATTAAATTTGACTTCCTGCCATGAACCCTGGGGTGCAGGGTTAGCACCACGCAGGACAGAAGTAAGCCAGGCCACTTATTTCAGTAGAGCTTCTCAAATAGCAAGAGAAGATGCTGGTTAGTGGAAACACTCCTGTATTCCAGCTATGCCCTAAAAGATGCACAACTTCTTGAAGCTAGGGAGGAAGGGACAGCTCCCTGATGGCAGGTGTCCTTCAGAGACATTGGTTTCTGTGGGCTGTCTTGCCTGAGATGTCTCTGCCAAGCAGCGACTCATCAGAGGCTGGGGGTGGACAGGCCATGTTGGAGAACACACAAGCCCCTGGAAACGCAGCAGGTGGGCCAGCAAGATACAAGTGGCTGGCAAGGGGCTGCCGATGGAAGGGATAGCCCACAAAGAGGGCTCTGCAGTCAGAAATTGCTTTACCGGTGGCTGGAGGAACATTGTCTGAGGTTCAACCTACGGGTATGGTTATCGTCTGTGTAAGACTTCTTTTAAGCGAAAAGTCTTCATTTCCGTAGGCAGCATCTCTGCTCTGAGCACACACAGAAGCAAGCGCACGCAGGCAGAGACATTCCCTTGGCAATGGGAGGCTGGAGCTGCAACAGCTGGTGCAGGTTTGAGCTGTGAGCAGCTCAGCAGCACCGCGGCCTGGGGGGCCTGAGGAGGAAGGGAAGCAAGAGAAAGAGGAGCAGCAGCTACCCATGTCAATGCTATTCCGTAACTTCTGAAAACCTGGATCCTGCTAGGAGTATGAATTGTGGATATAATTAAATCCTCTGTGAAATTCTGCACATGTAGTAAGTTTGGGGGTTGTTTTGTTCTTTTTTTCCACAATGTAAATGCTGACTTTTTGCATTTGGAAGAGCTATGTTTTCGTCTGCTGAGGAGTCTTGCTGCTGTTGTGTCTCAAAAAAAAAAAACCCAGATGGTTCCTCCTCAGCCTGAGCACGGCTGCTGAAGGCACTGCTGAAGGCAGTGGCTGCAAAGGTGCCTCCTAGAGCTTCTGAGCAGATCTGTGAACTTCAATGGCATCTCTAGGCAGAGGGGTATGAATTGATCCTGGTGTGAAATGGCACTATTTCTTAGGGTGGTCATGTTCTTTGCTCAGTTAAAAGGATTGCAACATGCTGTCCTGTCCCCCAGAGGTAAAAGATGACTCAAGCTGTCTGTAGGCTTCATCTCTCCGGGTAGAAAACTGCTCCTTTAGCAGGAAATGTTTCAGGTGTTGTATACCAAGAATGACTGGAAAAATCTCTGGCCTCAGTGCAACTGTGTTTACTACAAAAAGGGAAATGCATTCTTTTTTTCAGAGAAAACATACACCTTGTGTTACTGATTGTAAGCAGTAACGTCTGTAGGACTCTGTGAGCACACTCTTTTTCCTGACAAACAATGAAAGGGATAAAATTATATTTGGACAGAAGCTTACCGGGCATACAAAGTTGTTAGTGTGGTGAAGACAAGAAGTATAGTAATTGTAAGGACACCCAGAAAAAGGTGTATCATTTGAACACTCCAGCAGTAGACATGGAAGGAAACTTAAGAACCTCTAAAGTGCAATTTGATGGCAAATTTTGTTTTTCACAGCAAATAAATATTTTCAAGTGGAGAAGCCATCAGCTGTTACTGCTATAGAGGCTAAGTTACTGTGCAGATAAAAAAGAACAACTGGACCTTGAGATGTATTAGCGAGGAATTTATTTCAAGGGTGGGAATGGATTCATGATACTACCAAAATGCCTCCAGATTTCCAGTTGCAATAGCCAGGCGAAATGAATTCAATCTGGAAATGATCCAGCAGCCTGCTTCTGGGATGGCTGGAAAAATGGAGAAGCTAAAAGGAAGGCAAACCCTGGTGGTGGTGGTCCTACCTGGACACAGCAGTCTGAAGGAACAATTACATGGCTTCTGGTTTTAAGCTCTAGAAGTTGCGTCGTGTAGTGGTGAGAAGTCCTGTGAGAGTAAAAGTCCTTATCACTATAAGACAGGAGGTAATCAGTTTGGCAGAGGGAATAAATGGTGTGGTTGTCTTCAGTAGCAGGAGAATGGCAGGAATTTTAGTCTTGTGTTTGTATGGTGTTTGGGGTAGTAATTATACACAACATTCCTACGTGGTGGGGAAAAAAAGTAACGGAGAGGCTTGGCAGAGGTCATACACAAACATCTGCAGCAGACCCGGGCAATGAAGCTGTGTTTGCTAAGGGCCCTGTTCCTTCACGTTTGTGTGGGGTTTTTTTGTTGTTGTTTGGTTGGTTTTTTTTAAAAAAAAGTGAATTTTCGAAGCGGGTGGTGGAAGTTTTGATTCCAAAGGCAGTAGGATCCCCGGCTGATCTCTTTAGAGTTAAAACAAACCTTGGGCTCACCCATGTACCACATCTTTGTCGATATATTTTTTAATAAGCATAGAAAAGGGGACAAAAGCAGCAGATGTCGCTGATAGTGCTATTTCCTTGCTGAATGAAGGATCCCTTTGATGGTGAAAGCCATACCCATCCTTCCACTGCAGCTTGTGCATCTCAAACCACAGCAGCTTGTAGATATGCGCAAATCCCGACCGAGGACAGTATACGGCAGGGTAGCAGGCCCGGTGACTGCTCCCGGTAGACTTTCCATGTTGACCTCATGGTGAGAGAAGCAGCAGCCCCAGCTTTGCGTGGCTGCAGGAGTGATGCCGTATCTGCATTGCCTGCAGCATGAGGCAGATGAGAGGGACAAGTGCCAGGCTGGAGCTAATGTCTCGTGTCTCCCAAAGGGCATTTTAATGCGAACATGCGTTCTGTTAACAAAACCCATGGACTTTGGTGTATTTTGAAGCATGCTGTGGCCAGGCTGGTATCTGCAGCTTGAAAACAGCTGATGGTACAGGGCTGAAATGTCAGCTATTCCCCTTTGCTTTTGGGGAAAATAAAGATGTTTTCCTCTCAGTAGGCTGAACAGGTCACGCTGATTTTTCTCATACTTTCAGGCTATAAAGAGACTCCTAAACCCAGCACAGAGTCATTGATCATGGTACCAAATCAATGACACCCCATTGCTTCTTGCAGAAACCACCTCCATCAGGTATGTCCATAAGGTGATCTGCAGCAGGTTGGAGCAAAGGTCTGTCTGCTTGCACTGTGCCATCCCTGACAGAGACCAGTGACAGGCGCTTTAAGAAAAAAGACATGATTGGAAAAAGTGATGTTTTGATCCTTTCTCCCCCATGTCTTTCCCGTGCCAGCAGCCTGGCTCCCTCCCTGGGCATGCGTTCCAGACTGACATTTTCAAAGGCAGAGTAAGAAGGACAAAAATCATCAGAAAACAATATTGTTATAAAAAGAAATTGTGATCTCAGAGATAAAAATGCAGGAAGAATGGTGGGAGGAAAAGTACGTGGATATCGATTTGAAAATGGAAAATCAATCAATGTTAACTTTGTATTTGGGAGGAATTTGAATTTATACCAATGAATTTATACCAACCAGACAGTGATATCCCCAGTAAGTGCACATCAGTATAGTAGCTACATATAATATAAAATATATGCTATTGTAGTTTGATAAACTGGCCTAAATGTGTGTGCTTTTTTTTGGTAGTAGTTTTTGTTTGCACTCTATGGTTACAGGTGGTTTTTTTTTAAAAAGCTACTTCAATCCTTCAGGACTTTATTTGAGACAGACCTTTTAGCCTGTGTTTGCACAAGTGGGCTATGCTTTTAGTCACTCTCCAGTTCCTGAAAATTGTTAGGAACTGCTGTTTTTACTTGTAAAGCCAAATGTTTGAGTTTAAAACAAAAGGCAATGTGGACACAGAGATGTTTTCAAGTTGACTGAAGTGACATTAACGTACTGCTGAAGTGGAATGACTTCTAAAGATAAGAGATCTTAGGACACTCAGCATCACTTACTGTCACTCTAGAGTGGAAGATTCTTCCTGAAGAAGAGATTCCAAATGTGAAAGTTAAGGAAAAGCTTGGGGTGTAGTCTACAATGGTCTTTTGAGCTTTATAGTATACGTGATACTAGCTAACACATGATTATGCAGAGAAGTGAGTTTAACTTTTAGGACATAGTTTTATAGTAGTAGTAAATCTTCATTTTCCAGGGGTAAAAAAATCAGATATGTGTATTTTGATTGACTCAATATAGTGAGTCCAAGGCATCATTAACAGCATCAGGGCTAACCTTAGAGGAAAAAAATATTTTCCAAAGGACAGATGAATAAAATTACAGAAATCCAACCCTTTTCCTCTTACCCTGTCTGAGCTCACTCCAAGCACAACTTTGATCTTAAAAAGGCCATGGGGATCAGTTCAGGCTGCTGAGGATGGCTGTGGGGCTGCTGTCTTTGGAGCTGTCGAGCAGCTGAGATGTGGTCCAAGCCCTTGGAGCAGCAGGGGGACAGTGCCAGCACGGGATAGCAGGGGAGTGCCATAAGAGGGAGAAAGCAAGATGACTGAGGATGGTGTCACTGAGCCAGTGCAGGAGCAAACGCCCTGCCTGGACAATCCCCATCCTATGGAGAAACAGCTAGGGATCCCATGAGAGATATCATCCTGTGCTGGCAGTCCTCCAGCCTTCCCAGGTGTGATGTGACTTGTGGTTTTGGCACTATGAAGGAGCTGAGACATTCCTATTAGGCTAACACAATTCTGAAATGGCCAAAGTAATGCACTTGTAACCACTGATAAATTTGTGTCAAATGATAACATGCATGGTCCAACAAATCGTCGGGCTGCTAAGACAGTTTCAGTTCATTTCATTTCACTGACAGTTTCATTTCTGAACAGTCTCCTTTCTGTTAAATCACTGTGACTTTTCAAAAGTGGATGCAGATCAAAACTATTGTCTTTATATGTAGCAGTCATCTACTCTGCTGCATTCACGGCTTGGCCTTGCCACTTTCCCTCGACGTTGTATCTCCTCCCAACCATCCTCTGCTGCTGCTAAGCTTCACTTTAATTCCGTGAAGTTCACAGATCTTGCTCTTCCTGCGCAAAGAAACAGTATTGCACATTCAAAATAATTGTCTCAACCTCTATGATAATAATCTACCAAAGTTAACATATTGTTTTGCTTTCCTTTGTTTACCTAACCTTCTTGCAAGAGTCCAGTGTTGTCTGTACCTGGAAATCCAGGACCGCCTCTCGATGTCTTCTGTGACCTCCTCATGGCAGAGACACCTCTTTGGATCTTGGACCATAGATATTCTGTGTGATAGCCAGAGTGTAAATCTCTCTAGCTGATCTCACATCACGTAAATAATCCCCTTTGGCTGTAAATTTTCAACTTGTGTTCCACGGATGGTGAGCAAAGAGAACAAAAGGAGAACAAGAAAATTCTGTGTAGTACAAAACTTTTTCCTTTCTCATCTCTGCTATATCAATATTTATGTAACCAATACCCTTAGCATTTAACTGCTCCTACCTCCTTACTTTTTATAATACATGATTTTAGGACCTGTGTGTCTTCAGATATCATAAGGGTAATATCCCTGACCCTCCATGGTCAAGTGTTTGTTTTTTAAAAAAGAAAAGTTTTCAACATACGTCAACAGCTATCCCTCCATCTCACCCAAGAACTGTGTTTCATTAATTAATGGTCTCCAGCTTTCATAAATTAATAAATGCTGATAGATTTTTTTTTTAATTATGCATTGTGTATCAAAATAAGAAGAGTTTCTCCTGGATTAAGGAGAAAGTGCAAACATTTAGTAGCCTTAATCTCACTTTATTAAAGTGTGAATCTTTGAGTGAGAGTTATCTTGCATGTTTGAAGAACAGATTCAGTTAAGGGTAAATGGGATGTTACATTCTCTAAACTGGAGAAATCAAGTTTACCTTTCATTGTTTGTATTACCTTACTCCAACCACAGACTCTTCTGATGGAAGTTGTGCCATGACCGCTTTTGCAACATAATGGTTACCTAAATGAGCAGCAATTTCCCAGTACTTCATGCGTTTGTCCAACCATTTGTGTGTTTCTCTGCAAGCTCAGTGAAGGACAACTCAGCCAAGAGAAGGAGAAGTGTGCAGGTACCATTATAAGTACCAGATCATTAGCAGAGTTGTCCAGTTTTTTGTTCTCAGATTTTCTAAGAAGTCATCTGTGATGTGAAGTTCAGGGATAACATAAAGGCACAGAGATGTGCTGAAGGACCAATACAAAATCATTGCTGGAAGTATCACAGAAAGCAGGACAGAGGAAGAATCCTTTGCTGTGATTTATTGTAATCTGGTTTTGCAGAGATAAATAAACCCATTTGAAACTCGGTCCAGAATGTGCATGAATAAACAGGGATTTAATTGTACAGCTGAGGGGAAAAAAGTAATCTTCCCAAATCAAGGGACCAATACCCACTTGAATTTAGATCTGAAATACCCAGTTTCATAATGACTTTTAGTTGGTTTGTGGCAAATACAGTTCGAGTCTGACCTACCTGCACAGCTTGCTGGGTGGGAACTTTTAGTTAGCAAAATTTTGGGGTCACCTTTGGGAGCTATTCCTATGCTCATTAGCCTTGCAGCACAATGTAAGTCAGGTTTAATGCAAACCTTTACATCAATTTTTCCGCCAACACAGTATTGACATTTTGTGGTGAGGGCAACTAGAGGTGGCAGGAGGTTTACTACCCTTCATGGGGGTGGCAGCAGCAAGTCACATCAGCCCTGCAGAGAGGCAGCTTGCACCCTTCCGTGAGTACCAATGCGCTCCAAAACCACCCCGCCTGACATGAGAAGCCGTGTTTGCTTGGGGTTTCTCACTCTGAAATGAGCAGAGATAGTTGCACCCACTGCTGAAAATGCCATCTAGAATCCCTCACTTGAAGTCAGGAGATTATGGGGAAAAATATTTGCCCCCACCATGTAAATGAAGTAAGGACTGATTGTACAAGCTAAGACAGTACATGGAAACGCAAGCACAAGGAGGCATTTCATTCAGCCTTCCCTTAACAATGGGGCAAAACATCAATTTTAGCACAAACATTAGAAATATATATATATATTGCATGACTGGATAAGGAAGAAAATAAAGAGACTAGAGAAATATTATGAAAAAAATCATTGTCTGGAGATAAGTTTTGGTGGATGTTAGTAAGTCTCCTTCCAAGATGAACCTCTCCACATCCAAGAATGAGATAAGCTCCAAGAAGTATTGGAGTACATGGATTTTATTAAAGTTTATGACTTCTTCAACTTCACACACGCACAAAAATTAAACCCATATAGTTATGCTCCAGGGCAAAACATCTCTGGATGAAATAGCCAGCAGGATGACAACAGCAGAATGGAAATCTTTGCATTTTAAGGGCCTGTATCTCTCTCTTTTGTACTCTTCCTGCAGCAGACACATAGATGCCTAACTTTTGAGATACAGTCAGACAGGGAGTTAGAGATGAAAGAACTTTATTTGCTTCTCTTTATTATTTATTTAAAAGTAGAATTGCTTACTTAAAGTTCAAAAATGGAGGGAAAAAGACTTGAAAAGGGAGGAAAAAAGAAAAAGGATAAACAATCTGGTATTTTTTTCCCAAAATCTCAGAAGGAGAAAAATGGCCTGAACAGAGGAGATACTTGATACCATTAGGAATAATTCATCACCTTAGAAAATTGTTCTTGTTGCTGATGGATTCTCTAGTGGCTCAGAGACTATTTTTTTACTGGGAAATAACCAAGGAGGGGTCAAACCTTAAGATGCCTTGCAAATCAACAGCATACATTTTTGGTCGGTGAGAATTAATACTGTTGTTCAGTTATTCAAAGGATTACTTCGGGTAGCTACAATGTCAGGTTTATATCATTAACAGATTTACATAATCTGTTCTGACATGGACCAGAGTCAGGAAGGAAAAAATACGATAGCTTAAAAAGTAAGTGTACTAATTGTTATTCATATCTGCAGTGTACGAGCAATGCGAACAAGCCATATTTTTTTATAGCAGCATCCTGCTTCAAGAGGGTGCACAAAAATACCTGCAACCACAGACCGTGAAGAAATGTATAAGCATGAAGATCGTGGTCTTACAAGATTTTAGCACCACCTCATACTTGTTCTTCAAATAGATTTGGGCTTGTGCAAACTAATTTTTGATACTAAATGGTTCAGTACACCTGGAATTGGAGGGTTTGCTCCAATATTTATTAATGTAATAAGTAACTTATTGTGCTATATGATTAACATTATGCCCAGAGGCAATGTTTACCAAGATAAAGCCAAAGACAACTAAATAAACAAATGATGAAATGCTCATGTTTTGCTTCATCATGTGTTCAGGAGGAAGTTCAAAATGGCTGGGTTAGAGGGGAAAGCTGTAGAACACGACTATCTGAAATATCAAACATTCAGACAGAAAATGCATAATGAGCAACTTCTATTTACCGTGAGCACGGTCCAATTTCAGTTTTTAGGGCCTGTATTTTGTGGGAGCTACAAGTGCACCCCTGAAAGCAGAAGTGGAAGCTTAGCCAAGCTGAGTACTGTCTCAAATATTACAGAAGGATGTAAAATATGGTGTTATAGTTGATAAACACCTGCCTTCCCAAAGTCCCTCCAGGGTGGCTGTAGTAAGACAGCTTTATATTTTTCTTCTTCAAGCTTAGTATTTTTAGCAAAGGAAAGTTTTGTTAATTCCAAACACTCAAGAAGAGTCCTTAGGTCTTCAGGTATTGTAAGATTTCTTAAGAAAATTAATTTCTAACTGGAAATGCTGGAATGCTGTTGATTGCTTGGACACCACTAGGCTGAACATTTTCGCCTTTTAATGAAGTCTGCGTAGTTGCATGATCTGGGACTTCAGGAAAACCCCTGAATATTGCAGGGCCTGTGATATAAGAGTTGAAACTGATGTCTGCATGGGAAACCGAAAAAAAAAAGAGCTTCTCAGGTTATAGACAGGCACTGACACATTAAAAAGTTCCCTTTGAGAAATAAAGGTTTGCACTGGTAACTATTATGTACATTTTATCGATAGTATTATGGGGAACTAACTTGGGAAATTCCAGTGCCTATTAATATATTTTTCGTTATGGCCCCTGTTAAAGTTGTTTGAAACTGAAATAAAAATAAAAAAAAAAAATATTTCCTTTCACCCTTGAGTCATGGTGGCAGCATGTATCCTTTGTAATAACAGAAAACACTAATGGGAGTGTAAAAATGTGTGTTTTCAGTGAAAATGCTGTTTGAGGTTTTTTTTTCCCCCTTGGTGCATTACCTACTTCAAGAGAAATCTGGCATTTGTTACCATATCAGGATCAATTTTCAGATTTAACCTTGAAGTAGGAGTGCGCAACACTTGCCTCCTCTTCAGTGAGAAGACTAACAGCAGCAAACGCTGTGCAGCAAATAAAGCTCTCGGCTGTCAGTCTGTCCTCGCAAAACAACAGTCCTGAAACATCAGGTTACTTGTCTTTCTTGCCTGTGCATCTTACTGAAGTAGCACAAGGTCCGTTTAAGGACCATTTAGTCAAACAGAAGTATGCAGAGAGCACACACAAAGACTTTCCCCTTTGGGCATAAAAAGGCAGCCATGGTTAAGGATTTCTGCAAGTGAGTTAGGGGAAAAGGAGGAGAAACAAGTTCCTGTAATGAGTTAACTGAGAAGGATTTATTAGGAGCACTGACCTGTTGCCCTTGAAGCCTCTGGGTGTTTTAGCTGGGAGCAGAGCTCAGGTGAGCTATGCATTTCTAAAAATCCTGGTTATTTTATGTAAGAGATGCAGGTGGCTATACAAGAGAGACAAATCTCGGGTACAGGGCTTGCAGCTTCTGGGGCAATGGGTGAAAAACCTGGCAAGAATAGCAAAGGGTTTAGGAGCGCTGCTAAGGAGAGCATGCTCCAGCCCACATGATAAACCACTGGCGTGCTTTGTTGGAGGGGGTTTGGCTGATTAACTCATGACAAAATTATCCCTTAAAATATATATGTGCATATTTTTAGCAAAACCTAGAAAGAAGAGGGCTTCATTAGTCTTCTAATAAATTGGCTGCACTCAGATTATGCTTTCTTCGTGTGTGCTGAGGCATGGCACATTCCTCTAATTTATGTCACTGTTCAAGAAGCAGTAAAGCTAAGGGAAATAGGGAAAAAATAAAAAAAAACACAAACAAAACAACAAAACAACCAGAAAACAACCTTTGGGAAGCTTGTAGCAAACTGCTGTTCATTTGCTTGTCAAAGCTGCCTGATGTGGGTCAGAGATGTACCTTTTCTAGGTAATATGTATGATAGTCTTTGTAATTTAACAGATCCTACCTAAGGATTAGTGTCCACTGACTTTTGTGGTTATTATTTATCTATTTTTAATCATGTGTAATCAACAAAGGTAAATACCAACTAAACTAAAATTAGCCGCCCTTTTGCAAAAATATATGTCTAGGACAGAGGAAAGTCAATGACATTGACCACAATTAATTTTTTGGCACCCAACACCCATAGGTTTTTTTAATTCACCTTTCAGGTACAATAATCAGGCAATGCAGCAAAACCTCTGCACAATGTTTGTTTGCTCTTCTGGTGGGGAATATTTTCCTTCCTTCCTTCCTTCCTTCCTTCCTTCCTTCCTTCCTTCCTTCCTTCCTTCCTTCCTTCCTTCCTTCCTTCCTTCCTTCCTTCCTTCCTTCCTTCCTTCCTTCCTTCCTTCCCTCCTGCTAATATCTTTTTTCCTTCCTTCCTTCCTTCCTTCCTTTTTTTTTCCCTTTGCCACTGATTAGGTGAGAACATATTATTTACAACAGCTCCAAGGTGCTGTTGGTAGCATCCCGATTAGTTTCTGGGGGACTAACCTCAAGAGGTGATTATGGTACACAGCCCCAGCCTGGATGGGATTTAGGGCCACAGCTATTGCTGTTTGGGATGTAACCTTCTCCTTTCACCACAGTGGGGAGAAGCATTTGAAGCCGTTGTAGGATTTCTTCTTTCCTGCCATGTATGTTTTCTATAACTACCTTGGAGTTAATTGTCTTCGGCTGAAGGAGCTTATAAGCTGTTGGTGTTAAAGCTTCTGTCCTCCTGTCCTCCAGACTCTAAACTGATGGCCTCAACAATTGACTGTGATGGGGCGTTTTGAGTTAAAATATCAGTGCTTTATAAGCCAAGACTTTCTAAATTAGTTTCTTGGGCATTTGATTCTCTGCCACTTCAGTGGCAGTTTTATTTCCTGTTAGTAGTGGAGTATGGGCAGTGTTATTTTTATTAGCTTTGTGATTAGTTACTGTCCTTTGCAATATGAGATGTCTTTCTCACAGTCTGATTTGGTTTCTGTCAGTGCCAGGCCAAATCAGTCTCAAATACTCCATCTGTCAATGTTTCCAGTTCATAAGAAAAAGTGACCTCATCTGACCCATGAATTGGTGGCCTTTTCTGCTTTCTTGCAAGGAAAATGTACCACGTGCTTTCTCTAGTGCTTTTCTTGCACGGAGCAGAAATATCCTTGAATTTTATAACAGTCATCTTCAGCCATCTGTAGTCATGGTGGAGTACATGACAGCTTTTTGACTATCAATGGACTGCAAAAATTTAGCAATATGCAGATTTAAGCCAGACCTTTCCAGTTTGACCTAAATATTGTCTGCACTGGGGGGGGGGGGGGGGGGGGGGGGGGGGGAAGAAAGCACTGCACTCCCAGGAGCTCTTTCTCAGCTTTCCTCTTGGAACAGAGGATTGAAAGGGTTTAATTTTCACCTTCTCTATATAATATCTTTTTCTAAACTATATCACTTAGAGGAATGAAAAACCCTGTATCTTCCTGTAACCTTTGCCTTTCATTATATCCCCAGATGACCTTGGCTAAAACAGCAAATTTAATCTTAAGCCAGAAATACTGTTTCAAAAGGAAACCACAAACCACATGTTTAAAAGCATATTCCTTTTTCCTATCAACAAATCAACAAGAAAGACTTTTGCAGATTTTGCTTTTTCCCCTAACAATAATTGATAAAGGTGTCATACCAAGGAAGGTGAAAAGCTGGTGTAGGTTTACAATAGTATCAAGAGGATCAAGGGACATGAGTCCGGTTTGCTTTCTGCACATTTTTTTTCCTTTATCTTTCTTTTAGGAGCCTCTGAAAATCTCTTCTCTGTGCTGTATTTATTTGGCCTGTCCACTGACAAGGGCTGAAATTATAAATGTCAATAACGCTGTATAGCTGTGGCCATTACATTCGTAACCAATTAAGGATCTAAAATACAACTCTAGCATTCCTTGCAATTTGCATGGAAATTAGAGCACTAAAACTCACTCAGTGCAGTTTATTTCCTTAACTTGTTTTTTGTTATGAACTGATCTTTTGTAATATCCAGAGAATGCCTGTGAAAAGCTATTTTACTCACTTCTTCAGCTGAAATAAACTTGGTTAATTTATTTTGAGTCCAGTACTAGTAATAGTCTTGCTAGAACAGGTAAAGCAATTTCATACCTGTTATCAAATGATTATGTTGTCATGATGTACTTTTTTCCCCCCTCTCTGTCATGAGTAAGCAGCTGGGACAACTTGGATGATCGTTGTAAGCTCCAGGCTCTTTCCTCTTCCTTCCCTTACAGTGTGTGGTGGGAAAGTTCCCTCTGGCACCAAGAGGGTGACCCAGAAATGACAGTGATGGGACGGAGCAGTGCCATCACCTCCTCATCCCGGTCCCCCCCAGCTGTCCTCTCTGCCCTGCCTGGGGGAGACAGTCAGGCGAGGGACTGGATTTGTCACAGCTTAGGCCAAAATAGCCAGTTTTGGGTTAGGTGTTAGAGGTTTTGTCCCCTATTTTGATAACACAGGTATATTGATGCAGCCCCAGCGGATCCCACGGGCTCTGGCTGGTGGGTGGCTGCACAGTATTGTCCATGCTGTGGTCACTCCCTGGTTAGCCCCATCAGAGGGAACTTGTGCCGTCGAAGGGTAGCCCACTCAAATAAAAAAGCAACTGGCTAAGCAAAGACTTGGGGAAGCGAGGGTGCTGAGGTTGTTTTTGTAAGCGAAGTGGAAGCCAGAGCGGAGTTGCCTGATGCTGGGGTGGGGGGTGAGGCTGGGGGGGCCCCAGCACCCCTTCTGCAAAGCTGCACGGCTGCGAGTGTGGGGCTTGCAGGGGCTTGTCCTTCAGGCAAGCCGACGCTAGATGTCACACGGAGGAGGGTTATTGCCTGGGGTTCTCCACTCCCTGCTTTGGAGGGGCTCTCGGTGCCAGATGCCGCAGCGGCTGCGGGAGCAGCCTGCGAGAGAGCGGTTTTTTTTTTTTTTCCTGTTTTATTTTTATGTCTTTCAGCTGCAGCTACGGGTTAACTCATAATAGACCAGCAGCTACACAAACGTCCGCTACTATAGCAAATAAACCCAATGCATTTCACGTTATCTGAAGGAGAATATAATCCATTCCTGTCAAAGGACCGACAATTGAAATCTGGGTCTCTGTTTCCAGATCTCATCTAGACTTGAGCATGCCTCTGTTTTAAATAAGGCATGTTTAGGATCTTTTGAAGTTGGAAGATTGCCATTTGCAGGTGAAAATTACTTAAAATTGTGTTTTCAGACATTTGGGATCGTTGGTGGAAGTTGCTATAGAAATGCAAGCTCTTGCTACAATTACTGATAATGTGGAAAATACACATGAACCCAAAGCTGCATTAAATGCCTCAGATAAATCATTTACGTTTTCTGTACAGAGAGAGCTCTCAATTTTAACTGTTAATCTTCTCTTTTCATTAATACCCTCAGTTGTCATGCCACATTAGGTGCTGAATAGAATAGTGAAAAGTCTGTCTTTGTACATCACTCTTGATAACTCTCTTTTTCCTGGCTGTAAAGATCAATAGCTTTATTAGTTAACGTATGAGCCTTAAATGTTCCCAAGATTATGTAGAATTCTACAAATCACATTTGCAATCCTTTTATTACTTAATCTCTGGAGATTCTTTGGGGCAAGGGGGCAACTGTGTGTCTTGTATTTTTATTAAAATCACTACAGTTGCCCAGTGGTGTTGTTTGTGAGTTGTCCTGAAGTTCATTTGTTGTGTTTGGCTGCTTTTATTACTGAATAATCATTTTAAATGGTCAATTGATATCTGGGACCCGGACCTCAAAACGTTACAATCATATACTTTGTTACTATACTCATCAACAGAGAGGAATAGATGCTGTTTTGATAGCTGCCATTTTCTGTTTAATTTTTAAGTTTTTGAGAAAGGAGTTTATCTGTACTATGGAAAAATCAGATTCAAACAACAGAGATTTGCTGGTAAAAGTGTGCTAACTTGAAAGCGTAATGAAAAATACCCTGTGGTGTAGGCTCAGCAAGTCCTTTCCATTTGCAGGCTTCTAAAATCTTTCAAGTGGCTTCCCCCAGCGAGCTAAATCCTCCTCATTTTCCTTTTCAAGCCTCTGCAGCAGCCCATGTACATGTTTCCCTGCCACTCTCCCCACCGCAGGTCTGTGAATCAACGCATGAAAAATACAAGTTTACAGTATTTGTGGAAACAGTGGAGTCACACCAGCAAGGGAAAAACCCGCAGGTGTTCTAGATTGCTCTCTGTCAGGGGTCTCTGCCAACGTGATATGCTAGCACAGATGTACCATCTGAGATGCTGTGGTACAGACATGCTTGTTGTGAGTATAATGCTTCAAGTCTGCCAAGTTCAGGGGAGACGCATAAGGCAGACTATGATTTTCCTGCTACATGGATCTGTAAAAAGAGCTGCACAGGGTAGGAGTAGGAATGTGAGTGCTTGCTCCTGCACTTGCTGCTGATCACAGGTTTAACGGTTTAGCGAAAAAGTATGTGTATAAACATAGTGATGATTGCTTGAGGCTGGGAAAATGGACACAGGGGAACATTGACAAGCTCTGTATCACTGTGAGAAGGAATGGCTAACAACCAATGCTGGAAAAAGATGAAGAATAAAGCAAACACATTGTTCATCATCTGTACAATTACCAAGGAAGTGAATGGGAACCTGGAATTTTCTGTGGCTTTTCATCATCAAGATAAAGCTGGACATACTTCTGGAACTGAAATACTGAGCAGGAGTACGTGGTGACTGGTGAAACTTAAATGTTCCATGGTAGCAGAAGACCTGTTTGCATCAGGGCTGGCTTCACACTCAACTCCCAAGCCTGACTGTGGCATGTGGTAATCAGCAGGGGTTGCAGGACATCACCCATCCCTTCTTCTTTGAAAACCGGTTTCAGCACAGCAAAGTCAGCACCCAGGAGCTGGACTTTGATGTGACATCTGGCATTGAGTCCTGGCAATAAATTTTTTTAAAGGTTTTCAGTTTTGGGCTCAGAATATTTCTGAACCTCCATCCCAGCTAAACAGTGGTGTGGTTTCGGGAAAGGTAGCCTGCTGGGTCAGATAATGTCATGTGGTCATAAATGATACAGAAAATGGCGATTGGAATACTTAAAACAAATTATCATGACTTTTCACAATTAGTTGGTTGCCTGAGGGAAGAAAGAGGTCCTGCCTTGTAAATAATATGGTTTAACTACGAAAGCAGACATATGAAATGAAAGAAAGAAAATCAGAAGAATTAGTATTCAAAAGTCTGGTTGTGGATATTGTTTGATGTAGAAATAAGAATAGAGACTATGTGCAAAGTGTGGAATCCAGCATTTCTGAAATGCAGATAAACTGCCTGATCTCACAAAATTTCTACTACATTTGGTTATGATATAACATCGTTAATAAGACCTCACAATGGGAGGCACTGCTTCTCAGTTTGAATACGCCTGAAAACTTGTATTAGTCACCATAATCCTAGGGTATTCAGAGCTGGTGGCTAAGGCTGATGTGCTAAAGACCAAGCAGGATCCACTCTTCTGTCCCTTTCCTAGGGACTAACTAGGACAGTAACGCCAATGTCCGAGATGCTTTCAGAGATCTTGTGTGGAGCATTCGATGGGTTGTCTCCATGGTGGGTGAAGCACTGGTAGAGCAACTGAAATCTCTGACACCTGCTGAGAAAAGTGGTCAACATCAAAAAGAAATTTCAAACCCACAGTGTTTCCACTGACTAGAGCATTAGTGCAATATCTTATGGAAAGTGTGACACTGTCATATCTTCATTTACTTGGAATCACAGAAGAGCTGAGGTTGGAAGATACCTCTGAGATCACCCAGTGCAAACCTCCCTGCTTGAAGACAGGTCAACCAGAGCAAGCTGCCCAAGGGTTTTGAGTATGTCCACGTATAGAGACTCTAGAACCTCTCTGGACATCCCGTTCCAATGTTTGACCACCCGCACAATAAAAAAGTGTTTTCTTGTGTTCAAATGGGTTTGTGCCCATTGCTTCTTGTCCTGTTACTGGACATGACCGAGAGGAGCCTGGCTTTGTTTTCTATACTGCCTCCCATCAGGTATTTATACTCATGGATAAGGTCCCCCTGCACATGGTCTTCTCCAGGTTGAGCAGTCTCAGCCCCTTCATTGCTTGTATGACAGATGCTCCAGTTCTTTAGTCATCTGTTTGGGCTGTTGTTGGACTCACTCTGGTATTTCCTTGCCTACAGTAATATATATATATTTATATGTATATATGCACATACGAAGTGTTTGCACGTGTTTATATCATTAAACAAAAATGTTTATTACAAGTCATACCCTGCAGTTGATATCTTCAAGAGACTTGCTGGGATAATCAGATTCTTTCTTCTTCACAGGACATACATTCTTCACAGAGACGTCAGAGTCAATGTTGTGCATAAGATATGTACTTAACACAGAGTGGATACTTGCTGTAAGAAGAAACAAGTTCAAACTGAAGTGTATCCAGAATTTAGATTTGTTGTGGTACAACTGCAAAGGTCAAATGAAGATTAAGTAGGACTCGGAAGAATATTTGCGCCTTCACAAATACTGCTAGTTCAGAGAGACGGCAATTTTATAGTGTTTAATGTGGGCACATGATTTCAGATATATTTACAGTGTCTCAGCAAGTGACAAGTGCAAGAACCAAAGTGTGAAACAACAGCCTGCTGGGCTGTACTACCTGAGGTGCAGGATTATGTGACCAAACATTACAAAGGTTATTTGTAAGTTATGATGTCATGTGAAAGAGCCAGGCAGTAATGTCTTTTGCCCGAGTTCCCTACCAAAGTGTTTATCTGTCAAGTAATGTCAGGCTTTTAATCAAATAAATAATTCACAACCAGTGTTTGATGATACTAGCGCCTGGGAATTGAACACTGTATAGAGTGAAATAAGGCTGTCCGCTCAAAAGGGTATAGGTCGGATCAATAGAAGGAGAAACATATTTTCCTTTGGTTTATAACTAAGTGATCTTTTTTGGAAGCTCTAATTTTGTAAAACTATGCTTCAGTGATTGCCTTCTTCCATGATCATGATTTGGGGTGTTTTGAGTAATCTACAAATTATCTTTTTTTTTTTTTTTTTAGTTAATTCAGTGACATTTTAGATGGGATTGATTCATGTACTCATAAAGCAATGAAACAACCCCTATAGAATCAGGTTATATTAACATGTCCTTGGAGTTAACGGCCTATCTAGCTGTTAATGACTCTCTACACGATTTAGCGTTTATTCCTCACCTAGAAACTGGTTTTACTCCTCAGGCCAGAAGAGGTGGTCCCCAGAAGTAGTACTGAGTGCCAGCGGTGTTTCTCCTGCGGGACCCGGGGGTAAGCATCTTCCCTCCTTGTACAAAACTTTCCGCAGAGCCATTGGCAATGAAACCACAGCGCGGTGGCCCTGGGCTCCTGTACTAAAGGCGAATGCCAACCAGATGGAGATTGTTTTCTTTTGTGCTCGCAAGAAGAATCCAGCCTTGGACCAAGTACAGTCACGGTGTGATGGACCATTGCTGAGTTAGGAGAGAAACAGTCTTTTCACTAGCTGTTGACAGCTGGCCAATAGTCTGAGTTGTTTTGCATGTTTATGTTTGTGCTCAGTCGGCTGCATTCATATGGGATCAGTTGAGAATCAGGTTGTAACTCTATCATGCAGCAAATGTAACTCTCAATGTGAATAATGAGTTAGTTGTACTTTGCTTTTTCCGTCTTACGCTGAAGAAATAAAAGGCATCTGGGATTTTTTTCCCCCCTTTTTTTTTTCTTTAGAACTAGAATTTTAAAAGAAAAAAACCCTAAAATTTCCTATTGTCTTGGTTAAATGTCTGGTCACATGATTGAAACCCCATCTGAGCTTGGATGCAACCCACTATTGACTGGTAATAAAAAAATTACCCAATATTAGAAACAAAATAATTATTTCATCTTCCCTCTTCTACCGAATTATGCCTCAAATTTTTTCTTGATTTTGGATTATTCATAATTTTTCTAAGACATTTTGTTATTTGGGAAGCACATTTTTGCTTTCCTGTTCTCTTCATGTCTTCTTTTTGCACAACCCCCTCCTTGCCCCAGACTTTTCTTAAAAGCTTGATATTGACTTTTGTGTTAGTATGGAAGTAAAGTGGCCAAGTTGGAAGCAAACCCTAATTTTAGAAATAGTGCAACATTTTACTCAAATAAAGTGGCATTCAGGCAGCTTAGAGCAAAAATTATCCACAATGGTATCTGCATAGTTTCTTCTGTCAGTGACAGACTTCTGCAACTTTCGCATGGATTCTTATTTCTTCTAAAAACATATGTCTCCAGAGTCACTCTGCAAAACAAAAGCTGGGCTTGTACATAACTCAAAGTATTTCTGTGGAAGGTGATGTTTTAGTTTGCTTTTCATTGTTTTTCAGCAGAAAAATAGATAGTGGAGATGCCCTAGAGACCCGCTTGAAGACCCAAGCATGCTCTAAACTGAGAGCTGTGGTATCTCACATGTGGGGAGAAGCGACAGAGCTAAATGTACGTCTGGCTATACTGTGTTAGAGATAATTTATAAGAACTGCAGCAGTTGTAGCAAGTGACATTACATATACAAAAAGAACATTGAGCAATTGTTTTCAATGCTTATTTTAGGCCATTTCTCCATCTCTTCCCCTAAACACCCTTTAAGGCCTGTGGAAGTTTTCCAAGTGCGCAGTACAGGGATCCTTTTTGGGATCCAGTATGGTCCAATACTGAGTGACAAAAGACAGTCAGGCCTTGCTGTGCATGGTTAGGCCCAGCCTGGAAAGTGAGATCAGAGGAAGGTGTGTTGAATAAGTATTCTTCCCTTAATACTGGGACAGCTGTGAGAATTGGCTTTTTGTTGTTTTTAACTTGCAAGAGCAAAAAAGTCATGAATTTGTACTGCATTTCCAGAGAGTGCAGCATCCTCAGTATCTGTACTTTAAATTTGTCAAATAGGGTTAAACAGTGGGAAACATAGTTTTTTGCACATCTTCTGCAAGAGGAATGTCTTTAATGCAATCCAAGTCAGCTTTCCATCTACTTTTCATCGACTGAATAATATGAAGGGTCAGAATAGTGCTAAGGATCAAACTCAATGTGTGGATGTGCCAAATGCACCAGTCTTTCAGAGACCAAGGTTACTTTTGCTAGCTAAAATCTCCTTCAGAGTGACATTTGTTTATCTAGACTTTTTTTTACTGTGAAGTGTCTGGAAACTAATTTTATGAGGGTTTTTTTTTTTTTTAATTTGATTAATACAGGTTCAGTTTCTTTTTCATTCATGGAGTTAGTGGGTGAAACTTCAGTAAGGTTCAAATAGTAAATAACTGCATTTAGTTTGCATTTACTCAAAACTAGGCATTAAATAAAATGTACTAATTATTGTATGAGCACATGTAAAAGAAAACCCAAGTAATGAGGAGTATTAAATGTTTCTTTTGAAAAAAGAGGGTGGTGGTAGGAAGATCCTGACTATGTTCTGGTGTGCTTCTCTCCCCAACCAGAGTCCCAAGCCTCGAAAGACCTGGCATTTGGTCTCTGTGTTGAAAATATCAGTTTTCACTATCGATTAAAGAGATCTGCACAGGCTTTCAGTGCTTTCATTTCCAAGACCTCTTGGGGGTCACCCTGGAAAACTCCAGCTGCCCTCGAAGGGAAAAAGTGTGACCCCCTTGACATAAATTTGACCTCACCCAGGACATCTCAATAAGGGCATATTTCTTCTTAGTCTCCACTGGTTTCTTTGCAGGGCAGCTGCTCACTTGTGCACCGATGCTTGGAGCAGTGGTCTCACGGGCTTTTGCCTCAGTGGCCGCTGCAATACTGTGTTGCAGCTGAGGTGTAGCTCCAGGCATTGTACAAAGTGCTAAACTGCAAGACAAGAATTTGGATAAGACACTTCCATGACTTCTGTGACCACAGCTGTGAACTCCAGCTAAGATGCAGACAAAACTTGCTGATTTCTTGGTGGAAGACAGTAAGCAGCAGGGCTGTCTCTTCAAAAGATGTCTGGCAGTTTATCTTGAGATGTCCAGTCCATGAGGCCAAGTCAACATTTAAGATGAAGGGTTTAGTGATCCCTCTTTTCTCTCCTCTGCAGGCCCAAAGCCCCCTCCCATCTAATTTATGAGTTCCTGCTGGCTTCCAAATGGCCCCTGATCCTCCCTCTGAAATCTGAGACCTGGAGGACCCTCCTGAAATTTCTCCTTCACGCTTAAGGGGAAAAAAAAAATCAATTTCCAAGTTTTCTGATGGATGTTTTGTGCCTACCACCCTTCTATCCTATCCCCATATATGTTAGCAGAGGAGAGCAGCTGCAGATTATTACTTAGCAGCTATCTCTTCCAGTAGGCATCATTTGGGATAACCTATTGTGTAGCTCTTCAGTCAGATAATTGGCTTTATGCTTAATCTGTTGTGAGTGCTGTGCGAGTGCTACAACTGTAGTCTTTTTGTGGCTGAAGAGGCCACAAGAGGCAGGGGAAAATTATTTCCATTTTACATGAGATGCACACAGAAGATACAGAAATGAGTTGTATAAGATGACACAGGGGTTTTATGCTGAATGAAATGCTTGAATCCAGCCGGTACAAAAATGAAGCATTCTAGCTGCCTACGCTAACCTCTTTTCTGCACCTTAGGAGAGATCTTATTGTGAGAGGGAAGAAGACTTACTGATTGAGTGGCACGCAGTCACAAAAAATCAATCCAAAGTGAAGTGTTCATTGGATGGCTCCCAATTAAATTTATTGCTTGACATCCTCCTGACAGGTTTCTTGAGAGCGTTCAAAGCTTGAGAAAAATTGATGGTGTTTGAAATTTTGCAGCAGAAAGTATTAGTTGTGTGTGTTTGGGGTTTTTTTGGGGGAGGGGGGTGGGTATATAGATTGGCTCTCATAATTTCTTCTGTTATCTTGGTGCTGATTGAAGTACACTGCTGTGACCTAACATGGAAATCTTTGGCTGCTGTGACTTAGCTGAGCAATGGTGCTTGATGTTTTTGGCAGGAGGGAAGTGGAGGCAGTGGCAGTACTACAGCACGTGCTGCATTTGAGACATCCCTCAACTTCCCAGTAAGGTCCTTTCCCTCAGTTTTTAAAGCAGTGTTTCAGGTCCCAGCATTAGGCAGGACAAAGAAAATATGCTTTCAGAAAAAGCTATGTGACGCTGGGGAACTTTGTGAAAAGCCTTTCTGAATCTCTGTGTCTTTCTGTTGGGAGTGGTGAGCTGGCTGGCTAGAGCAGGACCTAAAGTCGCTTCAAATCCATGGCCATAAACCACCAAAGGATCTTGGGACTGTGTGGCTTTTAGAAACTCTTTCACCATATGCCATTAAATCTTGAGGATATTTGTAAATAATGCAGCAACCTTACCAGAGACCCTGACTCTGAAATGACTTGTGACTCTATCATGGATGAAAGGTGTTTGACACAGTTAAGATTTAGTCAATTCAGAATTTATTAATGGTATGAGGTAGATCAGAGGTTAAATTTTAGCAGTGCTTAATGATTGACCAATTTACAGTAATTCAGTAAAATATATTATGATCTAAACAGTGACAATTACAGATTTGAAGATGACAAGATTCACATTAACTTACTATAAGGTGTCTTAAATCAAAGCATATACATACATATATATATATACACATAAACATAAAACATAAGACAAACAGATACAAACAGACAAACAGAAATCTTTGGGCCAGTGATATATGCCACCTACACTCATAAAGGCAAATGTATGTATTTGAAGACGTATATAAGTAGAGAGGTGGATGAAGGAAGCTAGCTTATAGCTAAAGTTTCCCTCTTTGAGTTCAGAGTCAATTCTCCCAACGTGTCGGCATTACTCAGCGGGCGATAGTTCAGCCTGGAGAAGGCTGATGATTCTCACGAAGTTTGTGTCTGAGAGGTGTCTCAGCTCAGGGGAGGTGGTGGTGGTACTGGTCCCAGGCCGCTGCGGTCCAGGAGAGCTCCAAAAGGTCTCACGTAGAATCGCTGTTCATAGGGTCTGAGATAATTGGCTTTTGTCAGGTACTTTTCCACTTCGTCCCAGTTCAGCTGATGAAATATTCTGGTACTTTGCACCGGCTGTGCAGAGTCAGAACCCTTCCGGTACCCCCCTGTTTTGGGCCGTGGCTCAGGCACAGGTGCAGCAGGTTGTCAGGAGGTGATCGATTATCACTGTTGTTCCCAAGTAATGAGGGAACAAGAACGTTAAGGTTCAAGCACAGATGTGCCAGGCCGTTACCCTTCCCGTTATGAGGAAGCCAGAACAGGCACATCAAAGGGGTGCCTCAATGCTCTGGTCTGCTGCTCAGGTATGCGGCCCGGAAAAGAGGGGGAGAGATTGCGCCAAGAGCGGCTCAAGAGAAGGAGGGGTTGCACCACCACAGACTCTTAAAGGACTTGTCCAAAAACCATGGAATCCTAGAATCCTAGAATGGTTTGGGTTGGAAAGGACCTCAAAGCCCATCTAGTTCCAACCCCCTGCCATGGGCAGGGACACCCTCCACTAGACCACCTTGCCCAAAGCCCCATCCAACCTGGTCTTAAACACTTCCAGGGAGGCGACATCCACAGCTTCTCTGGGCAACCTGTGCCAGTGCTTCACCACCCTCATAGTAAAGAATTTCTTCCTACTTTCTAATCTAAATCTGTCCCCCTTCAGCTTAAAGCCATTACCCTTCATCCTGTCTCTCCCTGCCTTTGTAAACAGTCCCTCTCCAGATTTCCTGTAGGCCCCTTTAGGTACTGGAAGGCTGCTCTAAGGTCTCCCTGGAGCCTTCTGTTCTCCAGGCTGAACCCCAACTCTCTCAGCCTGTCCTCATAGCAGAGCTGCTCCAGCCCTCTGATCAGCTTTGTGGCCTCCTCCGGACTTACTCCAACAGCTCCATGTCTCTCCTGTCCTGGGGCCCCCAGAGCTGGACGCAGTACTGCAGGTGGGGTCTCACCAGAGCAGAGTAGAGGGGCAGGATCACCTCCCTCGACCTGCTGGTCACGCTGCTTTTGATGCAGCCCAGGAGATGTGATGGAAACTTGATAGCTGGTGTCCTCTGTGTTGTTCGTCAGTAACACTGGCCGGACTAGTTGGACACATCCATTTTGGTGCTTGTGAGTATGAAAAAAGAGTGGGTGAAACCTGAAAATGTGACTAAAATTAGATTTGTTTAAAACAAATACCACATTCTACTTTGAAGGTCTTGAATTTAGTTTTGTGAAGCAAATCTGGACAGTGTCTTTGTGGGCCATGTCAGCAGTGCTGCTAACACAGCATGAAGCAATAACATTTAAAAAAGAGATTCCACCCTTCCCAGGATAGTGCTTGCTTTATCTCCTAAACTCTTGATGCTGTGCTGATCAAGAGAAGAACAATTATTTCTTTGCCTTATTTTGTTGTGCAGTGCACTTGATACAAGATAAGCTATCTGCAGGCACTTGGTCTGACAGTATGAGTAACAGGAATTTGCTGAATTTTCAAGGCTGTAAGTTTCACAGATGGGTGGTCTTTGATATCTTTCTTTGATAAGTGTCCAATTCCTGAAGGTGGCATATCTCAGCAGGTGCACTTCAGAAGTAAGACCTCTGTGGTTTTTAACCAGAAGATGTGAAAAATGCTGCATACCTCTGCTTTCCTCCTCATTTTCTTTCTTATGATCAGCCTCTGAGACAAACTCCTATTTCATTAAATAATCTTCTGAGCCAAAACATTATTCAGTCAAACATAGGTGCCAACGAAAACTGAGTCACATACACAATGCAATGAATCATTTGAGGTTCAGCCTCAAAGACCTTGGTCTTTAGTGCTTATAGCTGACATATATGATTGTCCAGCACAATGACATGCTTTGCTGTGGTTTGTGTTCAAGGCTGCTTACACTTTGTGTCAGAACAATAATATTTAGAGGACTCACACTGGTCTGTATAAGGTAAATCCAAACCTACATAGGTTTTGATGTTGTTTTCTTAACCCAAGTCTGCTGCATGTACTTGGAGCCTTCACAAGTCTACACTGGAAATATAGCTAGGTTAGAATGCAAGCATGTGCTGCCTGCGAGGCTTTGGAGAGCCAGAAGGGGGGTGATTCAACCAGCACTGCAAGCGCTGGACCTGGAGACTTTAAGGCAATTGAGCTTGCGGGTCCAGGCACTCAGGAGAGGAGGTAGGAGGCAGGAGGTGCATTCCCAAACTATGGCAGAGAACCAAACACCGACCAAGGCCAGAAACCTGGAAGCACCCATATCGACTTATAAAGGAATCAAAATTTGTGGGCTGTATGCATCTGGGCAAGAAAACTCTGCTTTACTGTGTTGAATTTGCCTTTAAGGATGTTGTCATTACACAAACTGCTGACAAGTTATCCTGGATTGTTTAGCTTAGGTTTTGTTTTTGTTTTCTGCACTCTGCCTGGAATTAGGAGCAGCCAGCCAGGCAGTTGCATGTCAAAAGCAATGCCAAAGCCTGGCTATCCCATACAGCGAGATGTTGTGCAAGATGTCCGAGTGAGCACAGGGTGGTGAATCCTTAGAGCCAAAGACACAGCACTTTGTGAGGGCATGGCTCAGTTCGCAGAAGTGGTGGGATTTGCTTTATTAGTAGGATGCTCCACCACAGCTGATGAACCCTGCCTGTCTTCAGGCCCAGACCTCCTAGGCACGATGTTGTGCTGCTTCACAAGGATATTTCTTCATAAAGATATGTCCATTGTGTAGGAAAATATGACCTTGAATATTCCCAGAAAAATATTTGTCTCTGCAGTTGTTCCTAATTCCAGGTAAAACTGATTAAATCAGACTCAAGGACAAGTCCGTGACAAATGGGCATTGCAAAAGTAGCTGCTAGGGTACATCAGCCATACTTGCTGCGCTGTGAAATGCACTCTGCTATCCCCTTTCCTCCTCCCTCTTTTCTTTGGCAAAGGCCTGGAGATTGCTCAACCTCTGTGCTGTCTGGAGCACAAACCTCTGCACAAGTACTCTCCAATACAGCAATGAGAAAAATCGTCTGCAGTCAGGGTAGATAAAAATGTGTACACTCTCTTCTCAGTCGCTTCAAGACCATGCAAGAATCAGGATAACAAATCTGGAGAACCCATCAAACAGATAAGTTTGTAGTAAACATATACTTTCTTAATGAACTGGAGAAGTTAGAGGAATCCTTTCTCCCCGTTATGACAAATTCCTAAAATGGGAAGGAGTGGAGTGAGAAATCTTGAGTTTGAAAAGTCCCATTATTCCTGAAAACAGGACTTGCTTTTTTATTTTTTTAAATAAAACATGCTGACACATGAACCTTCACCCTCATCCCAACTAGGTTTCTTTTTTCCCTTTCAGACTGTGCTAGCTCAGTTTTTCCTGTACAGCAGGACACGTGCTGCAGGTAGAAAAGACATTGCAAAGAAATACCGGTTCCCAAATTGCCTGTACTAGGCGTGGCAACATGGATTCATCTTGTGTGAATTAGGCTTTTATTTTGGCACTTTTATGACAGTAATGGAGTTACCTTGTCTGTTCCAGTCAGATCAATTTCCCCTGTATGTACTCGGTTGCAGACCTTACTTGTCATTGAGGCCCTTTTTTCTGGCCCAATCCTGACAGATTTCCACTGATTTGTCCTTTGGCCCTTGTGGACACCTGACTTCTGTTGGAAAGCCCCCGCGCTGGTCAGAAAGATGTGACCTGAGAAATACCTGCTGCCTTCATAAATGCCGTTAGGGCTACAGGGCTTTTTTTCAATTCAGAAGGGACAATTTTCATTGTCTTTTATGTAGAATTTGGACTCTACAAAACCATAAAATTCATCTAGTGACTTCCAGTTCTATCCCAATTATTTGTTAAGAAGTCATCTGGTCTTGATTAAAAGGCTAGGAAATTAATGGAAACTGATGGAGAATTTCCACAAATGACAAATTCCATCAAACTGATTGGTCTCAATCTGATTAAAACAATACTTTAGAATTTGTTTGGCATAATATTTATTCTTCTGGGGAGTAAGGGAAGAATGAATAGACTCTTTTTTGAAATTTTGCCTTGAAACTATGGGTTTGTACTGCCAAGTTTTCAGTATAATTACTTTTAACATCAGAAGTTGGTCACTAATACAATATAAACTTAATGCAACGGTAGTTTCAAATATGTTCAAAGTGAGGTTCTTAAATACTGATCTAAACTTGTTATGAGCATGAAACGACATAGAGTTATTACTGTGTGACTTCAAAAATAAATTAAGCCAATAAATGAAGTGTAGGAATTAAATGGCACATCCCAACACTGTTTTCATTCATTTTTTTCTTCATTAGCCTCAGTGCATAGGTCTCTCTCTCCCTCCCTCTAAGTGCAGAGGGTCTGGTAGCACACAGAGATCAGAGCAGCAGCTGGGACTCTGCTGTCCTTCAGGAAGGTCACAGGATTATATCATGGCCCTGTCCAACGGATGGTCGGAGTCTGACAAGACAACGTGTCTCAGCAAATTTACATTTCAGCAACAGATTCTGAACATCAGTAATTCAAAAGCCATCCTGTGCAATGCAGGGTAAAAAGGGTAACAGCAAACACTGGGTTTCAGAGTTATCTTGGGAGGTGGTAGAAGTCATTGACCTCTCTGGTGTCATCTGGCAGTCACTATTCATGGACTTTCCTTCCCAAATCCCCCTTCCATAAATAACAGAAGAGCAAGAAAAACAATTTGGAGCCTATTTTGGAGGATGTCATAGTGCTGATGTCTGTAATGACCTTGCTTTGAAGGACTCATGGTTATCTAGTGAGGGCTTCTGGGACCTGAGTCTTTTTGTTGCTCATCTGGTGGGGTATCACAGTAAGCCCCAGCTGAAGTCAATCCAATGTGATGGTGTAAACTTACAGAAAGTAAAAGGAAAAACATGTTAGGAGTTAAGTATGGAGACAAAAATGTCAGGATCCTGAACTCCCCAGACCTCAAGTAAAAAGCGTGCAGAACCGGCCTCTGGTTTCTCCTTGCCTTCCAGAAATGATACCCACTTGGCTCTGTGGCCCCTAACAATGAGGTCTCCCTCCCTGTGCTTTTCTGAGAAATCAGAGAGAAACAGGCAGTAAGGAATCCCTTCCTGCTGTAGCACATTACAGAACCAGCCTATTTTATTTTTCCAGTGTGGAAACGTCATTAAAAGGCATTTTTCTTGTAATTGGTTGGGGCAGTGTTTTACTCATGTCTAGATCTGACTTCCTGAGCAGAAGTTGTACATTTACAGACAGCCGTACATTAAACTCAGAAAAAAATTAAAGGGGTCAGGAAAAATACTATCTCCTTTAGCTTCTAAAAAATATAATATTTTCTGTATTTTTTTTTTTTTTTTCATTTTGGCAAAGACTGCAGTGGATGCCAGCCAGCAAGTAAGTAAAATACAGTCAAAGACTGCCCTTGTTCACATGTTTAAAATGGACTACCAATAATGCATCATTTTTTCCAACATTTTTGTTGAGTGGAGTGCGGAAGGTGATTCCCCCTTCACACCCTTACACAAATATTTGTACAGAACAGCTTTAGCTTAACCTGAAAGGAAAATTCTGAGAGTGCTTCAGAAAGCCGGTGGTAGGAAATAAAAACTTAAAACAATTTCCATTAAATTGCTGGCTCTGAACATGATGTCGTGGGCTTGGCATACATCGTGGGGTTTGAGTCAAACAAACGGCCCTACAGAAAACCCTGAAGTTTTAGACTACATCTTCACAAACTGTCTCTGTTACTCACGAACCACTGGAAAAGGAGAGGAGGAAATGCTTTACTGCCTTGGGAGGACATATTAAATAAGCCTGCTGTCCTTTTCTAACTCCTCACTGAAAAGCAGAAGAATAGTGAAAGGATACCCTATCTAAGGAAAAAAATAAATGCATAACATCACAGACAAAAAGGGGATGTATAAAGGATCATAGGACAAGCACCTTTTTTTCCAAATTAAAGAGGTCTTTTGTAAAAGGATTAAAGGTTTGGATTTGCTTGGTTGTACAGCTGAACCAGCTCTAGCAGTGCTCCCTGCTCCTAACCCAGCAAAGGGAAAAACCAGGAACAGGTCTAAATTCGGTATTTGGGGAACGGTACTGAGCTGAGTACTGAATTCAGACCTGTCCTTGGTTTTTCCCTTGCTGGGTTAGCTAAGCTTTATAATTATCCAGTGACCCATTCCCGAGTGCCACAGTTAGAGGGTTCAACACCTTGTAAAGACAAAGCTGAGACTGGAAAATGGTCTTGGCTCCCTCCCTGCCCTGAATTTACCTTACTTACACATCACACTTGTGCACCAGCACTGGTAACATTCCCCCAATTTGTGCTGCAATGTGAGGGCATGGGTCAGGCGCATCACTGGCCCAGCTTTGTCCCTGTGCACTGGATACAGCCCTCCCACTGCCGGTAGCCCTCGAGACTCCCCTTCACCCTCCTTGCTGTGGCCCCCGCTCACCCTGTCACAAGTACAGAAAGTCATGAAAAGAGTGACTTTTGCAAGGAAGTGGAGGTGGCCCGTTCCACACTTGCATTTTCAGTTATAAAGGATGGCAGCTGATTGCTTGGCTAACCTACTGCAAATAATTTTGTTCCAGCTTGAAACTGAGAACACAAAGCTAATGCATTTTTAACCTGAATGTGAGCAGAGACATCGTTCTACAACAGTAAATTTTGTCTTTGTTGTGCAAGGGTACTGCTGTGTATCTCTGTATTCCCATAATGTGTGCAGTACATGTGGGGAAGCTAGAGATGTCCTCGCACTGACTTACCAGTGGGCCTCTGCTCCTGGTTAAGCATCTGAGAAAGTGATGAGTCAAGGAGTGAAGGCATCTCTTCTCATCCTGTCATCACCGTTGCAACTGAAATTGCTATTCTGATGGTGCTCATATAAGGTGGACACATGCCAGAGAAGAGTTTGGCCAAAAAGTTTGTATGTCTAAGCCATCTGCAAATTAGATTCAAATACTATTTTTTTATATTTAATATAATATCAAGAATTATAATGCCTTGTATAACTAAAGCAAAACTGTAGGAAAATGTACAACAAAACCCATAGTTTTATGAGATGAGAGGTGTTGGTTTCTAGCAGTCCGGTATGTTTCTCTTAAGTGTGCTGGTTTTGGATGAGCAGGGAGGATTGGACATCAGCCTCTCTCCAAATTCTCTGCTTGTGCTAAGGCAAGTACTACTTCACAGTTATCTTGTTTACTCTTCTCGTAGGAAACCACAGTTCAGCATATCTGCTCCCGGTCAGGCCTAAATTACTTTGTGTAATTAGCCAATTAGCTGCTGTTAGTGAGCCTTAAAGCATGTCTCCCTACCTGTGCTCACTGTAAGTTATTTAAATACTTGAATGTTCATAGTGTTGTCCCAAAAGGAGGCAGCACCTTTTATTTTATTTGGAGGTTTCTGTTCAGCTGTTCTGTGCAGCCTGTGAAGCTGCACTGCAATTGCTCTGAGAAACAGAACAACATCCCTCATCATGGATCCTGGAAAAGGACTGAAATGTGATGCTATACTGTAAGAGTTGTAAGGACGTTACTTTTCGTTCAATATAACTCACTGGTATTACTGTTAGAGGACTTAAGCCTTGAATACTTAATTTTCTGGCTCAAAAACCAATGATCCATGCAGGACCTGGAGGAGTCTGCAGTAGGAGTGATTGAGGAGAAAAGTGTAACTCTGGGGCTATTGCCGAACAACTGGGCTGTGGGAAGCAATGCCTGCAGGCTTGGACATCACGCAGCAGCCTTCCTTGTCCCAGACGGCTTTGCTGGAGGTGCCAGCCTCCGCGTGAACACAAGCCGTGGGTGTGCACAATGCATGTTGTCTGCTCACACCCTTACCTGGTGGAGGCGATGGCCACTAGTTGTACATCCCTGTTGGCCACTGTGTTGGGTTTGCTTGGCAAGGTTTTGGTAGCGGGGGGGCTACAGGGGTGGCTTCTGTGAGAAGCTGCTAGAAGCTTCCCCTGTGTCTGATAGAGCCAATGCCAGCCGGCTCCAAGACGGACCCAACGCTGGCCAAGGCCAAGCCAATCAGCACCTCTGTGATAACATATTTAAGAAAAAGAAAAAAACAGTTAGAGAGAGCTTTTGCAGCCAGAGAGAGGAGTGAGAAGATGTAAGAAACTCTGCAGGCACCAAGGTCAGTGCAGAAGGAGGGGCAGGAGGTGCTCCAGGCGCCAGAGCAGAGATTCCCCTGCAGCCCGTGGTGAAGACCATGGTGAAGCAGGCTGTCCCCCTGCAGCCCATGGAGGAAGGATGAAGGGGTGTAGAGATTCCACCTGCAGCCCATGGAGGACCCCAGGCCAGAGCAGGTGGAGGCACCTGAAGGAGGCTGTGAACCTGTGGGAAACCCGTGCTGGAGCAGGCTCCTGGCAGGCCCTGTGGCCCCGTGGAGAGAGGAGCCCATGGCGGAGCAGGTTTGCTGACAGGACTTGTGACCCCATGGGGGACCCACGCTGGAGCAGTCTGTTCCTGAAGGACTGCAGCCCGTGGGAGGGACCCACGCTGGAGCAGTTGGTGAAGGACTGTAGCCCGTGAGAGGGACTCCATGCTGGAGCAGGGGAACGATGAGAGGAGTCCTCCCCCTGAGGATGAAGAAGCGGCAGAAACACCACGTGATGAACTGACCCCAACCCCCATTCCCTGTCCCCCTGTGCTGCTGGGGGGAGAGGAGGTTGAAGCCGGGAGTGAAGTTGAGCCCGGGAAGATGGGAGGGGTGGGGGGAGGTGTTTTAAGATTTGATTTTATTTCTCATTCCTCTACTCTGTTTTGCTTAGTAATAAATAAGATGAATTCCCTCTCTAAGTTCGGTCTGTTTTGCTCGTGATGATAATTAGTGAGTGATCTCTCCCTGTCCTTATCTCGACTCATAAGATTTTCTTTGTACTTTTTCTCCCCAGTCTAGAGAAGGAGGGCAGTGATAGAGTGGCTCTGGGGGGCACCTGGCCCCCAGCCAGGGTCGACCCACCACAGCCATACAAGCAAAAGTTTGCAAAGAAGGGGGTGCGGGAGCCGTGGCCACCTCCCTGTGCAGTTAGCCACTGCCCCATTGTCACGATAGCTATGTCTAGCCATAAAAAGCAGCTTCATGTGTTGACTTCCTCCAAGCCGGGTGGCCACTTACTCCTATGCATCAGGGCTAAAAGTCAGTAATTTGTGCAGGAATACAATTCGGTGGGACAAGGATACCTCAGAGTCCTTGTCCTTGTGTTACTGAAACGCTGACTTTGGTGGGGTTTTTTTCACTCAGTAACTCAGGTCAGCTTCAGAGAAAGAAACAATGAAATATACATACTGCTTTGCATTTTTAATGCTTATAAATAGGCATTTACCAAATGGGCAGGGAATCTTTAAACAGCAGAACAAATGTTATAGCTTTATGACAAATCATTGCAACAAATTCTTACTAAAGAGTTCTGATTAATAAACCATTACTTTGCATTTGGGAAATGTGGTGGATTTATTCATGTGGACTTTTAATCCCTGCTGTGATGGAAATATGCAGCAGTACTGTTCAGATGCTTGATTTCAGACTTCTCATTCATAAATCTAAGTCACATTTCCTGGATATAATTTTTAGTCTGCTAAATACAGTTTAGGCAAAGACTTTATAAAAGTGTTTATGTTTTAAGATATGGCTTAGATGGACTTCTGCTTCAAAGTTGGGCTGTAATGATTGCCTAATTTGTAATGGAAATGAAGTTTAAAAAAACTATGCAAGAGTAGATATGAATTGCTAATTGGTCATGGCCTTGTCTTCCCACTGACATGCATAAATTTTGTCCCCAGCGCAGTCACAAGGGAGACTGTTACCATACGCATGCAAATCACTGTTTTGTGCGGTACAAGTTTTCACGATTTCTTCTAAAATATACCTCTGAGCAGAGGCCTTTTCAGCCCACGTGCGGACAGGAGGCTGAGGCGTGTGTGGCCGCACGCTTAAGAAAGGGGCTGCCCCACCAGCAGCTGCAAAAGAGGGAAGTTCTGGACGTATCTTGCATGCAGCATGTGAAGCTTGACAAGTCTAGCTGTATGACTCCACACTCTCCTTTGTATTTTTGCTTTGCTTTCTTGCTTTCCTTCCATGCATTTTCTACTTGGAATGGTCTATAATGTTTTACACAGATTTGTATAAATAGTATTTCACTTTTCTTGTCTTTCTGACCTAGGATGGATGTGCAGAGCTGGTGGTTTTGATGGCTCCCTTTAGAAGCAGAACACACCTAAACCATACCAGACTTGTTTTGGGTGACTGTCAGGCCAGGTTGTATCTCCCACAACTTCACTGCTGCAATACTTGGTCTACTTAGAAATTAGTATATCTGGACAGGCAAGCCAGACCTATGCCTTGCTTGGCAGACAAAAGTCAGGTTGGGGTGGAGAAGGGAGATAATTAGAAATTTCAAGTGTCTCTGGGCAGATTTTCAACATCTTTGAATGTGATTGTCTGTACATTTGCTCAAAGCTATCTTTTGGTATTGATGCTCTTCCCAAAGCCTTGTCTTCACCCTTCCATAACTGAGAAAGGTTATTCAGAAAAGTGTGGATAAGGCTTTACTAAGCCTCTCTAAGCATTACCCTGAAGTTCACATCCAGATGGGAAACCAAGATAGAGATTGTGCTTGTCTCCAGAAAAACCTTTCAATGTATCTCAGACTCAACCTTGTAACCACTCGTATCTTCTAACACAAAAAGCAATGGAAAGGGATGGATTTCTTCTCTAGAATAAACTGAATGTGCTGCTGGGGAAGATCACAACGACCCTGAAATTGCAGTGAATATCTTGGATTTCACTATAGCAGACATCTGTGTCATTGCCAGATCAATGATTCTTTAGCACTGACTGAAGCCCATGAAATACTTATTTGCCCCATGTTTCTAGGTAGCTAACAAGCCAGCTGATGTGTGTGGTGAACCAAGGTGCTGTGAATTACAGTTGCATGGTGGCTGTGCCTTTGCTCTGCTCTCCCCCTTGGCAGCTCTTCCCACTTCTAAAGAGGTCCTTGCCCTTGGCCAAAAAGGGGATTCTTGGTGCCCTTCAGCAGAGATGTGTGCATGCCTGCAAGGTTGTGACTTTATTGGCATTACAGAGACATGGTGGGATAGCTCCTATGACTGGAGTGTTGGGATGGAAGGGTACAGGCTCTTCAGGAAGGACAGGCAGGGCAGACGAGGAGGAAGTGTCACCCTCTATGTCAACGACCAGCTGGAGTGCACGGAGCTCCACCTGGGGATGGATGAGGAGCTGACTGAGAGTTTATGGGTCAGGATTAAAGGGAGCACTGGGGCAGGGGACATCATAGCGGGGTCTGCTACAGGCCACCTGACCAGGGGGACCAAGCAGATGAAGCCCTCTATGGGCAGATAGGAGCAGCCTCACGCTCACAAGCCCTGGTCCTTATGGGGGACTTCAACCACCCCAACATCTGCTGGAGGGGCAACACAGCAGAACACAATCAATCCTGAAAGTTCCTGGAATGTGTTGATGGCAACTTTCTCCTCCAAGTGATAGAGGAGCCCACGAGGAGAGGTGCCATGCTGGACCTTATTCTTACCAACAAGGAAGGCCTGGTAGGGGATGTCAAGCTCAAGGGCAGCCTTGGCTGCAGTGACCATGAAATGGTGGAGTTCAAGATCCTCAGGGCAGTGAGGAGGGCACACAGCAAGCTCACTACCCTGGACTTCAGGAGAGCAGACTTTGGCCTCTTCAGGGATCCACTTGGTAGAATACCATGGGACAAAGCCCTGGAAGGAAGAGGGGCCCAAGACAGATCGCTAATATTCAAGGGTCACCTCCAAGCTCAGGAGCGATGCATCCCAACCAAGAGGAAGTCAGGCAAAAACACCAAGAGGCCTGCATGGATGAACAAGGAGCTCCTGGGCAAAGTCAAACAAAAAAAGGAAGCCTACAGAGGGTGGAAGCAAGGGCAGGTAGCCTGGGAGGAATACAGAGAAACTGTCTGAGCAGCCAGGGATCAGGTTGGGAAAGCCAAAGTCCTGATAAAAATTAGTCTGGCCAGGGATGTCAAGGACAACAAGAAAAGTTTCTATAGGTACGTTAGTGAGAAAAGGAGGACGAGGGAAAATGTGGGTCTGCTCCAGAATGAAACAGGAGACCTGGTAACCCAGGATATGGAGAAGGCTGAGGTACTTAATGACTTCTTTGCCTCAGTCTTCACTGGCAAATGCTTGAGCCACACTGCCCAGGTCGCAGAAGGCAAAGACAGGGACTGGGAGAATGCAGAACCGCCCACTGTAGGACAAGATCAGGTTCGAGAATATCTAAGGAACCTGAAGGTGCACAAGTCCATGGGACCTGATAAGATGCATCTGAGGGTCTTCAGGGAACTGGTGGATGAAGTGGCCAGGCCACTGTCCATCATATTTGAGAAGTCCTGGAAGTCTGGCGAAGTTCCCACTGACTGGAAAAGGGGAAACATAACCCCCATTTTTAAGAAGGGAAAAAAGGAAGACCCAGGGAACTACTGGCTGGTCAGTCACCTCCCTGCCTAGCAAGATCATGGAGCAGATCCTCCTGGAAACTATGCTCAGGTGCATGGAAAATAAGGAGGTGATTGGTGACAGCCAACACGGCTTCACTAAGGGCGAATCGTGCCTGACAAACTTGGTGGCCTTCTATGATGGGGTTACAGCATTGGTGGACAAGGGAAGAGCGACGGACATCACCTACCTGGACTTGTGCAAGGCATTTGACACTGTCCCACACGACATCCTTGTGTCTAAATTGGAGAGACATGGATTCGATGGATGGACCACCTGGTGGATAAGGAATTGGCTGGATGGCTGCACTCAAGGAGTTGTGGTCAACGGCTCAGTGTCCAAGTGGAGTAGATCAGTGAGTAGATCAACTGAGTAGATCAGTGACAAGTGGTGTTCCTCAGGGGTCGGTACTGGCACCGGCACTGTTTAACATCTTTGTCAGTGACATGGATGGTGGAATTGAGCAAGTTTGCTGATGACACCAAGCTGCGTGGTGTGGTCGACACGCTGGAGGGAAGGGATTCCATCCAGAAGGACCTTGACAGGCTGGAGAGGTGGGCCCATGTGAACCACATGAAGTTCAACAAGGCCAAGTGCAACATCCTTGCATGTGGGTCAGCGCAATCCCAAGCACAACTACAGGCTGGGTAGAGAATGGATTGAGAGCAGCCCCGAGCAGAAGGACTTGGGGGTATTGGTTGATGAGAAGCTCAACATGAGCCAGCAGTGTGCGCTTGCAGCCCAGAAAGCCAACCGTGTCCCGGGCTGCATCAAAACCAGTGTGACCAGCAGGTCAAGGGAGGGGATCCTGCAGCTCTACTCCACTCTGGTGAGACCCCACCTGCAGCACTACGTCCAGCTCTGGGATCCACAGTACAAGACAGACATGGAGCTGTTGGAGCGAGTCCAAGGGAGGACACAAAGCTCATCAGAGGGCTGGAGCACCTCTCCAGAAGGAGAGGGTTAGGGTTAGGGTTAGGGTTAGGGTTCTGAGGCTTCTGTCAGCCTCAGAAGACAGGCTGAGAGAGTTGGGGTTCTTCAGCCTGGAGAAGAGAAGGTTCCGGAAAAACCTAATTGCAGCCTTCCTTCTGAAGGGGCCTACAGGAAAGCTGGAGAGGGACTGTTTATCAGGGGGTGTAGTGACAGGACAAGGGGTAATGGGTTTAAGCTGAAGGAGGGTCGATTTAGATTAGATGTTAGAAAGAAATTCTTTACTGTGAGGGTGGTGAGGCATTGGCACAGGTTGCCCAGAGAAGCTGTGGCTGCCCCATCCCTGGAAGTGTTGGATGAATGACCAGGTTGGATGAGGCTTTGGGCAACGTGGTCTGGTGGAGGGTGTCCCTGCCCGCAGCAGGGGGTTGGAACTAGATGATCTTTGAGGTCCCTTCGAACACAAACCATTCTATGATTCTACGGCCACTGGTGGGATCAATGAGGGGTTTGGACTGTCCTGTGTGGTCAGCTGCTGACATATTTTTATCGGGAGCATATGGAAAACGAAATTTTTCTGATGCCTTCATTCAGAGCACTGACTTAAGCCAAGACCTTGGAAAGTTTTTAAACACTACCTTTTGTCCAGGAACAACCCCTGGGGTGAGAGCCCTACCACTGTCAATATGTGTGTCATACTTGAACACATCCACCCATCTCCATCCTTGTCCCCTTAGTGTTTAGTAACAGTTCTTCTAACTTTGTTTGATCCCTTATTCCTGATAGGGCATTTTTAGAAAAAAAAACCAGAAAAATCATGTTACATCTTAGCACCAAATCAGATAGAGGAATTTTAAAGCAGGCATCTTGCATTGCAGGACAGACTGGGTGAGTATGCTTGAGTTATTTAATTTACTTATTTATTTACTTATTTTTGAGTGGCTTGCAGGGAGAACCTAACAACTTAGCACCAAGGAGCTCAACCGGGGCCAGCGTGCCTCCAAGATACATATCGAAGCTCAGCATTGCAATGCCCAGTTTGACTCTGAATTTAGCCCTGGTGTGCTCTTGCAGAGGCAGGGTGATGATGTAGGCTGCAATGTCATACTGACATGGTGTATACCAGTGGAAAGGGGTGGCAGAGATGTGTATGCTCATTTTGCATATTGCAATGCAGGCACTGACTCTTCCATGGGTTGTGGCTGTGTTAATGGCCAATAACACTTATTTTCATGTTTGGGCTACAACAGGTGAGCGGATGACCCCAGGAGATGTGAATTTTGCCACAGTAATCTATGTTAGTGAGCTATTTCATCTGAATTTTTGTAGTGCATTGATGTAATGTATTAACCCATCAGGATTTGCTGCAAAGCCTTAAATTATGTCTACGCCTTTGTATGAAAGCACACTGAGATATAGGCCTGTTGTTCATAAAGGATTAAATCTGAGCAGTCGTAGTGGAGCAGTTTGTGATAAAACTCACACAGGTGTTGCACATCTACTGCTGCGCAGGTCTGGAAATACCATGAGGCTGCCTGGGCTGAGTGGCTTGATGGCTCTTTCTCAGACAAGGTTTTTTTGTAATTTAGTCTCTAGTGGTCATCAGGCTTTGAAAAAGTTTAGCCTGGAGAAATACTGCATCCTTACCGCTCACTCCAAGTCCTCTTGTTTTAATTGTATTTTAAGCAAAACCAGTGATTCATCTATCTATATCCAAAGCAAATGCGTAGGTTTATATAGGTTTTTTGTTTGGGTTTTTTTTTTTTTTTTGTGATGAAGCTGTCTAAAAGCTCTTCAGCATTTGATAGCTGATGTGTTTCTTGCTCTGGTGATGCAGTTACTTTAAGGTGGGTCTGGGGGACTGAGTGTCCCAATTAGAGGGAGTTTTGGTGTATCTGTTCCCATGCTGGGCACTTACCTACCCGGGGCAGCAGAACTCAGGTAGAAGTGCCCTGATTCCCATGTGACTCTCCATCCCTAGTTTATCTGCTGTTAGTTTAACATTATATGGGATAATTAATTTTTTGAGGCCTAATAGCATTTTAGAAGTGAAGACAATCCAAATATAAATTTACGTTATGAATTATATTCATTCCCCATGTTTCTGAAATTAGTGCTATTATATGCTTACATGTAGCTGAGAAAAGTCTTTTTAAATAACATAGAATTGACTGCAAATGATCAAGTTCTTTTGTGGGTCAGTGTTGAAAAATGCATTGGAAAAATGAAGACCTATTTAAGTAATGGTAATTGCAATTAGAACTATCATAAAGAAACAGTGATCTTCTTTTATAGGGTGTTTCATTTTTGGCGTTTACGTACAAATTATTGTCCTTTTGCCAGAAAAGAGCAAGACCTATATGCTATATTTATAATTTTTTTAATGTAGATACAGTTTTTCTGGAATTATTCAGCCTAGAAGGTCATATTTAAAAAAAAACAAAAAAAACCCAGAAAGATAGGCGTTCCTGGTGCAATCCTTGATACACTCCTTTTATGATCATTATCTTTGAGATAATTTGATGTTTGGAAAAGCTGTGGGAATTGAAAATCTTTTCATAGCTCTGTGCTTTCTAGCTGAGGCCGTTCCTGTGCATTAGGATGTCACCTCTTAGTGCAATAAAGGTGAACATGTTACTACAGAGCGAAAAGGTAGAGAAATGAAAAGAAGGGTTAAAAATATCCTAAATGTTAATTTTGTGCTGAGTACTGCATTTTTTTCAGAACTAAATATCCCAAGAAACTCCCCTGAGACAAGCTGATGCAGTAAGGCTCAGCTATACTTGATTGCAGTCACTAACAGCATAAAATCTTATTTTAACTGGCTTTCCACACAAGCAACACTCTGTGCATGCTAATAATGCTGTGCGGCATTGATAACTAAAAAAAGAAATTTATTGTTAGTTTTCTATAAAGAATGGACAGAAACCAGATTACCTGGATATTTTGGAGCTGATTATGAAATAACAACTTGATGAAAACAGTATGATTGCAATTTAGTACTGTCAGGTTGGGGAACAGATGAGCCTGAAAGCTACTCTCAAACCTTATTTTTGTATTTTGACAGGCCTAGCACAAACAGTTTTAAAACATATTTTTGAAACTGAGAATATGTTTGAGGGCCATTTGGTTTGATGTCCAGCTTGGGAGACATTATGCAAAGCAAGCTGCATCCTTGCTCATGTCTATGTACTTTGAGGTACTCGGTGTCCAGGAATGACCCCAGCACTGCCACCATCTTTCAACCCAGCTATATCTCTACAAGAGAGCTTTGAAGGACAGTCTTGTGATTGCCATCCAAACTGCCTGCACTGGAGGAATTGGCTTGCCAGTTTTCACTGTCTGATATGTCAGCATGGATCACTGCCAGCCACTCCTTCCACTCCATCCCTTCTACTGGGCATGAAAGACCAAGAGCAGAATGAAAGATCCAGCATGTGTCTGCAGCCACGCACACCACTCAGACACGAAAATCCATATTAAGTTTGTTCTTTCTATGAATTTAGAAGAGAAAATATTACTAATTTCTGTATGCAAAACACTTGTGGGTATAAAGATCCATGTAAAGCCAAAACCCTCCATAAGCCTCTCTGGATGTTATGACAGCCTGACTGACTCCACCAGGAGTTGATCTGTATTACAGGTACAAGTGTGACGTATCCAATACTCCTGGTGGCTGAGATCTAAAGCTGTTATGAAATACTGTTGGGACATAATCCCTGTGGCCACATGCTTGTAAACAGAGCTCCAAGTTGTCCATCTGCGCTATGTCGCCATTGGCAAGTAATTCAATGCAACAGGAGTGGTTCAGTAGGTTGCAGCAGTTAGTGCTGAGATTCCTACATGTGCACAGTGTGAGTTACAGGGCTTTTTTCATCAGGCTAGATTTTAGTTTGAGCCCTGAATCAAAAATCCATACTATAGATGTGGTTTGAAGATATCTGAAGGATCAAGGATTGGCTCAGACCCTTATTACCCCCTAATGACTGGGATGCATTTGATGTCCACCTCAGCTTCAGCTTCCAATTTAGTTTCCTCCAAAAGGAACCTAATTCATGCACACCGAAATTATCCTCTAAAACAAGCCAGAGGGCAAGAAATGGAGATGACCAGAAGATGCACTTCAAAACCGCATAGCTGCCTTCAATTAATTGCCCTGATTTTTTTTTTTAATGTACATGCAGCCCTATGTAGCTGTGACCTTAGCCCACGTGTGCAGCATGTAAACTGTCCTCTAACTAAAAAAATAATTGTTATTTTTGTTATATTGACAAATTTAGAAACACTTAGCTAGCAGATGTTTAAGTTCAAGGAAGGGCTAAGCAGGGTCAAGTGAGCAGTTTCAGGATTTCTTCCACCAGAGACCATTAATAACATAAATATGAAAGTCAACATGATAGAAATTGCCTGAGCATGTGGGCCATCCTGGTGTGCAAGTGAGTGTCCTTGTCTCTGATATTCACTCAGAAAACCTTAGTACATGGGCTTATTGGTGTACTACACAGGAGAAGCTCTCCCAATCTACAAGCAACCAGAGTGAGTTCAGAGCTCCTGCCAGCTGTGCCGTTTGCAACTTCACCCTTCCCAGAGCGCAAGCACCCTGTTGTGTTATCTGATGGGTATTCCCATCCCTGCTCTCCTTTATGGGGCAAAGCACGGGATGGAGAGAGAAGTGGCATGAAGGTGATCGGCATGGGGCTATGCAAGGTCCTGGGTCTGGGACAAACCTTCAACAGAAGGAAGCAAGGTTGCACTCCAAGGCCAGGAACTGTGAAACTACCTGTTATTACTATTCCTTTGGTTTTTGTACTTCAGTATCATTATCAAGATACTACTGTCATGCACTGTTCTTAGTCTGTTGCGTTCTTAGTTTGTTGGCTTCTTCCTTCCCGTCACCCTCTTGCTTTGTTGTTTTGTTGGGGTTCTTTTTTGGAAGGAGGGATGGTTTTCTTGTTAATTTTATTTTAATTGCTGGTAAAAATAAAGAACTTCTAATCAGGACCACTAACAAAGAACTAAAACCTCCAAAAAAATCATTGAAAGTAAAAAAAAAAACCCACAAAAAACAGTCACTGGTGGCTCATGTTTCGTTATGCAGAATACAAATTCATTTTGTGCTGAGATTTTGAAGTTTGACATTGTAAGAAGCAGCCATTTATTCAAAAGCCATTTCTGCTGAAATGAAGACTTCTTGATTTGCCTATCTTGTGTTTGAGCTGGAACATGAAAATTTTGAAATCTGATCTTTTTTCTACATGAAAGAAAAACAGAAACTTAATTTTCTTCTAGCTATTAAAGAAATCAGGATGAAATTAAGTAGAAAGCAAATGGTATCATGCATATAAGCACAGTGAACAGCAGTGTAGGAAGGAAGGAGCTGAAATGCCTTACAATGTATCTTTTTAGTAAGGGATAAAACCCCAACTGTTCTTATTCAACTAGTATCAAGGCATACCATTTTGAGTTTTTTGCTGGCCTTTAAAAAAAAAAAAATCCATTAAATACCCACTGGACACATTGGAAAATATGCTAGTGCATAATTCATTAGCCGAGTCCCATGTTACAGTTGTTATTAGTCAAACAATTACTTGCCTGTGGCATAATATTGAAGACATAGATGGACTTTACATTTTATCCTGTTGTGGCTTTATGGATTGAGACATTCTCAGGCAGAAAGGGGAAAACATTAGATTCAAAGGAGTTCTAATGAGAAATTTGTACTTCCAGTGTGAGGCTTGATGAAGAGAAAAAAGAAATCCCTGCCAAACTCTTGGTCTATTATTAATCTGTTTCTTGTTGGAATTTTTTTTGTTGTTGGCTTTTTTTTTTTTAATTATATATTTAAACTTGTGGCTTAATAAATATTGGGCAAAACATAACAAAGGCAAACTCAGTGTGAAAGACCAGGAGCTGAAGTATTGTTTTCTGTTGTCTTTCCTTTTGCTTCCTAAAGAATCTTTCAGGTCAGCCCTGTTTTAAAGGGACCATCCCTATTCATGACATGGGAGGAAGAGTAATTATTTTTCACTAGTAATCATTCATTATTTTTCAATCGTAATTATTTTTCATCAGTTCATCTTTCCTTTCTCTTAAAATCAAGACTATTTGTTAGTTTTGTATTGTTGATTTGACAAGAGAAATCTTGTCTCTTTTTGTATAGTAAATTACCTAGCATTGGAATTTTACAGCTCTACAGCATATTTGTTCAACCTTTGTAACTGCTTCTTCAAAAGGGAGAAAATGGCTGACAAATGTGTAAGATTGAGCTTCTTAAAACCTTAAAGAAAAACAACTAGCTGTTTTTGTTGAATAGAAAGCTGCTGGTATCCTTTGTGAGTAAATGAGAGAATGGCTAAATAAAATGGCAGCCCACTACTTCATTTACTAAAAGCCTTTAGGTGAAAATCTAGACATTTCTCATTTTGTGGTAGTTCCATCAAGTCTTAAATCCAGTCACTTCCAGACATGAAGACAGTATCTCTATTTTGAATAGTGAGATTGGAAGCTGCTACTATTAGTGAAAATCCAAATTTTAATTTTATTTTGTGCTTAATGTTGTAAAGTGAAAATGTTATCAGTTTTAAATTTTTTTTAACTAAATTGCTGGAAAATAAAGTATGTTTGTCTCAGTCATGTATTAATGGTAATACAGACTTTCCTTATTCTGAATGACAAGTTTTCCTGTCCTGGTTTTTCTGGGATAGAGTTAATTTTCTTCCTATTAGCTTGTATAGTGCTGTGTTTTGGATTCAGTATGAGAATAATGTTGATAACACATTGATGTTTCAGTGGTTGCTAAGCAGTGTCTACAATTAAGGACTTTTCAGCTTCCCAAGCCCTGACAGCGAGAAGGTGTGAGTCTTCTGCAGGAGGTGCACAAGAGGCTGGGAGAGCACAGCCAGGACAGCTGACCCACACTGGCCGAAGGGATATTCCATACCATATGATGTCATGTTCAGTATATAAGTTGGGGGGGGCTAGCTGGGGAGCCAATGCCAGCTGGCTCCAAGACTGACTCAGTGATGGTGGTAGTGCCTCTGGGACAACAGAGGTAAGAAGCAAAAAAAAAAAAAAATCAAGAGGAATTGCAGCTGGAGAGAGGTGCTCCAGGTGCTGGAGCAGAGATTCCCCTGCAGCCCCTGGAGAAGACCATGGTGAGGCAGGCTGTCCCCCTGCAGCCCATGGAGGTCCATGGTGGAGCAGAGGTTCCCCTGCAGCCCATGGAGGACCCCACGCCGGAGCAGGTGGAGACACCTGAAGGAGGCTGTGACCCCGTGGGAAGCCCACGCTGGAGCAGGCTCCTGGCAGGCCCTGTGGCCCCGTGGAGAGAGGAGCCCACGGCGGAGCAGGTTTGCTGGCAGGACTTGTGACCCCGTGGGGGACCCACGCTGGAGCAGTCTGTTCCTGAAGGACTGCAGCCCGTGGGAGGGCCCCACGCTGGAGCAGTTGGTGAAGAACTGCAGCCCGTGGGAAGGCCTCCCGCTGGAGCAGGTGGTGGAGGACTGTCTCCCGTGGGAGAGGAGGGCCCCCAGGCTGGAGCAGGGGCCGAGTGTGAGGAGTCCTCCCCCTGAGGAGGAAGGAGCGGCAGAGACAGCATGTGAGGAACTGACCCCAACCCCCATTGCCCGTCCCCCTGTGCCGCTGGCGGGGAGGAGGGAGAGAAATGGGGAGTGAAGTTGGGCCGGGCAGGAGGGAGGGCTGGGGGACGGGGTTTAAGCTTTGGCTGTATTTCTCATTGCTCTGCTCTGATTTGCTCGGTCATAAATGAGATGAATTTTTCTTTAAGTTCAGTCTGTTTTTCCCGTGACGGTAACTGGTGAGTGATCTCTCCCTGCCCTTATCTCGACCCACCAGCCTCTCGTGATATTTTCTCCCCCCTGCCCAGCTGAGGAGGGCAGTGACAGAGTGGCTTTGGGGGCGCCTGGCCTCCAGCCGGGGTCACCCCACCACACCAACCCATGAGTTTTACTTCTTTTTCCATTCTCCCCATCGCACTGGGGGGTGGGGAGTGAGTGAGCGGCTGCGTGGTGCTTAGTTTCTGGCTGGGGTTAAACCATGACATTTTCTAAGATCTTTTCCGTCTATTTTAAAACACGGCAGATATATTGAAAGCTTCTGGAAGATAAGTATGTCTCAGCAAGGTGGTGCAGTGTAGGGGAACTTTCAGGGTTAACTCTCCAGCACAGATCAATACAAGAATGCAGAAATAGTGTGATTATAGAAGCTGAAAAGCTGGCCCAGTGCTTTGAATAACTAATTCTTTACTTGACACTGGAAATCTTTCTTGTTGCACATTACAAAGAGTGATTTTTTTGTTGTTTTTTAATTTCTAAGGTGATAGGATTATATAAATAATTTCATAAATCTTCCCATACATGAAACACTGTTCTACATCCAATTTCTAGTGATGCATATGCAGTCTACTAACCATATATATATATATATAAAAAAGTCCTTCCTTATTTATGCTTAATTTTATTCTAGAAGATGGCAGAGAACACAAAGAAGAAATTGGTACTTGCATTTCTACTTTCAAAATGCTTCAAAGAAGCATAAAACAAAGGCTTTGGAATACAGTTTTCTTTATTTTCATTGTAAATCATATTCACAGAGTAGTTTGGTGTTTTTTCCCTTAGTCTTGTAATCACTTTGTTTACTATAGCAAAGCAAGTATTTTCATAGATTGATCTATTCCTTTCCTTTTTGTGTTTTCTGGGAGAGAAGTAGAAGAATGGCCAGTCAATAAGGAGGAATCCTCATATTGAAAAGAACAACATGATTTAATAGTTGTCAATTCATGGGCATTAAAATTCAGATACATTGTGAAATACAAGGTAATGACAGAGAACATGAATTGATTCTAATGATAGAATATTCTCTCATGAACAGAAAATAGCACAGACTTTTATCCAGTTCTTAAGCTGCTTTTTAAAGTTTTTATCCAAGCACCTAGCTAGCTTAGTCGAAAATAAGAAAACATCCTGACATTTGACATTATAAAAGGAAATGGAGTCAGTAGCTGTAAAAATAAATATAATTCGTGTCTTTTTGTCTATTTTTGCCCACTTCTAAGGTAATCATAAACTTTTTATGATTTTTATAACTGCTTACATTAGAACTAATTTTTTTTCATACAAATGCATTTTCATTAAACTATCCAATTAACTGTATCTGTTATAATAATACATAATGTTGTATATCAATACACAGATCTAAATCTAGCCTGATCCCAAATTAGACTACTGGGCTCTTCATAAGTAACACGACAAATGCAAATTCACATACTGCAACTCCATTACATGAACATATGGTTCCTAGCAAGCAATATCTTCAATGCGAACTTACAGGCATAACTGAAAGATAAATTTGGCCATCTGTGATCGTATCCCAGCTCGGCATCTCTCTGGAGAGACCTAATTCCTTGTTGTCCTGTGCTGCCAAGCTGGGAGCTCAGGGGTTTTCCCTGGAGCTGAGGGATCACTTGGGTGGTGCAGAGCCTGCTCAGCCACCGGCCCGGGGTATGGGTGATACTCAAAGCAGGGGTGGGTTGGGAGGATGCTACGCCCGGGCTGTCACAGCGGCAGCCTGGAGATATGGACACAGAAGGCATAAGCTAGCGCAAGCCTGAGATTGCTGTGATTTAGGACCTGACCAGCCATCTCCAGAGCGTTGCAAAGTTGGTGAAAGGCTGAATTTGCCTTTCCTGCAGTGCCTTTGGTCTAGCAGTGAGGGCACTTTAGCCAGCCCCACGAGTGGGTTGGATGTGTACATTTTTTATGCAGGCAAAATATAATCCCCAGTCCTGCAAAAAAGATGTGTCTGGGTGAAACCCTGTGAAGGGTTTCCCTGGAGAGGTAAAAAAAAAAAAAAAAAAAAGTCATGAGGGTCTCTTCACCTCTGTGCAATAGGAAAACCATGCAGCCTCCTCCAGATCTAGCAGATCTTTGGGGAGGATAGAGCCAGCTGCATAAAAGGCTTCCCTCTTTACAGCAACTCTGGATCTAGCTGGGGTAACAACTGGTATATTCCCTATAGCTTTTCCCATCCCACAACCTCCCTGTCCAAGCTTCAGAAAAGACTATGAAATAGTCTGCATCTTTTCCCCATATTTCTGAAGATTGGATGGGGGAATAACATATTCCTCTTGGTCATGGTCCATTCTTGCATACCCCATTCCTTATCCTGCACGGATATTTTCCATTTCTATTTCCATTTCAATTTTTTCCCCAAAGGCTTCAGAAAAGGTTCTGAGTGCCCTGAGAAAATGTGTGAAATGGACACTGATTTAAAAAATGGCTGTACAGAAAAGATTACATGGGTTTAGGGGCTTGACCTGTAATATGTCTGTATTTATAGCTAAGTGATAGAGGTTCAAGAAAATCCAATTCCTAGTGGATTAAAAAAGGGGGGGGGGAGTTGGCACCCAGATTGCTTTATCTATATAGTATGAGCAAATATCCACAGTGGATGCAAATATCCTCAGAAGGATGGAAATTTGCCTCTAAGCTTGATGGGAACAAACTCCAGAAAGATAGTGCTTACACTATCCTACCTTTCTGCTACAATCCTACCACATCTTGTTTGTTTACAGAGTTTTAAAACAGGACCACAACCAATCCAGGAAAGAGATTTATTTACTTATGTCCATGGGAAAAGAACTACATCAAACTACTCATGAAAGCACACCAGTTGTGTCCTACTTGGATAAATACCACACTATCTCATTTAGATATGGAAACAATGGGAAGCTATAAAATTTTGCGTATACAAATATTGGTCCTCTGAAATCTTCATAGTCAGCAAGCATAGAGTAGGAAAAAGAGTTCTCCATTTTTAAGTGGTAGAACCAATACTGGATAGAGAATGTCAAAACTGCCTAAGACATTACTCAAGACCAACATATTTTTAATCAGTGGCCTCTTTTTTTTTTTTTTTTCTATATCCAGCTTGAGACACAATAAGTGTAGTAAATTTTCAGAAAGCCTTGAGCACCCACTCTCTGAAAAACTGGTTGCATTAAGGTATCTGAAGATGAGCACCAAGAATTGCTGCATCCAAAATAAGTTTGCATCAGAAATCCAAATTCCCTCAAAATTGGTATTTAGGGAGGACCTAGTGCTTTAGGCAGCTCTAAAAATTCTAGGCACCATGCACAGTGCATGTTTATCTCTGACACTGGCAAATATAGGTAAACATCTTCCACCTAGACCACTGCAGATTTAGTGAAAAGAAGTATTTCCATACTTTTTTTTTTCCTGTTAACTCTAAGGAGGATTAACTAAATAATTCTGGGCTAGCATCTGTGATACTATATTTTTGTCAATAGTTTAAAAACCAGATGTACTTTTTAGATAAAAATGAGATGTAACAAAACAAAGTGTTCTTTTCTCTTCTAAATCTTAATATCTGGTTTCAGATTTTATTTAACAATCTTGCTCCAAGACTTGATAATTTTAATGGTGGGGTCTTTTTCCTAATTTTTATTTCTTGTGATGTGTAAATAGATAAGAAATATTAAATACTGTAATGTTCTTTCATTAAGAGAATAGCATTTCAAAGGCTAACGTAAAATCAAGCTGCTAAAGTTTACAATTTCTCTGTCCAGCAGTTCATTTATACAACTGCCCTGAGTAGATGCTATATGCTGCTTAGCAAATTGCCTTTAAGAGTTTAAAAATAACTCAGTAAAGCTACTCAAAGGTAATACAACACTTCTCAGGCATCTTTATTTGGAGAGAAGAAGAAAATAAGGTTTTCTCATTAGCTAATTATTCACTTCCTCATCAATGACTTATACATAACAAAAACACAATTGAAATGTTCAGGAGAACTAATTGTGCTTGTTCCTATGCATGGGACCATGAGCTTATTTTTCAGGAAGGCAAGATTTTAAATTGTAAAACTAGTCCTATTTTTGTGGACTGTTTTAGCTGCTTTTATTAAACTCTGTGTTGTTCCCATGTGAAACCAGTGAAAACAGTTATTTTCTAACCTACATTGTGAGGATTTTTTTGCAAAACCTCACTGATCCCCTTTAACAAAAAGATTATCTTATTTCAAAATTCCTGATATAATCAATTTGCAGTATTTCTCAAATGGATACAAATATGTAAAATTTGTGCTTTTAAAAGCTTCTGCTTTGAGTAGCCTTACATTCCATAATTGTGCCCTAGCAATCATCAAGCTCTATTGCATGCCCCATTCATGAAAAGTATATTTTGTTGGGATGATGTAGCTTAAAGAATTTGGCTCTAAAACTTCCTTACCTAGAGCTCCCATTAAATTATATTAATTTAAAATATCTATGGAATGATACTTTTACAAAAACATTAAAACAAAGAAAAACAAATTAATGGATTGGGTTTATGAAAAAGATTCTTTACAGTAAGTAAAAAAAGGTTTATCACAGTTTTGGTAACTTGCATGAGTTCGTATCGAAAAGAAATCTTTCACATGTTCTTAATGGATTAGAAACTTTTGTGCTCTAGGTATTTTCAGTTGTATGCCCTGAAACAGTAGACACCATACAGCTTGTGCTTTTTATCAGGGAAGCCTACAAAGCGAACCGCTGCTTCATTAGGACTGCAGCGTTTCCTTGGCCTGGAGATTGGGTAGCGGACGCTGCCGTCAGCCAGCCAGCCGGCGTCACAGCGGTCATACCCCAGGAGCTTCCAGGCAGCAAATATCTGGCCAACTTTAGCGATCTGAGCTCCATCCTTCACGCACGCCTGGACGGCTTCATCGTAGGTCAGCTTGGTTGGGTGAATCAGGTAGTAAAAACGACCTAGTAAGAGAAAGAAGGAAAAAGGGTCATTAGCGACATGAGTAAGACGATGTGATAATAAAACTGTGGCTTTTGAGGAGAAATGGAAATGTTCCACTGCAGAATCACATCAAACAGTGGTTGATTTGGGACTGTACAATTTGGACGTTGAGCTGTTTAAAAATATCTTAAGTTTTTCTGTGGTGAATTGATAAAAATCTGGGGGGGGGGGAGGGGAAGAGGGAAGCCAGGTGGATAAAACAGACTATTTGAATAAAAAATGTAGAGCTTTATTTATTTCTGCTAACTTAGAATGGTACAGCATCCCCACCCTCACTTGTGTTCAGTGGTAAGTGAACTGTTGCAATGCATTTTCATCCTCAGAGGTAGAAAAACAGGAAGAAAAAGATCAGGGGAGAGGGATGATGGAAGACACCTTGGGATTTGGAGGACTGCCCCGTTCTGCATCTAAACTTTTGGTGCCAGATGCATTTACCAACAAGGTGACAATGACAATCCAGTGAAACATCTGAGGAACCCTGTAGATTTCGGGCAAAGCAAACCTCATACAGCTGTATCTGACTGCCAGAGAAGGGAAATCAGTTAAAGGTCCAAACACGTGCACTTCTACAATATGCTCCCAGCGTTAGCTTAAAACCTGTACGAGTTTTCCTCTCAGAAGCATAGCATAGCAAGATCTGGCCTTTGATAGCACAGGGTGAGGGTGGCTGGAGGTAACACACACAGTTTTACTCTCTGACAAGGCGGTGACCTCATTTCTGATTAAGTACAAGGACAATTTATTTATTTATTTATTTATTGGGTGGGGGTGGGGAAGCTGAGATATTACACAGCTTTCCAGAAGCAGAGTTTGAGCCTGTGGTAGATCAAAACCATGCCTGTCGTAAGTCTTCATTAGCAGTGTCAAAACCACGCACAGCAGTTCTGCAGCTCTGTTTCTCTTTAAGCATCAAAGGTTATATCTTCACCGTAAGATGGCATTGAACTGATAGTGCTGCTAAGAAAAATGTGCATCTGTCTCAAGGTAATGAAAACATATGCCAGCAAGTAAAGCTCAGAAAGGAAGTCTCCCCTCCTAATCCATAAGCAGCAAAAATACTAACATTAATTTCATTTATCAAGGCGATATAAATTCATTGTAAGACTTTCATTCATTTTACTTCAGATTATTTTTCATCACTGATTGTATAATTAACCAAGTGTGAGGTAGAAATAGATTGCAGAGGAATAGTGCTTATTTGAAAGAATAATAATTTCCAAATAAATTCATAACTTTTCAACTGACTGTCCTGTAAGAGGCAAGTTAGCTGAAAAGCAAAGGAATTTATTCATGTGGGAATCTTCTAATTCCAGAGAACAGTCTTTACTTCTTAATTAAGAACATGCTCCTTTTTCTTCCTCATAAAAATAGGCAAACAGAATTCTGCTCAGTTTCAAAATACTTTCTTGGTGAAAAAAAAGTGGTGAGCAAGAGGAAGAGTTACGTCATCTCCAGATCCCTGCAAAAACACATAGCTTTTTACTAAGTGAAGAAATGTCAGGTCAGATGACAACACAAAGATAATTGAATTAAATTTGTGTAAAGATTGGAAATTGTATACCATGACAATAACGTTTTAAAAAAAGGCATATACATTGCAGCTGTGGTGGAGAAGAAATTTTAAAAAATTTCATTGCTGTCGGAGACAAAATCTACAGTATTTCCACAGGAACCTGTTGAGAGTAGGTAATCTACCCTTTGTAAAACAAAATGCTTGCTTAACTCCATTTCAGCAAATTCAGAGCATTTACAAGGTGCTGCTTAAGAGCATGTTTATTAAGTGGAAACCTGTTCCTGCTAAGGAACCAAGAGGTTTCCCCAAAGCAAACAGGATTTCAGACTTAGGGGAATGGGGATTTGGACTGATAGTATGTAAACTTCACCTAGCTTATTAGTTGCTCGTCAAACCATATGTCAATGGAATGTAATTTCCTAGGGATTTGCAGTAAGGTCAGGCTTCTGACATATGACATCAATAATAAAAACTCCTATACTCTGCCCCTTCCTTAAATAGGAGAACTTTAATAGTAAACCCCACAGGGGTGCAATGTGTATCCAGATTGTCTGATTAAATAAAATTCAGTTAATAATCTCAGTACAGATTTGCTGGTTTTCCCCTCCTAATCGGTTAGAAGGGTTCCTAACTGTTCAGTCTTGGTATTTGTTAATTGCTGTGGAAGGAGAGGGAGGCATTAACGGTCTCTCTCTTATTAATATCTAGTAGTTGGGTCACTGCTACAGAGAATGAGCGTGCTTGATTTGACTTTTCACATCCAAATCATGGGGCAGAGAGTTTATGCAAAACTAATCAAACTCCATCTATAGCAGCTATTTTAAGCTTTTGCATGTAATAGAAGAGCTTAGAGAGGAAAACTTGAGCACTTGACCTAAATACACTCTTGTTACTGTGGGAGTTTGAGGGATGCACCACCCTTGGAGATTTTTCCAAGCTCAGCTCTAAATTGAGAGATTTATTAGTAATTTTTTATATTGCAGCTGTATGTACTAGACAGTGGGCCATCATCTTCAGAGGCACAGAAAGGCAGTACCACCCCGTTTGCTATTTTCTGCAAAAAGCGTTAATGCAATGCCTTTGAAAGAGAGCTCTTGGTGGAGTGCTCAGAGAGGATGCCTCCACGTGCAGGCAGCCATGGAGTATCTAAGCGCTTGGCCTCAGGCCTAAGACTACTCCTGACAGCTTACTGGTTTGCTGGGGCACCTCTAGCTCAGCCTCATGGCTTTGATGCTGAGCAGGGGCAGCCGAGCAGCAAGCTCTGCTTGGTGGGTGGCAGCACCCATAGGAGAAATGGTGAGTGCAGGACTGCCTTTGCAGCCAGCGATCGACGCATATGCCAAAAACCTTATGGCCACAGAAATCAGTTAAGTCATTCTACAGCGTAAAACTGCTCTAATTTGTGGTTTCATATGGCCATAAAAGGCATTCTCAGCAGCCAGAAGGGTATATCTGTACCTCCACAACATATAGACCCTATCTTGTGCTCAGCAGACTCCGTTCAGTATATCTTACAGCAATAGTAAATGGTTGAGCGAGGCCATTGCTCCTCAAAAGTGAAGAATGTGTTAAAAATTTGTGCGAAGTGAGATGCTTTCCATGCCTTTAATCTTAAGGTCCTGATAAATATTTTGATATCCAGTGATCATCTCAGGTAACTGATTTTGAATTGCTACACTAAATAGGTGGGAATAATTTTTAAAAATCCTCTTCCACCCCACCCCCCAATATCAGCAGTGACTCCGGTGACTCAGAAGCAATCACTTCTAAGAAAGGGTATGTAATTTTATTTTGGGTATGTTTGTTTCTCTTTTTGGAACAATGGCTACATGTTCCCAGCGATAAAATATTCTGAAATGGTCAAATGAGCAGTCATCACGCATTATTCAGAGATGACTTTCTATACCTTTCTCCCATTTAAATGATGGTCAGCTTATCACATGCATTACTGTAACAAACAGGTGGTTCACAGCTGCACTTTTGACATGATCCTTAAAAGTTATTCTTTGTAATTTTAACTTTGTTAACATGAGATTTTTACTTGATTCTGCTAGAGCTGATAACAAATCCATTATGCACTGTGTTCTGTGCGCAAGCTATATAACAAAATGCATGTTAACACACAGAAAGTATGATACAGGCTCTACTTATACCTTTTCTTTGAAAATCCTTAATTATAGAGGAGCTGATACATATGTTTATATTTAGCTCACTTAACACTTCTCCCTGCAAAGGATTCCCATGTTTTTTCCTTTGAGAAAATCACTATTCTCCTTCAGAAGCCCTTTGAAATTAAGAAAAGAATAACCACTCAGCTCAACCATTATATATTCTCTGTCCTATGCTTTTTGGGCTCTGTGGGGAAGACTGCAACAAAAGGATTCATCTGTATTTGTTCCTCCAAATTGGTGTGTAGAAGCCCAAATTTTCCTTCTAGAGGGAATGTATGGCAGAGGAGCATCCCCATTCCTTGGGGCAGGGCAGGGAGAGAAAATGGGGTGGTCTGCAGCCCTTGCAAACCTTTGGATCATGGCAGGTCATCCCACCACACGGGGTAGGATCCTTTAGCTTTTCTAAAGAGAACATGGATTAAAGTGGCTCCTACTGTGCAGGAAAAGTGGAGGAGAAATTGGCTGTGAAGGAGCAGAGCTGAGCCCTCAGACATCAGGAAATTCCGACATGGAATTTCCAAATCTAAGTTAGATACTTCCAACTTGTGTATATTCATTTTCAATAGCCTTTATCAACACAAGGAATGTAAAAGCAGGTTGGGAAACATGTTGTCATCCAGTAGTTCTCTCTATGCAGGCGGAAGAATTATGTTATTTCACGGTATTCTGATGGATTTAATGGATAGCATTATGCTAATGTTACTCTGCAGTATTTTATGAAACACATCACAATATATTCTTAAAAACTGATAAATTGCTGGTACTACTATATCAAAATGTATGAAGCATTTTCAGGTTTTTGGCTTTGCCCACACAGACACAAAATATGAACAGGTCTTTTATGAACCAACAGAAAAATTTGAGTATGAAGCAGTTATATAGGCAGAACAAAATGTTCAAGTATTGCTTTACACTAGTCTAAGAAAAAACACTGTAGAGGGCAAGTTCATAAAGTACTAAGATTATTTTATATTGCATTGCAGACAAACTTTGCTAAAACAATTGGCCTGTGCTGGTAACAGAAATGCACGTAGAATTCTTCACTAACGGTATAAACCTCCCTTTTTTTAGCAGTATTTTTTTGTGTGTAGTCAGCTCACCACAGATGGGATCCAACAGTTTCAGAGTGAATACTGGAATCTGGATTTGAGCTCACTGCATTGATGACTTCATTTACTTTTTTCACCTTAATATCTGAATGTAATTTTACTGTTTTGTACCTTTCTTCTTTGGTAAAAAACAAGCTTTGCATGTATTTTAGACAAAGACTTTTTGCTTTGACTGCTGAACTATTTAAAATTGAGACTTTTTTTTTTTGATGATCCCTGAGATCATAAGGTATTTGGGGGATTTCTTTCCCTAAAAAGAACCCAATTAGCATAAATCTAAACCTTACTCCTCACCCTCTTTCTTCATAGCAGCTCCCACAACTGACACTCTTTGAGTTTTTTTTTTTTTTTTTTTTTTTGGCTTGTCTTATAGTGCCCTGATCCTGGGGCCCTTGGCGTTTTTCCAGCTCCCTTACATAAAGCTGAAGGCTTCTCTGTTTCACACCATCAGGAGACTCCAGCAGTCACTGCCACCACTGGAAATGCATGGTGTCCTAACCACTTCTCATTTTCCTTGGCTGTTTCTGAGCTGAGAGAATCAATATTGGGTGTTGCAGAAATTACTCTTTGCCCATAGCCACTATCTTTGGCAACTGTAACCTGGTGGCAAAATGGGGTTATTATAAGCTTTTCCCTTTACAGTGAGAAAACTAACATATGCTGTTAGGCACACATAAGCTATCTGAAGTGCTGAGCTGAAAATAGGAGGTTGGCATTTTGGGAGAGTGACTGGGGTTTTTGTGGATATTAAGGTAAGCTCGGGACACGGATAGTGGAGAACATAGCAGAGACGTGTGAGGATAACATAATCTGGTGAGCTGCTGGTTAAGAAAACAGGTGCTGAGAGAAGCAGAAGTCCAGATTTTCTGCTGACACCTTCAGAGATTTACATGGCACTGAGTTGTATGGAAGTAGAAAAGATGGTGCTCAGTTTTATATATCATCCTATGGCTGTGCAGTATTCTGTCTTGGAGGTCGTTTTAACAGACTCACCAAAGATAAGATTAATTTTAGCGTCTTGTCTTTGATTTCTCTACTACCTTAACCTCCTCACCTTACTATATTCCTCTTTCTCCTTTCTTTTTCTTGGTGTATCAATGCACAGACAATATTTATCTGCCAGTGCTTCCCCCCCCAAATTATTTTTCTCTTTCCTTAAGAGATACTAGAGATACTGTCCAGCTGCTAGTGTGGAAAAGGGTGGTGATTAGTGGACAACAGTCACAAATGTTTACTCTGCAAGCCTTATAAATAGTGCAGCTACCATATTTTAATTCTTTTTCCTTGTTTATTTTATTCCTTGGTGCTATTTCTATAGAACGGGATTAAATCTGCATATCAGAGATGAGATCATATAGGATTTAACTTTGGATAAATGAAGCTAGAAAAAAACGAGCCAGCATTTCATGGAATGATGCAGCATGATAAAAATCAGCTAAACTTTTGTTTCAGACTGCATCCAGCTTAATTTAATATTGTTGGTTTGAGGATTTGGGAATTTTTTGAGAGGGTGGAGCAGACGTAGCACTAGAGCATATCTTCTGAGAGCAAGGCCTATGTTTATTTTTTGGTGTACTGTAGGACAAAAATGCTTCATTGCGGATAAGCAATCTATGCATAAACAAAAAAGGCCAAGCTCCTTGGTCTGGGCGGGCTGCAGGCCAAACATGAGCAAAGTTGTGTAGGAATTATCCACACATATGATGCTGTAAATCATACAGCACATGTTCACTTGCAACATTCCTCTCATTCACAGCCATGTTTTCTAACTCCTCTTCAGCCACTAGATTAAACCTGAAATGATAGCAAGCTGAGATCAAGTAATTTCATACCTAAAGCAACATCTACTAATAGCAAAAGAGCTTGCAGTTGCTAAAATAAGGTTTAGAGCAGACCAAGCTCAGAGCAAAATTGAACAGGGTTTTGGCAGTGTACTAAGATTAGGAATCTAAATTATTAAGCATAAAAGCTAGAAATAGCTTTGCTGATAAGGAAGTATTAGTCATATTAGAGCTGGTACATGAGCGGGAGCTGCTTGACACAACAGCATAGATGAAGTGCTGAATAGAATTTTGTTTTGGTGATATATTTAAGTTGTAAAACATGATAATTATAATTGAATTCAACAGGAAAGCTCAATTAATGAATCGCAGGTTTCTTCATCACTTTAACTGAAATAAACTGTGCATATATCAACATTAAAAGAGTACATATAAATTTTAATGGGGTGAAAGCGGAGATATTAGAAACTCCTGCCAATACAAGTTCTGGGTGGTTGAAACAATCTACGTGAACACGTGGCAAAGACAACTTTAGTCTGCGCATGTGTCCTTGTAAATTCAACGATAACATTTTCCAAGCCTAACATAAGCTTTGACAAATCAAACACCACTTGCTGCCTATGGAGTTTCTTTCCTGAGCGCAGAAACAGTCATTTACAAGGTAGGGCTGAAGAAGCTCTTACCGTTGAAGTTTGAAGTAAAACAGAAAACATCATATCGGCTTTTATCTTTATCCCAGAACCCGTAATTCCTGACCCCAGGCACGGTGTTCTTCCCTCCACAGGGCTCTCTGGGCTTGGTGATGGGGTACTGCACGGAGCCGTCGCTGAGCCAGCCGGCATTACACCAGTCCAGCCCTGACCTCCAGGCATCGTAGAGCTGGTCAAAGGAGGCGATAACAGAGTCTTGGTCCAGACATGCTTGCTGAGCCTCGTGGAAGTTTAAGTTGTAACGACCCAGGCGCGGAGAGTAAGGGAATACGACACCTGAAGTTGTAGGAAGAGGATGAGTTAGTGGACACCAAAATGGCAGAAAGAAGGGAAACAGCGACCAGAAGGAGAAATAAAGGTTAACTACATGATGCATGTCAGACTGTTAAGTTGTTTTCCTTCTGGGGAAAAGCACATTGTCAGCACATCAGCCATTATGTTTGAGAAGGGGATAGGGCTGCCACCTTACCTCGCCAGCTCCTCTCCCTATAACCTCATCCCTCTCCCAACGGGAATCGTGCCAGGTCTGCACATTGCTCCATCTGCAGCTTTGCTGTTCCCACTGTGATCTCACCCTCGTGCACTCTTAGAGTGCTTAAAGATGAGCAGAGCTGGATGAAATTTTGCAACTACACATTTTTCATCAGAAAATTCCAGTTTATCAGGTGTAAGATCAATTTTTCATTTAAAAAAAGTAAATTAAACCCCAGCCTAGTTCTATTTTTTGTGGGATGGGATTTGGGGATTTTCTGGCAGTCATTTAGAAAGAATAAATTGTAGTACAGAGGCATATGAACTATTTCTTTTTACACATAGACATTAAAATGAAATGTTTTGATTGACATAAAAGAGTGCTATGTTCTTTGCATGGACCCTTGCCAAGGTATACTGAGAGGTTCAATACAGTTGGTTTTTTTGTTTGTTTTTATTTTATTTCACATTATCCTAGGAATGGGAAGGTATTTCATGCCCAGCTTAATAACAACATCTCAAGGCTAGACTGGTAGGAGGTATAATTTTAGTGTCCTGAGTTCTTAAAGTAGGAAATCTATAGGGAAATAAAATCAGTGAAGTCGTGTGTGGTTTTAGGGAGACATTTCTGCTACTTTCCAGCTGTTTTTTGGCAGTTTGTCACCACTCAAGGAGGGAGAGCTCCTCACAGAGGGCATCAGGGAGCACGGTTCCTTGAGCAGAAGACAGGTTTCCCCAATTGCAGATAGTGAGCCATGTAGCACACAGAGTGCAGCAATGCAAGACAGCCCTAGTAGGAAGCCATGTGAAACACCACCTTCCCTCGCTACTCCTATGGCTGCCACAAGCACTGCTGGCTTAACCAAAGGACGCTTGCCGGAGAGCCACTGTGCAAGGAGCATGGACCTGCCAAATGCTTCCTTCCACCCATGAGAACCAGCCACAGGCTGGCCCAAAGGCTGATCTGTTTCTCATCGGTGCTGAGCCACTGCAGACAGGTATGGCAGAGAGATCTTCTCATAAGAGGACATCAAAGTGGAGATGTGAAACACAGGGACACCAGAATTATTTCAGCAGCAATATTTAATCAAAGTCATTGCCCTTATCTGACAGATTTTTCCACAGTATATCTTCTGCTTGTTCTATGAAAAAGATCTGTACTTAAAGATCACTTCTTGAAGCATGAAAGATGTTTCAGAAAATGCTGAAGAACTACCTTCCCATGTGGCTCTGATATAAGAGAAGAGAAAGACTTGAAACAACAGTTTGGATCAGACCACCCTAATCTTTGGCAGGGTTTAGAAACTTAACCTAGATCTAAATTTTACAGTTGGCGTTAGCCCAGTCTCATAATAAGCTGAAATAAAACAGCATCAGAGAAGATCCAGCTCAGAATGTTTATACTCAAATATCTCTGTAGAACTAAGTGCTGTAGGACGCAGAGAGACTGAAGACAAGATAACACATGAGATGAGCCAAAAACTTCACACTGTTTTAAACATTCATTTTTCTATTTACTTTCTCCCTGCTGATGAATTCTCCTGCCTGTAACAAGTTCTTTGTCTCCAGGGCAATGTAGCATAGCATAGAGAAACTACATTATGGTCATGCAAGACTGTCACTATGCAACAAAGCCATTCTTCTTTCTGAACATTCAAACCTACTTTGGTGTCTATTCGACCAGTATCTTAACGTCTCCTGTCCTTCCCTTCTCTCCGTCACCCACCTATTGTCCAAGAAGTGTTATTTTTGTTAAACAAAATCTTCGTTATTACTAAACCTCAATGACCTGGTCCAAGAAAATAAAACATGCAAATGTAAACTTGGCAGGGTAATAATAAACAATATTTTGCTCTCCTTTAGCAATTAGAGAGTCTGTTGAGGTTCTTTTCTTTTGTAAATCCTTTGTTAAAGGGCTTTTCAGTTATTAGCTGCTCTGAACTATAAAGCATGAATGTAATGTGACACAATGTGCTGTTAACTGTAACTTCATAAACAAAAGCTGTAGATGTTTCATATTTTTCTGGATCTCTGTTTTTCCCTCCTCCTCCACACCTCTTTTTAAAAATAATTCTATTCGTTTAAAATAATTTTATTCGTTCCTCCTCAGTGCTAATGGATAGAAATATCACTGGCTATAATAAAAATGTAGCAAATGTCAGCAGTCCAAGCTTTATTACTTTATTAGAAATCCAAGACTTATTTTTTTTTCCAGAATTACACTTCCTCAGACAACTGACTCCTTGTCCAGTACATGTATCTGATTTGCATATACATGTAAAAAGAACCCTAAAATCATCAGAGGTGGGTATTTTTTAACCAAGATCTAAACTTACATACTTCTAAAAACTGAGCAACAGTTAATTGGAAACTCAGCAGATTTGATTACTTAAGGTTTCCAAAACCACTTTTTAAAAGGGGTTAAATATGTATGTAAATTTGTTACAAATCTATTTGAGTTTGACAGTTTGGAACATAATGTTTTAATAACATAAATATGCACAAAACTGTAATATTAGCTTTGGGCTATATTTGAGTGGACTGCATAGAAGCTGATTTTTGTTTGAGTTCATCTGCAGTACAAGCCTGCAACTGATTAGCATTAATTTCACCCTGCAGATGGGGGTGGTCATTGGTGATCTCGTAGAGAAAAATTGACTGTGTATGTGTTTTGCGTAGCTTTGCATTTTCTTACGTTTGTTCATTTTTTTTTCTTCTTAATTTCCCTATCAAACCTAACTGAAATTCATAGTTAGATCTTGCTATTCATCTTCCTTTTGTTACAATTCAGCAGTGCTGAACTTTAGTTACTTGCAAAGCATCTTCTTCAGTCTTGGATCTTATAACCCGTCAAAAGATAATCCATCCCATCTGTACTTGAATGGACAAAAGCTGTCCTGAGGCTTGTTACTGTTCCCAAACTACAGACTAAATCTAAACTCCTGACTCCAACCCTGTGTTTTGCCACTAGACAAAACACTAGCTTCCAAACGTTAACAAATTCAGCTTAAAAAATGGAGGAGGAAAAAAACTTCCAGCCTCAGATGGTTAAAATCTGGTTAGTTTGTGGGAAGATTGAGCTGAGGAGCCTTAACTTGACCTTAGTGATTCAGCTCCCTGCCCTAAGGAAGCAGCTGAACCACTTGTGGAGCCTGAATGGGGAATATTAATTTACAATATAGACTCACAGCGTGGCTCCTCTCCCAAACACACGGTTCTCCAGAATAGGTCCTACTCCCAGGGAAGGGTCTCAGAAAGAACCTGAGACACATCATTTCACTGGAGAAGAAATCTGTTAGCGAAAGAGTAGGGTTGGGTGAGGCTTGCTGTATGCACCTGTAACAATGCAATTGCAAGCCAGAAAATGACTATTTTAATGGAAATTAGAATTTCTACCAAACTGGAACATAAGAACTGGATGTATAACATATCCTCCCCATATGCTCACCTGTATTTCCATGAATGCCTTACATTCAATTCTGCAAATGTACACCTCTGCTTCAGTAACTGTGGTTTTTAGGGAATGCAAAAGAGGTGATATTTGTGTGTCCTCTGTAAGCGATTTGTATTTCAGAGTCATATGCAGGTAATCCCTAAAATTCAGTGCAAGTGTTTTGCATTCACTCAGTCGCTACAGACACATTGTCAGTGCAAGGAGCTGTAACAGTTACCCAAGACAACAAGGTGAGGAAATAACCTTAGAGAGCTCAACTCCTGTAACAATTTATGGGTATCCATTAAGCCAATACCGTACACAATTAGCAGTTTTTAGAGTATTTACACATAGAACAAAATAACACAAATTTCTGTTGACCCATATGGAAAAAAGGTCTTTTTACAGCCAGAGTAAAGAAATGGGCTTCCTTGAGTTCTAGCCCAAACAGAAAAGTAAGTTTTCTTGTAGCCAGTGTAAACACAGAGTAACAGTAGGGTTTGCTATATTCTATACTGTAGGGTACAGTTTTATGCTGGCAGGTTCATACACTTGATGGCAAAATGCTGGATTTTTAAAATTCTGTAAAAAGTGGTAAGTCCCTCATTTTCCTTGACACTCTATCTCCATTTCTCTGCCTGCAGGACTGTCAGACATCTGATTGTTCAGCACAGACTCCATAGGTGGGCCACTATCTGCCATTAGGTATCAATCTCCCTAAAAATGAAGCTGAAGCTTGAGATGGTGTCCCTCCAGCCCACAGCATCCCATAACCACGCTGCCAGTGAGGTTGCTTATTTCTGACAAATACAGGCATACAAACTAGACACACCTGGCCTGAGGGTAGATTATTCCCTCATTTTTCTACAGCGTTCATAAAATTGTGGAGACTGTTGTCTTTCCTTGCTCTTCTTAGGCTAATTTGTCCTAATTCTTTTAGCACTTTCCTTTTGAGTCGTCATTTCCAGATAATTTTTTTCTTCTGTATTGTGAACTTTTTACTTCACCTGCATCTTTCAAGTACCATTTCTCACAGCACTTGCAAACACCACTGTGTCTGCAAAGACGTGATACCCTGTCACAGAGGGAATTACATTGGTCTGTCATGACTTACTCTTGACAAACTCCTGTTGTCTTTTACAAGACTTTTTGTTGTCTTCTAGACCCACAAGTAGTGTGTCCTATAAAATCAGTTTTATAGTAGAGAGTACAACAGATTGTGATGCAAAGGATATTTAAAATAGCTTGTTGTGTATGAATGTAACAGCAACACACAGAAGAAACAAATATGACACACAGTATTAGGCTAAATCTGATTTCTCCTGCTGTGGAGAGCATGGAGTTGGTTTCACATTGGTTTCAGCTATGAATTCCCAATTGCTTACATCCAGCTTAAATGCAAATGACGAGATTAGAAAATGATTGCTGTGACAATTTGGAAGAATTTGTTTATATGAAGCTTATGGATTTGTTTTATCTATTTTGAACTATAAAGTCTGTTTTTGAAAGAGATGTCTGTTCTTTTTCTAACTTTATCTTGGACATAAAGGCTAACATACCTCTAAGCAAGATCATAAAACCTGATGGGTTTTTTTGGTTCATGTGGAGCCACCCAAAAGTTACCTTCTATCTCGAAGCAGCTTTCTACAGAGATTTTTAATGGCTTTATATAAATCTGCATGTTTCTGGTACTGTTGAAAGTACAAAGTAATTATTTTATAGCCTATATTGCAAAACGAATGTGTTCAGTTATCACCTCTCCCTGAAGACAGAAACTATAAAAAAAAAAAAATCTAATAGACTAAAAATCTGCCTTTGGCAGTTTAGCATTGTTCAACTTTCTTTGTCACCTGGACCACGAATCTCATGAAGGAACAGTACACAAAGTCTGTGCCTGAGCAGTATAACCATGGGCTGGAGCCTTTGCATGCCTGGGAAGCCAAAGCACACAAACCTAATGTAGTAATATTCATTACAGTGCCTAATATTCATAAGAAAGGAAAATAGTAAAGTACTAACATAAAGAAAATTTAATGTAGAACAGTAGAACACCAACATAAAGAAAATTTAATGTAAGCTGAGAATTCTTTCTTTGCTTATGACTTGTGCAACAACATCTACCCGCCATAGGAGACCTTTTAATTTGTTAAGCTTTTGACTCTCAGAACATTTGACAAAGAGTTTAAAACTCATGATCCATATTTTATGTCCAGGCAGAGGGTAAGGCCAGCTCAGTGAGTAAATAGCTTTGGTGACAAGGCCAACATAAAAAGTGTCCTGCTTTCTGCAGTACTTGACATTTCTTGTAGCCCCGTGCCCAAACCAGCCTTCCTACCCTTAGACCAGTCCTTGTACTTAAGGCTACAAACAGGATGATAATCCTGACATGATTTAATAGTTCTTAAAGGTGGTGGTTGTGGAATACTGCAGTGAATCCTAGTCCTGAGCTTTAGCTGCTAGACAGCACTGTCTTCCTAGTGTAGCGGGGAAATGATGTTGTTCTGCATTAAATAATAGTGAAGAAAACATACCAAAAATGTGTAAGGTATACAACAAGCACCTACTGAATCTAATTGCAGTGTTTTTTCAAAGCTAAAAGTACCCAATTACTATGAACAGTTTATTTAATGACAATCCCAGGCAGCCTTTAAGTCTAATAAGAATAAAACACTACCACATTCGGAGAAGTAAAAAGGTCCATTGAGGTAGAGGTCAACTATTTTCACATTGATATATGAACATGCTTTCACCTAGCCAAAGCTATACGGTTTGTACAGTGAGCTCACATTGGAGCGATCAGATGTTTTGCACTGCTAGTGGGCATTTCTGGATATAAATGGTTTTGTTTTGCTGCCAATTAACATCCTTAGGGCCACCATCTCAGGACATCAGGCTATTGATGCAAATCCTTCCCACTATGAGATTAACCTTATTATTTCTAACAGATGTAGAATGTTGGAATGGGCTGATATATTTTTATTTTTGTCCAGAGACTGATTTTGGTTTTCCTTGATCTGTTCTACATTGCTCAAATACATGAAACAGCAATTAAAGCCAGGCCTACATAAAGCTGCAGATGAGAGGAAAAAATAAGCACAGAGACATGCAAACTTTCCATCCACTGTATATGTCCATTGAAAACATAAGTGCATTTTAATCATTATCATTTTAGAAGAACACTTCAATGTATCTTAGACCCAGAATCATTGGATTTAGTTGCCACAAGCAGGACTGACACTGACACATTCACTAGTTGTATCTCACTTGAAAGGCTGCATTTTACCGTAAGGTTTTGCAAATGAAAGTTTCCTGACAGTTTAGGAAACGTCACTTTATAACAGTCTTACACCTGTCCCATGTCTGACAAAAATCATTAAAAAGATATTGTTCCTTACATTAGCCAGACACCAGTTAAAATATATAAACTTGTCTTTGAGCAGAGATTGGAACATATTTGGCTGAAGAAATATGATTCCTCCTGTCCTTATGAATTTCCTTATTTTGGAGGTGGGGGAAACAGGAAGGAGTGGTGCTGTTGTACAAGATGGGCTGGAGTTGGCATACTTCAGAGGGAGACACTGCTTACAGTAACAGCAGTAAGAGAGAGAGGACAGTGTACATCAGGAGGTGGGACCCAGACCTTGTATCCAACGGGCTGGTGCTATGTCACGAAACAGCCGCAGTAAAAAAGGTAGAAAAATCTCCTTTTTTCAGTTACTGTATGCAGTACAGAAAACATTTCTTGCTGCTTTCTTACTCTACTACCAATCAAATATTACCTCTCAAATGTGGATCTCTGCATGTGCACAAGTATTTGTACCCAGCTTCAGGCAAAACTTCCCAATCTGCCACTACAGCCATCAGCATCTGTCCTTCCCCAAGCACTCCTGGCACAGCAGGAAGCATTTGTGCTGGAACCTCCTCATTTTTAATAGCAGAAAGCTAATGAACTTTTGCTTCAGAGGCGCAATGCTAAGTGGTACCAGATGATGTGTGGTGGAATGAGCGCTTTAAAGATTTTACGCTGGCTCTGGCCCTTTTACATTGGCAAAAATACCATAATGCCATAAAATGCAGGGAAATCGCAGTATCTGAAGGGGAACAAGATATATAGATATTTATCTGGAGTATCTTGAAGCCTGATAGAGGTATGTACTTAGGATGGAAGGAGACTGTCAGAAGAATATTATGGAATTATTGAGCATACTCGCAACCCAGGTACGGGCTCCAGGACCGTCTGCACAGCAGCACAAAAGACGACGACGTGCTGGGGTCAAACACAGCTAAACAGATGCTGCATGTTTCTGACCTGGATTATGTAGCGCTTTCTATTCCTCACGTGCAGTAAATAGCAGCACTTAACCGCATTTTTATTTACATCCTTATTGTCCAGAAACCACACTACGAGGTGGATCACGCTTGTCCCCTGGGGCTGCCCATCTCATAATATGTCTCTCAATCACAGGGCCCATACCTGCAGCCTGGGCAGCTGACCAGAGCCTTGCTTTCACTTAGCTAAGCTGAGCACGCCTAGCAGAAACTGCTCTCCCTTCAGTGGCTTGTCTCAATGACGGCAGCTGCAACAAGCAGCCACTGCAGTTCCGAGCAAAGAGGAGACTGAACACACCAGAGCCTTTGGCTAGCAAAGAAGAATAAGTAAAGTGCTTTTTCCTCCTACTTATTTCTGTCTTCACTGAAAATTATTCTAGAGAACTTAAACTGGACACGTATATGTGCAGTTTTCTTTATCTCCTAAGTTTGAAAAGAACAGCGTGCATTCTTATTAAAGACGGATTATGTGAGATGAAACAACCTAAATTGTCTATCTTGCTGACATGGAAACTGTGCAGGACCTTTCTGAACTCAGAAATTGAAGGTTTCAGCAGCTCCAACCAGGAATGGAAAAAGAGATGTAAAGAAGTAAGCTAAGCCCATGACATCTATTTGGCTCTCAGAACCAACCACTCAGCCAGCCTTATTGTGCAGGGTACCATCATAATGTACAATAACCTTTGATGAAAGAGTCATATATTTCACCTGTTTACAGGTGTGAGATCCTGTTTGATTTTCTTCTTGTCTTTTCTATTTTCTTCCTCACTACTTTTCATAGATAACATGGCTTCTATGAAGTTCTCTCTGGAACACACTTCCTGGAAAGTATAAGGGTAAGGTAGACATCTTCACACAACTTTTAGTTTCCTGCTGAGTTCAGTGCAGGGCTTTGGGGGAAAAGACCAAATGCTGGCTTACCAACATTGACTCTCATAAAATTTATCTGAGTCTCATAAAAGTAAAGGAAAGCTGAATTTTTGGTCCTCTTTAAACCTGTTTCACTAATTTTTCTAATGCTTTGTACTCTACTTTTTTCAAGAATATTAATGAGGGAAATGACTACAGACTACATGTAGGAGTTGTCTTGGCAGGCAATGTAGAGATCTATTTTATATAATTGTAAGGCTGGAAAAAACCAAAACCAATGTATCTGGAAAAGTACTTTAACATTTTTCATCTTTGTAAGAAGATTTGTACTTGCTTGATAATCTAAAATGTCCTGAAGTTCTGTAAAGTGGCTACTACGGAAATATTTAATATAATTCTTTCTAAGTCTACTGTAAAAGCATGCACTTCTGTAAAGTGATAGGAGCAAATTAAAAACATATGGAGTTCTTCGTACTATGTTTGGTCATACTATTTCAGCTCCCCTCACATCAGGTCTCACTGGGAGCTGAATATGCGGTAGGCTAGCATAAGTTATAGAAGTCTTAATGTTCTTTTAATTTATGATCAAGATCCCCAGAGCACAATGAATCCCACTTCTCAGCTTGCTGTTATCACTGATAATACAATACCAGCTGTAGTAGGAGAAAAAAGCAGGTATTCCTTAACACCAGGCAAATCTGAATGTAAGTATAATTCAGATGTTACCTACCTTGCAAATTCAGAGTTACAACTGCTGTATCGTCCTCTAATCCTTCAATCACCTCGCACTTGTATCTCCCGTAATCCTCCAGTATTATATTTGTGATTATGAGAGAGGCATCATTTTCACTGCTTTCCCTCAGAAACACTCTGCCTTGGTAGTTTCCGTAGCTCTTTCTGTGGTGTCCCATTGCAACAAAGACGTCCACTTCTTTGAGGTAATCTGAGGTGAGTTTGGTCCACTTGACCCGGATTTTGTGGGTTCCTGAGCCAGCTGTTGATGTGTGTTCATGGTAAAATTTACATGGCAGTGTGACATTGCCACCCCGGTGTGAGAAGATTTTAGCTTGCTCTGCTACCACAAGTAGACGGGGTCCATTTTCTGCTAGGATTCAAGGAGGAAAAAAAAACCAAGAATTAGTCTGCAATCTACCTTTTACAGTATGGATATGATTAATCCCATAACAACCATCAGCTATATTATATATTAGGTCTGCAGGATCATTTCCTGGCACTCATTTTATACCTGCACATTAGTTGGGTGTATAAACCAGTTATATATAATTATTTACTTAGCTGTAAGTATATCTGCGTGTGTTCTCTCCCACACAGGCAGAGAGGCAAACAGGTTCACAGCATTGCCCTCCCCATATAGGCAGAGGTCATCCTATGTACTCCATACTTGTGAGTTGTACAAATACATTTACAGAGCTGTATAGCTGGTGGATGAATGCCATCATCCATAAAAGGCTTCACACAAACATCCCGTATTCCCCTCAGTGTTGTCCAAGAGCTGCCTATTTTTTTAATAATTCAATTTTTATGTATGGACTAAGATTATTCAGGCAGCAGCTACAAAGTCCCTCATGATCTGGGATGCAGTGAATCACATTCATAAAACAGAAAAACCATTACTGTATCAAATAGCACTAGTTATATTGACATGAAAAGTGTCAGCATAATTCTAAAATGTCTCATTTTCGAATTTGAGTTTCTCTTCTGACATACTTCCCCCAAAGTAAGAAAGTCCAGTTTATCTTCCAATGCAAAATCTGGTCCTCTCCTGCCCACTTTCCTCATCATCTCAATCTGTTTTTTCCTTATCTGTTTTCCTCATCTCCTTTAAACTCATCACTATTTTATCTTTGATATTTTGATCTCACTTTTCACAGAAACCTGTGTTTAACTGGCTGGCTCTTCTCCTCCTCACCCTCACCACAGACTCCCTGCTCTCTTCTGTCTCTAGCAGGTCACTATGGCTGATGTTGCTCTATGAAATCACTATGTTTAGGACGTTCGACTTGAGCAGGTGCTCGCTTCCAACTGTAAGTCTCTGGGGCTTCTTTGACAGGTTGTGCTGCCTTGGGAAAACCCTGGAAGGCACAGGTTCCATGGTGGCAGTCAGTGGATGTATCCAAAAGTGAGAATATTTCCTTCTTTCAGTACCTCTCGTGTGTTCTCTCGTGCACAGTTTGCAAAATTGATTTAGCAAGCTCAGCGCTTCTGTAGATATTGCCATCCTCTATCACTGAGACACCGACCGAAACTAGCAATGAATCACCAGTGTTCTGCTCGCTGGGAAAGAATTACCGACCTCACTCTACATAACAGATTGTGAAGAAAGACTTCGTAACCTACAGGAAGGATGGTGAGGGACTGTTTATCAGGGACTGTAGTGACAGGACAAGGGGGAATGGGTTTAAGCTGAAGGAGGGTTGATTTAGATTAGATGTTAGAACGAAATTCTTTACTGTTGGAGTGGTGAGGTACTGGAACAGGTTGCCCAGAGAGGTTATGGCTGCCCCTGAATCCCTGGAAGTGTTTAAGACCAGGTTGGATGGGGCTTTGAGCAACGTGGTCTGGTGGAGGGTGTGCCTGCCCATGGCAGGGGGGTTGGAACTAGATGGGCTTTGAGGTCCCTTCCAACCCAAACCATTCTATGATTCTATGATTCTATGAACTCCCTATGTGTGATCAACAAGTCAATGTAACAGCCTAGAAATGTGATTCCAGGCTCTAAGGCTCAGTCTGGCGCTCTCTGACTTCAGCAAAAGCCAAGGCTAACTTCCCAAATGCAGGGGCTGCTGAGAGGCTGACCCTATGAAGGCTAGCAGCAATTTTCTGCTGGCATCTGTGGGGATGGATCTGGACTGATAGGACAAAACCATATAAATGCATGCAGAAATGTCAGAGAGAGGTGTGGATGACTGAAGGAGGGCAGGACTGGGATGGAGATGGGCAGACAGATGAGGTGTCAGAGACGAACCCATCAGGGAGCATCCCACCTGGCCAGCTGTCCACAGCACTGCAAAAACCTGTGGTTCAGGGAGATGTAAGGATCTGTAACTCATAAATGTCTCCAGGCAGTCCAAGACTTCTAAGTCCTATTGACAGGTCTGCTGGCTAAATGATATATTCACCTAAACTGCAGTTTAAGCCTGACTTCACTATTTGCCCATGTTCGTTACACTAAGCAGCAGAAGAAATCCCAGGGTATGCAGCATTTTATGGTTATGTGGACATATTTGGTGTGGTAATTGCAAAGACAAGCTCGCTGAGTGCAAACTTGCATCTGCTTAAGAAAAACAGATATCCCAAATGTGTAGTTCTTTGTCAGGAGATGCTGTGTTAAAAGCATTGCTATTACCTGCACAGGACAGACTAACCAGGGCACCAGCTTCCTCAAGAATGAACAAGCTTGAACACTGCAAGTTGTTTTACCAGGATGAGAGACCTTCCTACCTAGTGAAAAATCATTACTGCAGAGCAGATCACCTGCAGCCCCACATAACTGGTTTTCTTTTCAACTGCCCTGCTTCCCAGAGGTGAGCAGGGGCTCGGGGCTGCTCCAATAACCCATCTTCCACCTTTCAGAAGAGAGCATCCAAGGAGAGAGGTGATCTGAGGCAAGGCACCATGGAAAGTGTTGCTAACACTGTTTCCACAGGACAAGGAGAAGGAAGAACATGAAGGCAGCCAGGATGGTTTGTCAGCAAATTCCCCTGTTTCCTTCAGGGACAAAGATGTTCCACAGACTTCTGTTCACTTGGGAGGAGACATGTTATGCTTTGGGGTGGTTATTACCAAGAAATCTGAATCAGAGCTCAACTATGTTGGGTCTTTAATATTGAAACAGTCAAGTTAATAAATATTAGCAGAAAGGACTGGGGCAGGAGGGAGAGTCTGACTCAGGCTGCTAACGCTCGCTCTTTCTAACAACAGCTAGACTGTGCCAGCAAGACCTGGAGCCTTGCCCAGAGCACTGTCACCTCTGACTCCAGTGTTAGCATCCTAATGAGGTGTTGTACCTCTCTCCTGGCTGCTTCCCACCTCCTCTGGCCCTTTGCAGCAGCCATTACCTGAGTTTATGTCTCAGTAAGTGTAAAGAACAGAGGAGGTGGGAACCTGGGAAAGGAAAGCATGGCTTTTCTCAGACTGGAACTTCTCCTACATCCCTGGAGGTTCAAAGTGAGATACGAAACTTGAATTACACCTCCACTCCCAAGTTTTCTAAAAGCCTTTTTTTTTTTTTTACAGAAAAAGAGATGATGTGCCCTTCTCTGGCAAGACAGAAAATAACATTTCTGCTGCTCCCAGACCTAGAAGAGGAGGAAGGAAGAATCTCTGGCTTTCAAGGAAAAGCAGATGCCAGATTGGGGAATGCTGCATAGTTTCTTTTTGGGCTAGAAGACATGCAGAAGACATGTAGGCAGCAGGGATTCGGGATTAAAAATGAGATGGCTTGGGGTTTGGCAAGAGGCCAAGAGGTCTTTATTATCCAGCAGCCAGTGAGAACCAGGGCCAAATTCACCCAACTGCATATTTTTGGGAGCATGGCAAAATGAAAAGGTCCTGGTCTTTCTGAAGTTGACAGAGAAGGAGTTAAAAAAACCCCAAACAATCAAAACACAACTAACAAAAAAATGACCAAACACAGAGCAAATCAGAATGTAAATGAATATGCTGTGAAAGTCAGCTGAAATGAGGGATGAATCCTGCTTCCTGGGTTACCTTAATACAACAAGCAATGATCTGTTGTGAAACGGTGATCTGATCATGGCAGATGGGGTATACACTGTTTTAAAGACTTGTCAGAGTGGCTTCCCGGCTGCTTTCCTCGTGAGATTTCTGCCAAGGCTGCCCCTTCTGAATAAAATTATCTCTGTATCTAAATGGCAGGAATATCTAAAAGATGAGTGCAAGAAGGAAAAAAGATGTGACATGCGAGTGTTATTACAGACTCCAGCATACTTGAAGAAGACAATACTTCTTTTTCCCCAGAATTACTTTCTTAAGAAATACCATCAGAGAATTTGTAAGGTAAATGGCCAAATAACTATAAACTCCACAAACCCCAGATAATCCCTCGCTAAACAGTTGTCTGCAACAGGACAGTTTGGATCTTTGCTGCAGACAAGACAGACCACATCCATGGCCACTCAAGAGCCTCAGATGGTGGACTAACGGTGAGGAGTGTGCTGAGAAACCTCCAGATGCTCCTGCTGTTGGTAACAGAGATGGCAACAGCCTGGTTATTGGCTCTGGTCTCAGCTCCGAGGACAGAAATGGGATGAGAAAGCTTTGCTAGGTGGGATTTTCACCCTTCCAAGCATATTTTGCCTTGTAAGACAGGCAGCAGCCTAGCTGTTAGTACAGAACCAGGCACCACTGGTCAGTGATTTGCCATATTTTTTCCACTTCTGTTTCCCTACTATCGATCCTGACAGGCTGTGGCCTCTTGTTAATCCTCTTGGGGTGATTAGATGGACGACAAAGGCAACATAATGCAAAACCAGCTGAGCTAGCTAAGAATGAGTTTGTCCAAATTGCAGAAGCTATTCAGCTGCGTGCGATAACACACAACTCTGCGAGCTGCTTTTCCAAGCTGTAGGGAAAGGCTGTCTGCCACAAATGAAAACTCATTTGGAAACTTGCTATGTGGGTCAGCTTTGCTGTACCTCCACGGTGCCAAATCAAGCAGGTAAGAGTGTATCTTGCTACCTTAAGTAATAAGGCACAGGTAGCAGCACGCTATCCACCTCTGTTTTATTCTCCATCTCTTTGAATGCTATGCAATTAGCACTGCTGTTCTGTTTGTCATTACTTTGTACACATCTAACCTTGACTTCAGTGTGATTCCCATTTCAAGGACAGTAAGTAGACTTGCCCTCACACTGCTAGAGCTCTCAATTCCATCTCACCTGCTGGCTTGTTGGTTTAGTTCCAAATTTTACTGCTGGACACGTATTCAGATTTGTTTGTCTTTTCAGGTTTTTTTCTTGGCATGGGGTTTTCTTTTTTTTTAAAAAAAAATTTCTTTTTCGTTTTTTTTCCCCCCCTTTTCCTCTCTTAACTGGCTTCTGCGCTCAAGAGTAATGGCAAGCCAGGTTTGGAAGGCCAGGAACACAGTGCAGGACAGAGAGGATGAGTCACACCACAACGCTTGGCAAAGAGCTTTATCCACTTTATCCATCAGAACTGTCCAGAAGCTTATGCTGACCTGGCTACGAAACTTGATTATTCCCAGATTTTAATAGACTTACAGATCAACAGTGGAGAAAAAAATGTGCATTTTTAGAGGAAAAAATAATAAGTCAGGGATCACTTCATAGATGTGTTTTGTCAGATAAATTCATGTATTGCTTAACTGTTCCATGCTGTTAGCAAGCCATTAGGTTAATAACACCATGTGCTATCCTACTTTAAATAAACACAGAGTTGTTTCTTGCTTTCCTGTAGTGTTACCAGGGACTTGAGCATAACTCTCATGCTAAAAAAGTCTCACTCTCCCTATAACAGTGGCATGTTTTGTTATCCTACCATGCTTATTTAAAAATCAAAAATAATTTCTGTGATAACAATAATTCCCACTTGCTATAATATGTACAGAATGCATTATAGATATACACAGATATGTATGTAGTACTCAGAGAATCTGAAGGGGAAAATGTGAGGAAGAATTACGGTCACACATTTTTCCACATACTTTTCCTACTACATTTTTATCTAACTAAGTTTTAACCAACTACCTTCTTACTTTTGTTCTGGAAAAAAAAAATTCAAACTTTTATATATCAGCTGTAAGACTAGAAAAAGCTGTTCTTATTTGGCCCAAGCATTAATGTCATTTTGTTTATGTCACAAGAAAGAAAATAAAAGCATCAAACTCCTGTGTTCCTACCTCTAAACTGACAGGATAAAATACTTCCCACACATTACTTTTAAGTTTTGACGTACAACCGGTAAGAGAGATGCTAGATAAATCTTAGTTAAAAAGTTCAGGTACATGGTTCCAAAATTAGTGCAGGTAAAAATACCCATTTTATAAATGGAGAGAAGAAATCTGTCTCTCCAACATAGAGATGACAAGCTTGAGGTAAAACATTTTTCAGCTGATCTCATCTACTCAACCTGAGTAATAGGTTGGGGAGAATTGTTAAAGGCCCATATTAACTCAAGTTTAGGTTTCTAGGAGACATAACAACACATAAAACCATCAGGGAAATAACAAACTTCGGCTCTTCTAAAATATTGCTACCTTTTGCCTTAAATAAATTTTAAGTATGTGTTTACTTAAGTATAAATAAAGAAATTGCATGAAGATCAGGCCTCATAGAGCAGAATAGAACACAAATCATGACAATGTCTCTGCACCTCTTTTGCACAGAAAGAAATCCTCATGGGTGGCATTGAGACTGTTTGACAAAACCAAAATATCACATAGAACCAGTGAGGAGCTCTTCCAGTTCTTTAATTACCTTTAAATGCCATATATATGGAATTAGATTGATATGGCAAGTAAAGAGTAATTAGTAATTTAAATTTACGTTTAATGAGAATTCTTATGCTTCTGTAATAATTTTTGACAATCCAAATATACTGGTACCTATCATTTAAGGTCTATTCCAGAATATGCAGTCCTGAATGCCTTTAATGAAACCGACATGCCAAGAGGAGGTGGGGTTGTTCTTTGCTGACATTTCTATTACATGCTGTTGCAACATGCCATGCTCTGAAGAGGAAAGCAAGTTATTTTGATGTAAAAGAAGCATCTCAATTACAAGAAAGGACTGCAAAATGGATCATGACATAATCTCAAGTGTCCTGAATGGTAACAAACTAGTGTGAAATTTTAAGTGGGAAAAAAAAAGCAAGAATATGGAAAGAAATAATAGGTAACATAGGAAAATGCAGAAAGGTGGACCAAGGTAAGAAAGTCAAAAGCAAAGTGGACAAGCATGAAAGCAAGAAGAATTAGTGTAAGAGGTAAAATCAGTAGTGCACCTAATCTCTTATGTTTTTGGCTAGTCTAGCAAGTCTATGCAGCTTTTTTCTCTCTGTTCGTTGTGGCCTGTTTTGAAGAAAAGGAAGTGGATTGTGAATAAAACTCGTTAACATGGAGAACAAGTTGGGAAAAGATTTATTCTGCTTTTGTTACTGATTGATTGATTTAACCTTTCTTTTTTTTTTCGTTAGGACAACATTAGAAAGTTTTCTGCTCATTCCATGTTGACATAGTTCTTGGTATGTATAAATATATCTGCATAGACTTCTTGGTAGGCAAATGAGTGTATCCTTGTATCTGAAGGGTAAAGAAATGTTGCATAACATAAACTCACTTGTATTCAAGGAAAAGCTAAAAAGGTAAAAGTCAATCCTTTTCAAATCAAACTTTGTATTCTCTTTGCTCGCCTTTCTTTTTGTATTTCTAAAACCAGAACAAACTAGAAGCATATGTTAAAGGCTCCTGCCACCCCTAAGTAATTAACTTAGCAATTACTGTAATGGCTTAGTCAACTTTGTTTATTTTGCAGAACAGCTACCCACAGAAGAATGCTCTTATCTCTGAAGGCTCCTCTGCCTCTTTGAATAATTGGTCATCAACTAGCACTATGAATAGATGAGACAGATATTCAAAGCTGAGCACTGAAAAGAGTCATCTTCATCTCCATGGGTCACAGAGTCCTTCCCGTATCTTGACTTCAGAGAAAAATCTGAGTCTTTAACTACATTGATATGCTTACAGTACTATTGTTTTCTTGTGGACACTTATGCGGCTAGGGTAAACTTTCATCCCATTTTCACAATCACCAGATGATTTCATTTAGGATAATGATTTTTTCTAAAGAGTGAAACTGGTATCCCCTAAGGTACATACGGTTTATTGCGGGGGTGAGGGGTGGGGGGTGGGGAGAGTGAGGGGGACAATTAATCTCATATAGTTCTCTCATTTGCCTTTATTGACAAAAGTTAAATTGGAATGACTTTTGTATGCAGATAAACTACAGAGAGGAAGGTGATATGGCCACAGAGGCTGGAATAAGAGAGCAGCCTGACCAAACCATGAAATCCACTACAGGTTTCAGGAAAGGAAATAAAGTCACAGAAGAGATAAAATACAGTTTTAGATATTGCATAAATTTTGTTCACACATATTGGAATAAAACCAAAGAAGAAAAGATGTAAACAAAAGAAGTGGGTGAGAGGAAAGAAGCAGAAAGGAATACTGGTAAAGGTAGGGGGTAAAACTCTCTAGCAGATGAAAAATTTGACTGAGGTCCAGTTTCACTTTATTAACCAACAAGGGGAGAACTAGGAACTAGAGCTGACACCGTCAGCAGGAACAGACATATTCATGAAGCCAGTGACTCATTTCTAAGAAAATTGAAAGATTGAAGAGAGAACATGATATCTCTGCCTATTACAATGTTAAAGAGGTTGGCAAGTGTTTGGTAAAGCTAAAGAAATCTACAGTTTCAAGAGAGTGGACATCTGAATGACAGAGCTCTGTGTTCATAAAAAGCAATGATGTATCGGTATAATCAGAGAACAATATGATTTATGAAACACTGTTCGCTCTGGTTAGCAAATGCCAAGTCTTTGTACTAATGGAGGGGCAGGGAAGTTGGGTAACTAGATCTTCTGGTTCCCGACACAGTTGTTAAGGGAGTCAGAAGCACACTGAAATAGCCATCAGACTGTAATACAGTATTAACAGGTGGCTGCTCTTTAGGAAGTCCGAATGAAAGATAAAGGTGATGAGGTGGCACTGTACATTAGTGCTTTAGCAGGTTGTGAAGAAATAAGAAATGATATTGAGGAGAAACGGAGCATAGATCAAAAGCATGCCAGGAAGGACTGTAAAAGATCTTACTCTAGCAGTGAAAAAAGCCTTTTAAACAGGTACAGGTTCATTGTGGAGTATGGAGTCACTACACAGATAAAGGTGGAAGACAATAAAGAAATGTCCCAATTGTTACATTAACAAATCCTCTCTTTTTAATAACATTGTTTTTGATGCTCTGAAAGTATAATGTGTTTTAAAGTATATGAGTGCATTGATATGAAATGAAAACATAAAGATGAAAGCTGAACTCAGAAAATAGACTGTTCAAAGAAAAGGGTAGAAAAGGGTAGAAAAACTCACAGCCTGAAGTACTGACGTTACTACTGACACTTGGTATGGCAAACCTGATGGCAGAGATACTAGCTTATCTATTGCTTTGAGAATGGTACCATGTGTTTCTGAACAACAGCAAAATAACAAAGATATGTAAGGAAAGTAATTTAACTATTAACAGGCTCATTAAACTGACCTCAACAGCAAACAGGACCTTAGAACAATTTTTGAAGAAAAATTGTTGAAGAACAGAAAAAGAGTGAGTTACTAGAAAGAGGGACAAAATGCAGGTGATGCTTACCAAAGGGTGTCAGACTAATTTGATATCATTGATATAATAAAAATAAATGTATAAGGCCAGGGAAATGTAATGTATCAATTGTTTGGAGATCAGGGAAGAAAGTGAGATGGGAAATACAGGAAATTAGACAGGCTGGAGAAAATCGGTGTTATGGTAGAAACTTCGCTAAGTGTCTAAGAACTAGATACAGAGGAGTTAGCAATTGGTTGGGCTGAAACATAACTGATTAGCCCAGAAAAAGTCTAGTGAAAGCTCTCCAGTATAATTTTTAAGACTCTTTAATATTTCCACTAATTTTACCTTATAAAGTAAATGTGACTATCAAATTAATATATTTTCACATGGCATATTAAGCAACCCTGAAGGGAGGAAAATAGATATTTATAATGTTTGAAGACAGAAGGGTGGAAAAAGTATGATGGCATTTAATACTGAAGGCATAATCTAGATTTTTATGGCCTATTATGAAGAATTACTGATATAAACCTTGTTAATTGCAAGTGAGAATCTGGGATAATGACTCCTAAATATTATTTGTCACAATAGACTATTGATCAGCACTGCAGCATGGCTGGGAAGAGTACAGATTTGATCCATGGTATGAAAAACAAAGCATTATTAGTTGGAAAAAAAATACCAATGCCAGCCTTAGATCTTATCTGGAATAAAATCCTGGCTGGGTGCACTCAGGAAGTATGAATTCAAACAAGAACAAGCGCAGGGGTGAACTACTAACATTAACAGGCAACTGGAAGGTATACACTTACAGAAGAATTTGAAAAAGTTTACTAAAATGACAGCTGTGATGATATGGTGTTATCTTATTAATGTTTTAAAGTGAACATCAAAGAAGAAAAATTGTTATTGGAAGCTAAGGAGCAATGCTAGAAGCATAATGCCATACAGTGGCTGTGAATAAACATGGAGAATTAGGAGAGTGTTTTTCATATCAGAAAAACTGGGTCCAAAACTACCTTGCAGTAATGAGATTTGAAACTCAGCTTTTTCAAAAATTAAACTAAACTTACAGGAGATTACATGATGTAAAAAAGCAATAGAAGATGGATTAGTTCATTGCCTCAGGAGATCCCTTTCAGCTCTGTGTATTTGACTACAAAACATCTATCCTCACCTTTTGTAATCCCAAGGCATTCCAAAGCATGCAATCCAGGAGGAGATCAGCTGCACATCTCTTGGATTTGAGCTGTGGAGGGGGATGCTGCACTCCTTAATGTAATATAAAATACCTTTTGTATGAAACTATAACACATGTGTTCCACAGGCTTTCCTGATTTCCAGCTTGTTTCCAGAGGTAGATCATCTTATGTGTTTATGCACCATTGGGCAGAGCAGAATCCCAAGCCTGATGGGATTCCACAGTGCAGAGAGGAATGGAAGAAATTAATAGTAAAAATGCCAATTTTTGAACAGTTTTATTTTTTTTGATTTGTGGTCTGTGTATTTCAGCCTGAATCAGCTGATGAACAAAGATCATGGTAGAACTCAATTTTAAGCTTTATCCAGCTTTCCTTGAAGGAATAAACTCTTGAGGTTCAGATGAGTTTTCATGGGTAGGGAGAATGGTCCATCTTGAAACTTTTATCAGCTTTAAACTATTTAGCACTTGCAGACTGCGCTGTACACATGCTGAAGGACTAGTAAATGATTTGCAAATTACATTAAACTGCTGGCTAAGCAAGTTTAACATACACAGATTAAGGAAAAAATAATTTTGATTTGTTTTAATTATTTCCACTAATTTAATCTTCCAAAAAGAGAAATAAAGTTCAGACATAAGAAACTGCACTATACAAGGAAAGGCAAACTACATGTTAATTAGACTTCGGTGTCAAATTTGAAATTTCCGCAGGGGAACAAATGTTCATCATTTCACAACAGTGATATGTCTTCATTTTGATATAACACATTCATTTGACCTTCATCCTGTGAGTTTCCTTAGAGTGAAACCAGCTATCTGTTATTCTTTATTTGACCTTGACAATCTGAGTGCCTGTTTTAATAGGTGCAGGAGGTGCAGGGTACCTTTAACTTCTGTGACTTCCCTGTGAACTTCTAAATGTTCAGGCTTTTCAAGCTTTCTTAGTAACCTGCCCTAACTTGGTAATTCATATTTACATGAATATTGAAATAACACAATTTGCCAGCTGTTGAGAGAAAGTAATCAAACTTTAAAAAGAGAGAGAGAGAACAATAATGCTGCCTATCTTAATTTTGCAAGATTAATATTAGAGAGCCTCAAGAAATACATAAATGAGAGCAAGAAAAACTGTTAGTTCTGTCTGTCTTTACTGCATAAATCCCCTGTTTTTTCTTATACAGGATGACCCTCAATGACTGAAGCTGGGACCGAAAAAACAGCTGCATTGTACTGCAGACTCAAATCCTGCTACAGCTATAAGCTCTAGGATTCAAACATGAACCAAGCAGGATTATGCAGAAGGCCAGTATAATACTCAGTGTGAATTAAAGGTATGAGGAAAGACACATTTCTCTTGGGGTAAGCTACTTCTTTCTTTTTTTTTTTTTCCCTGGTATAAATTGCCCAATTATGATCTCAGATATGCTGAGCCTTTTTAAACAATAAGCAGCAATAATTTTCTGTAATGTGAAGAACCATGCATGATAGTCTTCTTAAAATCAAATATATTTCATATTAAACTAAGAGTATTTCAACCCACTGCAGTTGCTTATTACTTTAGGATGCATGCTTTTTTTTCTTTATCTTAAATCATACTATACATTACTCAATGTTTGCAAGGTTGTGACTAAGTGCTATTAAACAGTGAAGCTTTCAATTTTTTTTTACTTTACTTAGGAGCAATAATAATGCAACAGAACCAGAAAAGAAAAGGTTTGGTCACCAGTAATAGTAGTATTTTAAAAACAGTGCAGCAGAATAAAAAATTAAGTCTCATTAAGCACATTATTCTGTTTCTCTCAGCTATTTGAAGATACTGGCATTTTCTCACGTATTTCCTTACCTTGAATGTGAACAATTCTTTCATGCTCCAGACTTGAGTTGTTAGGATGAGGTTCAGCCCAGCAGACAGAAATCAGCACCAGAAAAAGTAGACTCTTCATCTTTATAGTCAATCTTCTTCACTGCAAGGGCATCACATACAAAAAGGCTTGTGAATTTTTGGAAACCTTTACAGTGTTGCACTGCACAACTTGTTACAGGATTCATCTTATGAGTGATCTATTATATATTTAACCCACTCAGCTGAAACAGTTACAGCAGCTACCAATTTTTTAGGCATAAAGACTGGACCTTTTTAAGATGGACTTTCATTAAATGAAACTGGCAATCCATATATAACTCTGCCTATGCAGAAATACAATGTGAAAAAATAAAAGCACACACACAAATATCCATAAACCAAACTCCTTGCAAGACCATATGTAAGCAATACCTGTGTTTCAAAAAATGTTCTCATGTACTTTTGCTTTTCCAGACCTACTCTAGATCTGGTCTGTAAATACACTTAAACCAATCAAAGCCATCACCATATCTATGTCCACTGCATGATGCAATCTGCTGGTGATAGATTTTTTCAAGATTAAAACAATCTTCTCGTAGGTTTTGGCATTTCAACTAAGACTGCAAGTTAACTTAGCAGTCAGGGTGGTAAGTTTGCTTGAGCTAAGCAGTAAAGATGACAAAACATTTCTTAGGCTGACTAGAAAGATCTATTTTATTTCAGATCCACTTAGCATTTTAAAAGATGCCTAAATACACAATGAAATGTTTGAAACCATGCACAAAGTAGGTTAGAGTTGTATATGCTACCACTGCAGTTGCCCTGATTGATTTTTCATTCATTTCTACCTAGAATGCTGACGCACTAACTTAGTGTGCCAGGTAGGGTCTCTGCAGTCAGCAGAGCTGAGCGCTGCAGGGAAAATCTCTGCCAGCCTCTGAGTAGTAATTAGGCAAATGAAGATCTGAAATAGAAAAAGGAGGCATAAAGTACAAGAGGTTTTATGTAAAGGGTTCAGGCTGCTGTGTGTTTTATAGCTATAATTTTTATGACCCTGATTTCTTGAAATAAAAGATAGCTATTTCCCAACTTTGCCTTGCAAGAGACTAGGATTTTTCCCCCCAATCATCAGTGGCAGCATTATTAATATGCTTTCTCTCTAATGCAGAGAGAAAATGATTTTTTCCCCTTTTTCTCTATCAGAGCTAGAAACACATCAAAGTTGGAGGGTACTCTCAGTCAGAACCTGGGTCAAGGTCTGAGCTTTGCAAACAGCCCCTGTCTCTAAATAGACTCAAAGACCTATGTGTTTCAAGCCTAGATCCAAATATTGTAATCCTAACCAACCTCTATTACAGACTAAAATGCAGAAATTCTATTGCCCTTTTTTTATAACATAACATGCATGTTACTTGCCTGCCCTTCCATTTCTTCAAAGCCAGTTTGGGTGGGAGTTCAAAGCCAATTCAGCATTCCTTACTCCTTACTGTGGAGTGACTAGAGGTAGGACAAGTGCTCGCTGCTCACTATTTTCCAGGTGGTCCATGCTCAGTAACTCAAGACTCTCCGGCCACTCCCTCTTTCCTGGAAAGCTTGGCAGGCTGATGACCTCCGTTCCGGAGAGCAAGGACAGATGTGGCTCCACCTAGAGCACATCGGTCTGAGCCTGGGCTCACCGGAGGGGTCACACAAGTGCAGCAGGGTGTTCCTCCTGCATGAGGGGACCACTGGCCTGTCTGCTTCAGAGAGCAGGGCACACTTGTGTAAAACCACACTGCTCTTGCCCTCACAAACCCCAGACCAGGCACCCGATGTATTTCCTCTAAGAGCAGTACACGCTTCAGGTTTTGGGTTAGAGTTTTTTGGCTGTTGGCTAACAACAGACAACACTTTTTTTTTTTTATTGGTGGGGAAGAGTATTATTGATTTAGAATTCAATTAACAAAGAAGCTTTGATTTTGAAGGCAAATTTTATGGGGGTATTCCCAACTCAGTCTGAACCTTGGAGCCTATGCTGGATGCAAAACCTCCTTGATCCAGTGAGTGGGGTAAAGCCCACAGGGGCTCTACAGACCTGCTCTGGGTGCGCCTTAGCTGCTCGTTAGCACTTTGCCTCTACCTCTTGCCACAAACCTGCTCTTCTCCATGGCACTAGTGAAAAGAAACAGCCATATAGCCAGATGACAGATAGTACCACCATTTTGGGGACAGCATCCTGATCTCGACCAAACTCTGTGTGCACAGGGACTGGTGGTCTGTTGTGGAATAAGAAAGATTTACCTTCTGGTTATGTGGATGGAGATCTCCACACATGTCCCCCTTTCTTGTCAAGGTCTATCTAGTATGATAGGGGAAAAGTCCTCCATGTAACATCATCAGGTGATGATTCTCAGAACAACTAGTTTCAGGATTAACCGGAGGGGCCAAATACCATGTTACTCTGTAGAGTTCATGTGATAGCATCACACAAGCAGGATGACAGGCAGGTCAGCGATGACCTGGAGATCTACCCTTCCTTTTCCTCAATTTCCTGGATGCAGCTGAACAATTTAATATGTCACATGCCACTGACACGGAACGAAATCAACCTTACACTTACAGATCAGCATGTTTTTGGAGGGGTATGCCCAAGACAGTGGTACTTTAGCTTTGTTAACAGGCAAAGTTTACAGTGGATGGGTTTCTGGTTTCCTGTAATTGCCACAGACAGAAAGGACAGCCTAACATGTTTATTGTGTGTGCTGGAGCCCCCCCACAAATAACATGTGTGTGCACATCTGTGTTCTCTTTGACTCTGGTAATGTTCATCTGCGCTGCTAAGGTATGTTTGTCAGCCTGCACAAAACTAGTGAGAAGTAAAAGACTGTTTCCCAGGGGAGCAAATGCCTGGTCAATGTTTTAGAAAATGCATCCATCATGTATCTTTGCTTAGGTCACCAGATGCTTCATAGTGGAGGTCAATCAACTGAGAGTAAAGTTTTAGCTGGGCAGAAGCATCCCATTGGAGGCCATTCCAACCCTCCATATAAGTCTGATCAGCTTTAAGGCTGCTCCCTTTTATTACCATGTATAGCAACAGCTGAGAAAATGTGGGTATCTGAAGTCAAGAATACCCTAACCTTGTAATTCTCTCCTCCTGGGATTCCCCATGTTGGGAGAGGTAGGCATCGAGCCACAGCAGTGCACAGCGACGTTACCAGGCCAAGAATCTGACCCCTGGTGTTTTGTAGGTTATCCAAAAAGCAATTAGCCAGAGGAATTCACATCCTCAACTCTAGCCAAAGCAATGGAATTCAGACTCCATTTCTGCAGCAGCCTAGGAAGACCCCAGGGGATAAATGATAGGTGTGAATGTTTTCATATTAAAATTAATAAAATCTTGGCTGGGAGGAAATGAATTTTCGGTAAGAAATGGTAATGATTAGTCATACTCAAGAAATTCGCAGTGGTTTCAATTACTGCAGTTTATGAATCTGCTATCTCCCTGGACAGGGACACAAAGAAGCTGAAAAGTAGTTTTTAAAGAGAGACCTCAAGGCTCAGGGAAGTGGTCAAGGTGACTATACATTCAGTTTTTAAATTCTCAAGAAGTGTTCATTCTTAGATACAATTTGAAATTCTGATATTAATCACTATTTTGTCATACTTACCCAGCCATAATTCATCTACTACTTGCAAATCTAAAAGGCTACAAAGCACCAATGTTTGCATTTTAATATAATATTCTGAAAATTAACAGAATGCCTCCAAATAATTCAACTGCACAAGTAACAAGCATTTCTCTGAAGACCAGGGTACTGAAAAATAATCTTAGGTACATACCAATCTCTGATTTTAATAAAATAACATATTTCTTATTTACTGCTTTCTAGCTACAGAATAGGAGAGCGTCCACTGTGTGAGGACAAAAGTCCATCTAGCTCGACAGTTGTTAAAAGCCTGGAGAATGCCTTTGTTCATAGGAGTTAATTTTTGTCTTTTATTAAGACATGATTATGTCCTATATCAAACGCTTGTTTCCCTGAGAAGAAAGACCTATGGAAGCCTGTACACACAATGGCTTAAGAGCATATGGTAATGCGACCTCCATCTATGATCCAGCTGCTGACATTGTCATCTTAGTACGATAGGTGCTTGAACTAGATTTTACCTAACTCATGCAAAAAAATCTAGTTGCTTTTGTGAAGCATCTCTGCTGCTTGAGATCTTGCAGGAATGTGATTCCCTCACAGCTACCCAGGTACCCACAGGACCCTCAGAGAAGAGGGTATTGCAACAACACATTACGCCATCTTCTCATGTGTGTAACTTCATGGTGCAAAGGTTTAGGAGGAGAGAAGGGCAAAAGCAGATACCTGTGGAAGAAGGAGTTGAGGTACCAGTGCACGGGGACAGAGAGAAAACCAGCCTAGGGCAGACACAAAGCACTTTGTCATAAAAGGCTCCATCTTTCTGTGGAGTTTCCTATATTTAATATAGTGAGACCCAGCAAGTAAAGGCAGTAATCAATGATATCTAAACCAGGTAACAGCATCAGTAAAATCAGTCTCAATAATTTAGGACTGAAATAGCCCCCAAAACTGTGGACTATTCACATCTGTGCACAAACCTACTGTATAATATAAGAATTTAGAGGTTTCCTAAGCACTAGAGAAATAGCTATTAATGAAACAAAATTTACATATTTTCAGCTGCAGTAACTGAGAGTTAGTCATCCTTAAACAATGGTGGTAGATAATAGATTAGGATGAAGACTGGTCTAGGTAGTACTCACACACTCTTTTCAACAGCCTTTCCTAAAACTGGGAAGTTGGAGTAGAATACTTCAATGTAGATGATTAGAGAGATTTCTGGTATCAAATGGCTAGCCAAAGTCTCCTAAAGATCATACCTTATATATATGTATAGACACCTAGGTCTAGGCAACTGAGTCAAGCCATAAGGATAGAATTCAGCTCCAGGCGTGGACACCTAATTTAGCGTGTCTATATGTAAAATGTTTACATTTCACTTAGGAGTCCAAGCTATTCTTACAGTCATTTTATACCTAGCCAATGTAGTCAGTGGAAGGTAGATGTGTGTTTAGTTGACCAGGGATGCCTTTTGTCTATTCACTTTTTGCTTTGAGTAACTTCCTCTATCCGCAGCGTGACCTCTATAGAGAAGTGGGAATTGTGGGCTTGAATCTTGCACACTGATGTGAAGGGCACACCTTGCATGGCCCTCCTTGACTGAATGGTCTAACATGAGGCTGATTTGCAAACAAGGTACAGATACAAATTCATTTAGTCAAGGACTCATCATTCAGGATTAAAGGGGCAGCAATGAATGGAGGTGCCTGAAGTACAGATCTGACTCAGGGGCTCCTTACAACTGGAGATTCAGAGTCCCTCTTGTAATTAGTATTTCTTCTGGCTATCTCTAGACAGCTTCCCACTCAGCATGGTAAGCAATACTTTAAGAAACAAATGCTCATCTCTCTACTGACAGCAGAAGGAGGGTGAGTGTTCTGACTCATCCTGGTAGCACTGACACACTCATTTTAGATGTCCTGATGGCAAAAGTGGGCATCTAAAGCAGGCAACAGCAAAGTCAACCTTACTCTTGAAGGGCACCTAGCTTCTTACAAGTATTTAGAGTGTCCTTCAACGATCCTTCATTCTCCAAAGGCAACTGTAAAATACTCATTTCCAGCTACAGATTTAAGACCTCAGCTAATAAAATCAAATGAAAATCCACTTCTTGCCCTGATATGCCCTTACACCATCTAGTTTTGATTCTACTTTTCACTTATTTTGCTAAGAAGACAGGTTCTTCTCAGTGAAAAAGTGCCAATGCCATGGCAAAAAGAAAGTTAGTTGATGGCATAAGAATTATATGTTCTATTAGAATGACTTAGGGCAAGCTTTCCAAGACCTCCTCCCATGCTACTTCATTAGTTAGGGCAATTTGGAAATTTGCGAGACTGTGTGAGTCTTGGGGCCATCTAAAGTGCCAGATGGTCAATGTCTGGAGAACAGGTTGTCATAGTAGTTCCCCAACCATAGGCAGAACAGTTCAGTGGAAAAGCAGCATGACCATTCAAAGACATCTGGAATTCCCTGTAGTCTATTAATTCCCTGGGAAGAATGCTGATAAATTGCTTGCAGGGAGGAAGAAAATATATTTACCATCTTTGAAGTATCTGCCTTGTGTTAGATATTACATTTATTCCAGATACACAGGGTAACAATGGTAACAATACTTTTGACATTATTCATAGAGTATAGCCAAGGTCATGTTGTCTGGCTTTATGACTAGAAGTTAGAAAATTTGGTACTCTAGGTTTAATGCAAACAGGAATAAGGCAAATGTGCTGCAGTTAAGATCTATCATTGATAGAATACTGGTCACTAAGTGCTTTGAGTAGTTTTCTTGTTCTTATAATGGACTATATAAAAATACCTTTAGTTCAGAAATCTGGATGCTTTTGCTTGAGGTATGGCAATGGTTTTTGATAGTACATAGCAGATCCACTTGTTTGCAGTTCCTTTAGACAAAGTACTTGCTGCAATCTCCACATAACAGTGGTCTTCAAAGAATTTCTGCAATCCAGGTCAAGAGCTGGCTCTCCAGCCAGATTGTGCTTCTATTCTGACATCTTCTTCATCAAAAAGCCTCTTTTAGCCTGAAGCATGCAAGCCTGGAGGTCACTGGAGGTCAGTAAGGAAACTTGATCTCTCTCCCTCATTTTTTTTGCCTCTTGGTCATATTTACAAAGTTAACTTTTCATCAGGCCCTCACCGCTTCCCAGGTCCCCTCCTATCACCTACACGTCTTCTTCAACGTGCTTTCTTGGTTGCAGCTGTATTTCCCAGTTGCCTGCTTAACTTCTGCAAGGCCCTTTACTTTGGAAAGTTCTGCCAGAGTTTTTTCAGCTGTTCTAACCTTCACCCCATTGATGCTTCCAGTTCTGCCAGTTCTCTTTTGGATGCTTGGATTTTTACAGGGGCATGAATGACTTCAGTTTCTAGTGTTCTGTTCTCCTACCAAAGGCAAATGAAAGCTAGATGCCTATCTCCTTCGGGTCATTAAAAAAACTTCATACATGACATATCATTAGACAGGTTCTTACAAAGTTCTTACAAGGTTCTTATTTTGATCTGTTTATATTACTAAATAATAATAATATGATTATATTATTAATTATTATTATAATTGCTGTCTCTGGGAATTTGCCTTTCTGTATCTAAACTTGCAGTGCTAGATTTCATGCTATAAAGTGCAGGTTTAGTCCAATGCATGGACCATTTCTAAGCAGTAGGACAGAATTGTGGAGGTTTTTGTGTGCAGTGAATTTTGAAGGTAAAGAATTTTACTTAAAGTTCATTCAAGTGAGTGGACATTGTGACATTTAATTAGTTAGCATTACATTGGGACATTTGAGGAGACTTTAGGACTTTTAGTTCCCATTGGTAATCTTCAGGTTACTGAGAATCAAAGCAGCACTCCAATCTGTTGCCTGGCCACTAAGCTCTGCCAGGCACAGGACCCAGGATGGCAAGAAACATGTTTTCTAAATACTAGTCCCATCTCGTAGTTTTCTGTGATGAATGGCTGCTCATCCATCCTACAACCCATGCCACGTCTTTCCCAAGAGTCCTCCTGTGTGGTTTCAGCCAGGTAAAAAATGCTGATTTTTTGAAGCAGACTAGAAGATGTATTTACAAGACATAGGTCTTCTCCAGTTTCCACCAAGTACAAGTGTAAATTTGGTGGAAAAACTGCTATTACACATTAAAAACAAAACAAGCCCTGAACATGACTCACCCATAAGGACAAAGAAAAGAAGGAAGTTTCCTTTCGGGAAATATGGCAAAAAGGAATGAAATCAAGAGAAGCCAGGAAAATCACATATTGATACTGTATGCAGAAATTCTGTGTCATTGTAGACAGCAGCTTTCTAAACTCATTCAAGCTTTTTATTAAGTCACTTGAGCTAAATGATCTAATCACAACTTAAAACTTAGTTTTATAATTTTGCTTAGGAAATATTGTGAATGTTATTGGAATGGTAAAGTCAGGAAATACTCCATATAATGCCAATACCTTGAGATATGCAAATAGGCCAGATCCTATTTGTTTTGTCTAAAGGAGGTGCAAAACCTTATTCTGACTGTCCCATATTTAATTCAATGGAGTTCTCATTCCTTTTCCCCACCTAAGCTGACTGTACCAGCAAGATAAAAGTAAAAAATAAAAACATTAACAGTGCTTTCACATCCTTGAAGGATCCCACTATGTGAGAGAACAGATGCACTGCCAGACTTACTGAGTAGGAGCCTGGTGCCAGCCTGCTGTAAGGAATTACTAGCAGTATACCATTTTTGGCATGGATCCTGGTGCAAGGCATAAAACAAGACTCCTTGTCCAGCCAACCATGAGTGCTTAGTCCTGTCCTCCCTCTTTTTTGTGGTCTGAGAATTGCACTGTCTGCAATGTCATTCAGAATGACTTTAACAAGCCACTCAGTTTCCTAAAGAAATATTAACAGTGATATAATGCTCTGCATATCTTTTAAATTGCTGTTACACAACGCCAGTGTACGTCCCCATTGAATCATTGCTTATTAGAAGGTAAACACTTTAGTTTTACAACAGCACTGTTTTCATCAAACATCTGCTTCTTACTGCAATGGTACATGAGTTTTCTTTGGGTATTTGGTCACAAAGAAGTAGCTGTGGGTGCAGTCAGATCAAAGCTATAAGGGGATCACTTGTAAAAGCACAATTCTTTCAACAATTTTTTAATTGAATTAATCAGCAATCAATGACAAAACATACTTTCTACTGCGATGAGTTATTCTAAAGAGGAGGAAGGTCTAGAGGTTAGGGCATGAGTTCAGACTTTGTGGAACATGAGTTTAACTCTGCCCTCTCTACCCTTCACGTGGGACCCTGGGTGGTATGGAAGTGGTGGGGAGGATCAGTTCTCATTATCTTAGCTCACTATCTGTGACACAGCCTAACAGTATTTTCCACTGCTCAGTGGGTATTGTGGAAGTGAATATATTTACAGTTAGAAGGACCTCTCACATTGCTGCAATGAAACATAGTATGTAGAACAGAAGGGGACTTCGTTGTAAGGGGACCACTTACAACCACTACACACTTGCATATGCTGAAGCACCGTGTGATAGCTGACCATACGTATACACGCAGACAAACATGCAGATGTCTACTTGTACCAACTCTCCCCCTGCTTTTCTTAAATATCTTTTCATTGCAATATCTTAAGCCTGAGACCACTGGAAAGCACGAGTCATATAATTGTTTAGATAACTTCTTGTTAGTTAAATTCTATTGACAACAAATAATAAACATTTTTAAGATTGTGCATGTTTGTAAGACAATTTATCTAAATAAAGGCAACACTTTCAAACTTTATTGCTAACCAGTGTCTCCTCAGTATTATGTATACACTTTTTTTTTGTTTTGGTTTACAAAACAACCAACAATAGTGAGAATACCACAAATTCAAACTATGGTCTGAAAGCTACTTTTTTTTTTGAGTCAAAGAAGTGCATGACTCAATTATTTATTAAAAATATTCTTTGTTGGTTTACAGCAATGATTGATAACAGCGACCTGCACAGACGTCCTTGGTCAATCAGATGTAAGAAAGATGACAAAAATTAGTCTTTATTCAGAGGTCCAGAATCCACATATCTAACTGCTGCAGATATTGGCAAATAGTGATTGCAGTTCTGCACTTCGAACTAAGTGAGTTCACAGCAACTCTAGAAAGAAAAAGGAATAGAATTTATAGAATTCAATAGGAAAATATAATAATTTGGAAAATAAAGAGGTAAACTGACAGTCCTGAAGAAATACATCTGGGAAGCTGGAATGGTTCTTTGTGATGAGTGAACAGTAAATGTTGTGCCAGCTAAGAAGAAAAGTTTTGCTACAGGTAGACCACACCAGACCAGTTCTCTGTCTAGGTAAGAACTTGATCCAATTATGCTACCTGGTTTCCAGGAAAGCACCAAAACAGTGGCTGTGACTCAACACTGGAAATTATTATTTAGGATAGAGAAGGAAGAGACTAGTATATGGAGGCAAAGAATTTGAAAAAAGGTAGATGATATTATAGTTGTGCTAACCCCCAAAATTTTGCTACAGGGCATCAGCAGATGAGTTCAAGGAGTAACCTCAGGACCAGATTTTTTACATGGAGTATTTTCATTGATGAGCTGGCATAGAAAGTAGATACATACCAGTCTAAACTGTGGATGAAAAAAATGTCAAAGGCATTGTTTGTATGGTGCAGAATCAGCATGTGGCAGTGGATTAAGTGGATGGTTAGCTAGATGGCCTAGTGCTGCCATAGAAATTGGAAGTTTTGGCAACGGAGCTGCCAGGGGGCATCACAGAGCTGGACTGACCACTTTGTCTCACCATCGCCTCGACAATCTCTTCTCCATCTCCACACCACTGGCAACACTTTCAGACATATTGCCTGCATCCTTGGTCCCGTGGGATTAGGAGGTAGTAACTTGCAGGTAGGCAGACATGCAGGCAAGGGTTTATTGGGGCAATCAGAGGAAAAGAAAACCTGTTTTATAAAAGGAGACCAAAAGAGCTTGTCTTAGTCTGCCAAAACACAGCTGAACAAGGATATAATTGCTCTCTATAAATATGTCACAGAGTAAATGCCAGAGAAGAAAAAGAACATTTCAGTTAAAATTTAGGAACAGGACAAGTGGGGCCATAAATAAGTTTAAACTGGAAATTAAATGATTTTAAGCTGTAGAAAAACATCACAGTCTTCCTAAGGACATTTTAGCAGGGAAGAAAGAAACACAGCTAGTTTTAAATCAGAACTTTCTTGCTCTATGAAAAACTGCCTGGGATAAAGTGGAACGTGGATAGAAGAGGACTAGGTTATGACACAGGGGATCCCTTTTGTTTGTTCTTGTATATCCAACTTTTGGCAAAGGCCTCAATTTAAGTAGGTTAATCAATTCCTATTTCAAGTAGAAATTTTTTCATTCCTTTTATGACAGGTCCAAACTCTCCTGGCTACTGCTATTAATGATATGATCCAATATATTCAGATGGGGCTTCTCATTGCTCCATATACAGCTACAAACATGCTCTCAGTAATACGCAGTGCCAGCAGTGAAGCACCCTTCTCATCACTGGAACTTCTTAAAGCAGCTTTTAATATTGTGACTTGGTATCTGACTCTTCTAATTTACTAAGTAGACTCTGTGCTTTACTTAACAACACTGTTGTCTCTGATACAGATCATTAAATATCTGCAAATGAAATGGAGACGCATGTGGCTGGCTTAATGTCCTGACTGTTGCAATGCTCAGTCAGATGGAAGGTTTGGCTCTGTCTGCTGCAGTGGTTATGTGCAAAACATGAAGAAGACGGCTCTTCTGTTCTAGAGATGTGGTAGGGCAACGCAACCTTTTGCCGATGCATTTTAGTTATGATGCTTTTGAGGTTTAGGATGATGTAAAAATAAAGGAAAATGGTAGTTTCATTATCAGTCTGAACTGCTAAGATAAATGACTCAGGATATTGAGAAAATAAAAGATAATTTCATCACATACTTGTAAATCAAAGACATTACATGAAAAAGAACACAGGAGCTCCTCCAAACACACTATCCTGGTTTAACATTCTCATAAGGAAATAATGTAATGGTTTGAGTAAATTTCAGAATTTGTAGAATTAAGATTAACTAAATAATTTGCAACTGTTTGATAAAATCACAATGCAGAACATATCATGGTAAATAAAACTCCTAAGTTGTGTAAGCAAAACAGCTTGCAGAGTATGCAGTTTAGTGCACCTAGTACAAGAACAAAAGTAAATCATATTTTAGATTCAGGCATACTCAGAAGTAGGAAGACATGACTGAAGAATCTATATCCAGGAAACACCTACATTCTGCATTACAAAATTAAGTATCATATAAACATATATTAAGAAAAAGAATGTGTGGAGAGCCACAGACAGCACAGAGTTGAGTTTCGTATACACAAAGATAGGGAATGTGAGAACAAAAGCCTAAGGATGGGTTTTAATTTGTTGAGACATGACAGGAAACAGAAGACATTTAAAAAAACCAAAAACCCACAAACAAACCAAAACCATGTCATTGTTAATTGAACCATTCTGACACATTTATTTTGGTTGCCAGCAATACCTGCTGGCTTCAGGTAAAGTAAACCTGTGCAGATTTCAGAAAAAAAAAAACATAGACTGTACAGCAGGTTTTCCTGACAATCTCTGAATTGGAAAACTCAGTTAACAAGGAAATTGTATTGATTTGGATTATGCCAGACAAGACCATATCCTTGCTTAGTCAACAATAAGAATACCCACAACACTGGTAGGCTGAAAATGAATGGGGTTTCAAAGATACGTAAGTAAGTAGGATATCCAGTTTAAATAAATGGCAGACAGATAGGATTCACATACTTTTTGCAAGTGCCAGTCAACCAAGCTAATTACAGGGATCAGCATTTCTACAGTCATCCAGAATAAATCAAGGCTTTTCTTTATGTCTTAACGACCTCAGGATTATGCAGGCTGTTTCAACTTCACAGACATAATTCCCAGGGTTTGAACACCCTCCAACCAGTGCTACCCAATCCACATCCCCACATCTGAAGTGAAGCTGTGCTTGTGAGGCAGGGTTTGTCACACTGTGAAGGACGGTGGGAATCCTAGCAACAGTCATATGCTACAGATAGCGATCTCTTACAGAGATGTTGGAAGCAGGAGCTAGAGAAGGTCTGCACTATTCCCGCCCTTTTTTTGGGAATATATATTCTTTCCTTAAGTCATTACTGGACACTGGACAAGGTTGACTTTTGTCTAGACACAGTATAGCCCTCCTCACGCTTTTTTTCAGTTGCCAAACCTTCACTGGTACTTTCACATCAAGTACCTGTCCCAGAGACTAGAGTGACAAACTGCATGTGAGGACAACAGGAAAACATTGCAAACAGTGTTGTTGAAACTGTGGCCTGGGGTGAAGAACTGAAAAGCAATGGAAACAATGCAGTACTCCTTCCAAAATCGTCTGAGTGGAGATTCCCTGCAAAGTGCTGCTAGTGGAAAAAGGATTGGTTTTCCCTTTGGTGTGCTAATGGCAGGTGTTGTTGCCACTAGCCTCCATTGCCCCTAGCCTCCATTGCCCCACAGGGAAGAGGAAAAAACAGGAGGATCTACTAAGGATTGCCCTGCGAAGTTGGTATTTCTGCTTATTTCTTCTTAGATGCTCCACAGTCTGTGCTATGGAATAATTGTCATTTTTGTCCACACCACATGTAACATCACCTACCTCAAATATTCATCAGACCATGAGAGATCTGTGCCAAGCATCAGCAAGTTTTACCATTTCCTTGTTGCTTTTAGAAGTTAGGGTTGTGATTTTCAGCTAATACTATAAATTATCAAATACACTGAGATACTGGCTTCTGCTTAAGCCAGCTTTCATCTCAGTGAGTTGTAGAAATTTCCCAAGCTACATAAACTGCAGAGCACACAGAGCATGGGTCACTGCCCTAGGATCTCTCAGTTACCAGTAGTTTCAATCTTGTAGGGTCAGCTCAGTTTTATTTCCTTTTCAGAGGCCAAATGCTCAGATTCACTTGCATCCAAATATCAGGGTTCACAGTCTAAATGCCATTCTCTAGGCTGTTTTGCCAGGGCAGGGTTTTTAAAAAGTCAGATAGCAAGGGTTAAAAAAAAAGACCCAAACACCCAACCTATCCTTGTGAAGACCTCCATAAACTAACCCTAGCAGAGCTCCATCTCCCAGCCTGAGCGCTGCCAAAGAAGAGATTGGGAGCTGTGCTAATCCCTAGTTAAATTTAATCTACACTAGGAATGGTTGGTAGATTAAGCTACATAGGTACAGCAATGCTGACAGGTCGTTCCTAATGTAGGCATAGTTATAAGAGAAAAAAAAAAGCCTCCAAGAGCATAATTGATAGCAGTTGGTGATCAAAGCAAGCTGTATTACAGAAAGCCCAGGTTTATTACACTTGCTGAACTGCACCAATGGTACATGACACAGTGGACAAGCGATCTGTGGAGCAGCTACGGACCCCGAGTCCTGCTCTCCTGTGCCTGTGGCTGCCTCACAGAAAGCCTATGGTTTGCATCCTTGAGCCAGCCCAGCAACTTGCCCCTATTTTGGCCAAGATGGCGTATCTGCTGCTGCAGTAGCTGCTACTGCTGTGAACTGGAGGGCAGGTGCTCTGCCTGAGCCACAACAGGAAAAAAGGTGAACCCCATCTTAGGTCCTGCATTGTACATATACAATGCTACATACATACATACACATATTTATATATGTGTATATATGTATCTGTACATGTATATGTACGTTTGTATGGATGACCATTTAAACTTTGGTTTGAATTCACTGTGATAATGCACGATATGCTCATGGCTGACATGACTGCATCAATAAAAGCTGGGAAGATAAACCAGCATGCAAGAATTTTGTCATCCTCTCTCTAGAGATGTCTGCACGAGACAAGGAGAAAAATTACTAAAAAAATCTGCAATAAAATAATTTGTCTCTCTTTTTTACTCTTGAAGCAAGACACATTATAACCTGCTCTGACAAAAGAATGACTACTTATGCAGTTATTATGGATCCCAGACAGAAAGTGAGTATTTATTCACAAACTATTATCTTGCTGTTCTCTGGGACTGGAAAATCACAGGATGGACTTGAGGAGGTCCCAGATGCGATCTTCACACCTACCCCTCCTTCATCCTTGTGTAATGGGTAATCTGTTTCTAAAATGGGTTACTCATGTACAATTGCTATTTTAAAATTCTTACAGGGACTGTACATCCAATGAGAGAAGAGTTTGTAATTTGGGGGGCCATAGCTAGTATTATAGCAAAAACTAGTACAGAAAATGTCACTGAAATTAGCAAATGAGTAAAACCCATGGTTTAATTGGCTGACACATGATAACAATCTTATAAAATACCTTTGTCTTTTAGTCAATTTGCAGAATGGATACCATTTTAAAAGTACTTTCATAAACCTCAAAATGCAATAATCTGAAAAGCTTAAATATAATAAATGAGCTTTTTAATAATCTAGTCTCACTTGGATAACACTGTAGACAGTAGAAATCTATTTCTAAAAAATCAGGTCATTGCTCGAATTAAATCTGACATAGACATAAAAGCATGCATATAAAGCCTGCATTTAATGAAGAACAATTTTGCACCTCCAACATGCCACTAAAAGATTACACTACGTATAGAATTAGTGCCTTTGAACCCTGCTATTTTCAGGCAAAATTTACATGAGACATCTTTTGAGGTATAGTCATGGATTTGTTTTATATAAATGTAGAGTAAGGACTGTTTTCCTTGCACTTCTAGACTAACTTGCAGCATTTAGCTTTGATCTTTGTTGGTGTCAAGATGGAACAATTCCTGCTGTTAAATACCAGAGGCATTTTACTCTCAGGGAGTCACAGCATCTCAGATGTGCTGCGGAGAAAAACAAAGAAATGTGATACTTTTTCTTCTATGGGAAGGGCAGAGAAATTGCAGTGACAAAACAAGGTTTTTTTTCTCCAAGAATGTGGGTGAGGAGCTAGAGGAGAGGAAAGGAACAGTTTTTGGCTGAGCATCTGTAGGTGTGCTTTATTTACATGGGTTACCCAAGGGAAGACAGCCCTTCCTCAGCTGTAAAGCAGCTCTAAAGGCAGAAGTGCTAAGCAAAGCAGATTGTAGTCTAGATTTGGGCAGGAAGCGCAAAGGTATGACTGCAGGTAGGATTGTGGCTTCCCTGCTGAAACGAGGGGGGGAACAGGAGAGAATACTGAGACAAGTCTAACACTCATACCCACAAATCATCAGTCAACGTACCATTCTCCATAAACCAGAAGGTGGTTGCAATAGATCACATCTCTGGGGAGCAGAGTGAGAGCAAGAGGAGAATACCTAAGTCAGAGAAAGAACTGAGAATGTGCTGTGGCTGTGCACTGTTCCTTACAGCTACTGTGTGAGTTAGTGGGTGACCTCAATTTTACAACTGGGACATCAAAGACTGTAAAGCCAGATGCTATTTAAAAGCTGAGAAATTCCCTTCATTTTTACTATAAAAGGACTGGTACACATATTTTATGAAGGATTTCAAATTGGTCATAAGACAAGAAAAAAAAAAAAGCCTTCAGCACTAGTCCTCTACTACAAACACCTCTGTTTAAATGTCTCAAATTAGATTTTGTTGGAAAAAAGATACTGGCACACTCATAACCCGACATACTTTCCATTATAAATTCATTTCTAGTGTAAACTCTGAACGTACAAGCTATAAATAGCACCTTGACTACAACATAGACTTTCACTGTGTGCTCTGAATTCAGAAACAATATTTGGACTTTAGCTGGTTTCTTTCTTTATAATTCTTCATCACTTCTACCATTTATTTACTATTTATTTACCTTTTAATAAAATTTTTTTAGAAACTTTTTCCATAATATTATTCAGACAGGAAATAAAAGAGGTATTTGCAGTGAAAGGCCTTGCACTTGCGGCTCAGTGAGCAATACAGCGCAGTTCCTTGCTGTGCCATGGCATAACAAGCAGTAAATCCCAGGAAGAAAGAACATCCAGGACTATGGTCCAGTGTCCTTTGATTTAATATCCAACCTCCCTGCGCTTACTTCAAACTTTTGTGGCTGTTAAGCATCCCCACTTTGTCAGTCAATTCTGATTTTATCCAAAGTATTTTCTTTTACCTTTCCTCAGAAGCCTTCTTTACCTTCATGAAAAGTTTTAACCATTTTCCACTGTCTTGCCACCTGCATGTTTACCCCCAGCTTAAAAATTCTCCTATCTTGTGTTTACATGGTAAGAAAATAAGATAATAAAACCTAACTAGTTAGCATTCCCTAAGACACCTAAAAATAGATCCCTAGATGCTCTAAAACACCTAGAACAATGTTACTAGTTGGAAAAAGACCCCACAAAACCTATGAAAAATGAACTAACCAAACACAAAACCCTAAGGTAAACCTTTCTAAAATGTATGAAGGTACTTGAGACTGCTGGTTTTTAATGTTTTACAACGATAAAAAAAAAGACAATAATATCTGTCTAGGCATAGCTTCCATTTTGCTAACCATCAGAAAAAAGGAAAACTGATCTAACATTTGGGGTTGGCAAAACAGAGTCGTGGGTACTGTCAAAGACAAACGTTTGTTAGAATGTAAGAGGAGTAGTTAAACAACACTGTCTATACTTCTTGGTCACTGAAGCAAAGGTTATTAATTTCACAAGAGATATCCACAGCTTACTGTAGTGATATGCTATAAATTTAGTAAACATTTTCAGCAGTGCAAGCTACCTGAGGCAATATCCTGACCTGAAAATGTTTTCTGGCAAAGTGTTCCTTGCTGGTCTGTTACTTGATGGTGACTCTGTACGATGTCTTTGAGCAGCACACAGGATGCAGTCATTGCATAGACACTGTAAATGGAGTTTGTTAGGATTCTTTGTGTAATGGATGTAAAGCTGTAAGATTTCTCTTTGCTTTGAAATGGCTAAATATGTTCCAGAATATGTTTTTATTTAAAAAAAAATTAAATTAAAAAATAATTTTATCTTTACCTTCACTTTTACCAAATGACTTAATGCTGGTTGTCATATTTGTAATGCAATTTAAGATGTAGGGATGAAAAGCGATTTGTAAGAACTATTATTTTCATGGTTCTGAAGAAAACCTTCCAAATACAAGCTCGTGGCAAGCAGCAGCAGCTCCGTGGTTCCTAGCTGAACCTGCAGTATTCTACCTAGAACAGTATCTCCCAGAGGGTCCCACCGCTCCTATTCTTTTCAAAGAAGTAAAAGTATAATGTCAGAAGTATAGCAATTACTATTTAAACATAACACAGCTAATGCTTTCATGGGTAATAGCTGTAGCAGAAATACTCAGCTAGTTCTCCTAAGTCAACTACTGCAAACAGGTGAATGGGCACATGCAAACTGCTCAGAAATATGGGGTTAAACCTCTGGTCCTTCCATGTGCCACTTCTGCCACATTGCTATGGTGTATATCATATCGACCCACAATGGGGATAGGATTAAACATCACACTTCTTAAAGCATCATTTACTACTGTTTGCCCAAGTTCATGTTGGCTTTCCTGAAATTCCAAGGTCATAAATGTCCTCTTCCACATCTTGAATACCCTAAATTCTCTAAATCTAAATGTCCCCAATATCTTCTTATGCAATAAATACTCAGTTTAAATGTGAACATGGTGTATAGAAACTGGTTTTAATATCAAAGTATCTTTGGAGTGCACTGAATAGTGTGTAAAATGGTGTCCTGGCCAAATACTCCTTATGAAATCAATATGCACAAGACATGCTGCACTGACTGGGCTGAATAAGAGGAAAATAAAGGAAGATTTGATGTGAGGGATGTGAGATGCATTTCTATTGCAGCAGTTGAAGAGTCAAGCCTCTTTGATACGTATGCTATCAAAGGTGACTCAGGGCAGCTTGTGCAAACAGGCAGTTGCTAGGACTACTGGAATAGGCATGATCTCACTGCACAGCTTGCCTATGCCAGAAGCCAAGGGAACAGCTGATGCGGGCTCAACTTTGGAGGGCAAGTGGAACAACGGATGTTACTGGAGCAAGAAGGGCAGCTTCACCTGCCCAAGCACAGCAGTTGCTCTCCCTATTGCTGCTTTCTATCCAGCAGCCAGGGGAGAGTTCTCCACACCTCTCCCCCTCTGCTCTCTGTTCCAGCTCTGTCTGTCTCCCATCCTTTCCTTGTGGCAAAAGGCACTTGACCAAGAAAAGACCTGAACTTTCCTCCTTGGAATGACAAAATTCAGTGTCTCCTTTGTGGTGGTAAACCTTCATGACTTAAGGTGTCAGGAACCAAAATTTGAACTTTACTTTGCGACATCTGTATCAAGCACCTACCCCCCAGAAATACAATCAGGAAATCAGCACAGCAGGGATTAACATGCTGGCTGAGAGCCAACCTGAGGGCCTGGACATGTCCTAGCTGGTCAGACCCATGGCACTGTTTGCAAAAGAGGTTTTGTGAAGCTTGAGAGCAGACTGATGGCACAGCCCAAGGCTACAGCTCAGTGTGGGGTTCACAGCCTGTCGTTGCCTAAGAAGTGGTATGGCTAGATGAGGACTTAGCAGTGCAATGGGAAGCTTGGCTTCCCAAGTTTAGCTTTCTCAAACTTGACTTAGACACCTTTCGATGCCTTGACACAGAGATCACATATTGTGATAACTGAATCCTTCCTTCAGCACATGGAGGATAAAACCTTTATGACAGTAGCAATCCATCTAACCCAAGGAGCTAGGATGGACGACAAGACATATTGACATGACGGATGATGTTGTTGGTCAGCATATGAAATACTTTTACCTGCTTTGAATATGAAGTAAGAAATACCTAAAAGTATTCCCACCAAGTCTATGAATTTATAAATTAATAATTTCAGAAGCTATATATACTTTAAAGGGAGGACGAGGTCAGAAAATCAGAAGGAATATTACTGGCCTCTGAGTCAATGAGCTAGGAGACATTAGCATATGCAATCTTTACTGTAATTATTTAACATTTTTCAGGCTGCTGTATTAACCTTTGGAAAAGTAAATAATGGAAAGTTACATGACTATTTTCAACAAAGCATGAACCAGAACTTCCTTTTTTTGTCTTCTTCATATGGAGCAATAAACTTATTGCTCAAAGAATTTTGACCAGATTTTTATTTGCCTTCTACTCATGTAGCCATTTGTATCTTCATAAAGTAAATGCATAGTATTCACATACAATATATCCTAAACAAGGTGAATAATAGGAGTTTCCTTGCATTGAAAAAGGTGCATAAATTTCCATATGTGATTTCTATTACTATATATATTTTTTAGCTTTAACTTTGATCACTAAAATGTGTACAGATCTAAAGGGACAAACTGTATGAATTTTTGTAGGTTTTTTGTTGTTGTTTCTACATTTTCTCTGTGTAATTTGTTGTATCTTTTCTAGAAGCAAATTGAAAATCTTCTGGGGCAGAGGATGACTTTTTTTTTTTTTTAAACTATATAATTCCTAGTACTCTCAAGCTATCTAAATTCTTTTCTTTACCTACACGCCCATTTTCATTTCCTTACTTTCTTGTAGTCTTTACCATGCAGGAATCTATTTTTTATTTGGAATAATGACTATATGAGGTACTATAGAAGATGACAGCCCCAAGCAATAGGAGTGCTGAGAACTATTCCAGATTCTAGAGGAATTGTTGGTTTGGGCTCAGAGACTAGCTTGCTGTGATACAGTGTTATATGAAAGCTCACAAACCCCTTTGAAATCAAAGAATGGTAGGGGTTGGAAGGGACCTCTGGAGATCATCTAGTCCAACCCCCCTGCTAAAGCAGGATCACCCAGAGCAGGTTGCACAGGATCACATCCAGGCGGGTTCTGATTATCTCCAGAGAAGGAAACTCCACAACCTCTCGGGGCAGCCTGTTCCAGTGCTCGGTCGCTCTCAGAGTAAAGATTTTTGTCATGTTCAGATGGAACTTGCTGTGTTCCAGTTTGTGCCCGTTGCCCCTTGTCCTGGCACTGGGGACCATTGAAAAGAGTCTGGCCCCATCCTCTTGACATCCATCTTTAGATATTGATAAGCATGGATGAGATCCCCTGTCTTCTCTTCTCCAGGCTGAACAGACTCAGCTCTCAGCCTTTCCTAACGAGAGATGCTCCAGTCCTTCTAATCATCATTGTAGCCCTCTGCTGGACTCTCTGATGGGTGCATCCCATCAGGGCCCAAGGATTTGTGGATGTTGAGTATGCCTAGATGTTCTCTAACCCGATCCTTTTCGACCAAGGGAAGGTCTTCCTTTCTCCAGACTTCCTCTCTTGCCTCCAGGATCTAGGATTCCTGAGGGCTGGCCTTAGCAGTAAAGACTGAAGTGAAGAAGGCAGCAGCTCCACCTTCTCTGTATCCTCCATCACCAAGACACCCACTTCATTCAGCAGTAGGCCCACATTTTCCCTAGGCTTCCTTTTGCTGCTGATGTATTTGAAAAAGTCCTTCTTGTTGTCTTTGACATCTCGTGTCAGATTTAATTCCAAGTGTGGCCTAGCCTTCCTTGTTGCATCCCTACATTCTCTGAAAATTAAGTCATGAGTTTAGCTCAAAAAAAATGATGTGATATCAACTGAGCAATGATTGATGATACAGATGTACTCTCCATGCAGTTCCTCTGGATTTCCTTCATTATAATCCCTTCCAAAGCCATTGGTGATGGTCAGGATTAGATTGGCTTGCATGAAGGCAGATACACACTTTCTGGGACAGTGTCACAACAAGAAATTTATATGGCACTGAGCTGGAGGTAATGATATGCCTTGCTTGACTGAATTGGTTTCACAGCCACATTTTATAGGTGGCTCTATACCACTCCCAGATAAACTGATGAGGGTGCTTACATGAATACCTGTATCTTCATACCATCCCTGTGAAGAGGGGAAGTTTTATCATCCCTTTTTTATAGATGGAGGAATGAAGGACTAAGAGCTCCTAACTTATTCAAGGTCATGCAGGGATTTAAGTTGCTTCTCAAGCAACAGTAAAATATCTTTACTTTCATCCCTATTGCAAGTAGTACATAATTAAAGATAACAATTAATATCTGTTTTCAGATGCCTGAATCTTAAATTGATATTTTGTTACAGCCTCTCTGCTAGTACGTCAATCACATTTCGTCCCTTCAAACAGCAAGGAGTTAAGATGGCAATGATTCCCTGCAAGTCCTTTGTGGGCACTCCATTATGCAGGGAGAGATTCTCAGTCTCAGTGGCAGGGAGATATAAGCAGTAAGGTGCTGGTCTTCAGATTTGCAATAAAGTCATCTGACTTGTAATCATACTAGAATTCCTGCAGCAGTGAAATGATAAACTACATTAAAAGGATACAGCAAGTACTAACTTATTGCTAATGGCCCATTTTGTGCCTGTGGACCTTTGGCTATCCTCTGCTGTGATTTTTTTTCAGGAGGAGGAAAGCAAAGGTCAGAATCATAGGCAAATCTGTTGGTTCATTCCTCACTGTCCAAGCAATACACCATATGGAATATATTTGAAGTCATTTTGAGATGAAAGATAACACTTGAAAAGGCTCTTCTAGCACTGAATCAACCATGAAGTACCCATAGCTTCCTGAGTCAATCTAGAGATGCTGATCAGTTTAGTGCTGGAGAATTGCATTAAAGGTCAAAGCCAAGAGCAATTAAGGACTGCATAATAGGAAATGGAAGAGTCATTTGGGAAACATAGTGTAAATGAACCTCATGTTTTCTGTACACTGTCTTTCTTTGCTTCCTTCTCTAAATTCCACTAAACACAGTTTTAAGAGGACTGTTCAACATTTGAGAGCAGTAATTACCATGCACAGAAGGGGTGAGCTTCCTCCTCACATCTCTCTGTTCTTGTTTGAGGAAAAGCAATATCATAGTTTTGATATTTTTTACTCGTTCTTTCTTCCTCACTATTTTTGCCCTTCTTCCTCTTTCCTTGAATGGCATCAGAAAATGGCATTGGACTTTTTACAAGGGTAGGCAGTGATAGGACAAGGGGTAATGGCTTTAAGCTGAAGGACGGTAGACTTAGATTAGATATTAGAAAGAAATTATTCACTGTGAGGGTGGTGAGGCACTGGAACAGGCTGCCCAGAGAAGCTGTGGCTGCCCCTGGCTCCCTGGCAGTGTTCAAGGCCAGGTTGGATGGGGCTTTGGGCAACCTCGTCTAGTGGAGGGTGTCCCAGCCCATGGCAGGGGTTGAAACTAGATGATCGTTAAGGTCCCTTCCAACCCAAACCATTCTAGCACTCTATGAAATGCTGCCAGAGTGGAGGTTTGGCATAATTTTGTAATATCTTGTCCTTCTTTATTCTTGTGCTTTTGTATATCCAAGTAGTCAAGAAAGAACCCATAGCCCTTTTTAGCTAAAATCAATGACTTAACTTTCTGTTCAGTACTATGAGTCTAGGTAATAAACGAGGAAATATGAATTTGACTGAATTTGCACAGCAGGGTCAGGTAGAGTTGGTTGCTCAGGCCTGTGTCCTGCTGGGTTTGTACTGTCTCCAAGAACACAGATGCTTCCACCATCTCAGGGAAACCTGTTCCAGTGTTCAATCACCCTCACAACATCAGTTTCCTCTTATGTTTAAACAGAATTTCTTGTATTTCTGTGTGGGGCCCTTAGCCTCCTGTTCGTGTCACTGGGTACCATTTTCACTGAGATGAAAATGCCCCTTTCAGTCTCACTTAACCCAGTGATACAGAGAATTGCTAGACCAAATCATGTGGTTAGGACTCTCTACTGCAGTTCACATATTCAAGCTTTCCATTGCAAGCACAAAGACCAAAAAGACTTTTCTTAGTGGGAGTCAAGACTCTTATCTAATATTATGACTTTAAAACTGATGACCTAATAAAACAAACCCACAAAATGTTATGAGAATTGCAAGAGTTGACTGTTATGCTTTCTAGGCCATCTGCCATATTTAAACTTCCATGACAGAGAAATATGAACCAAAATTCTCTTTGAGAATCTGTATTTCCTTTGTACTAATTCTCCATACTGAAGCCTGGGAAGACCTTATAGAGAACCAGAATTGCCTTTTACATTTTTTCAGATCTGCAAGATTTCCTAAAATAATATGCATCAAAAACCATGGGAATAAAAAGTTACAGCTGTTGACCAGCAGAGTGTTGATTTGTTTTCTTGTTCATATTTATTTGGACATTGCACAGTAACTGAACTTGTAAACCTTTAATTGCAAAAGAAGAGACATATTCTTGCTTCTGGTTTTCCTCTAGACTACAAAGACTATCTATAAATTTCCCTGAAGTAGACACAATGGGACTGTGACTCCGTTGCCAAAAAAGCCATTGCTCATAGGTGGCATTTCTGTGATCTTAAAAAAAAGACAAAATTTATTAAACCAAGATCCTGGATTTCTAATGACTTTGGACCATAGTTTAAGGCATATTCAAGCCTGATATAAGAAATGTGCTAAATTGGCTATTTGGTGTCAAAGGAACTAAAAAATGGAGAACTCTTACATTGGACACCCGCATGTCCTTCTCTTTTGATACATTTGTTAGGGCGAGGTCTTGCCCATGTGGGCTCCATTATTACACTACATCTGTAAGATTTTATTTAACTTTCATGTGAGAAACTCAGTATAAATTGGACAGTTGGTACATATATATACACACACAAACATATATATGTATATATATATATATTTAAAAAAACACATGAAACCTGTAAATTCTAGTTCCATAGCAGTTTCTGGAGTAATAAATAAATAAATAAGAATCAATGAATATCATTGTCTGCACAAGGAGGGTAGTTTTCTGAGATGACTATGTTGCAAAATGCAAATCACAGAAACAAATACAAATTTGTTCAAACTCATAATCAACTAGAAATAAAAAGTCACATTTCTCCAATATAACGTCAGAAGAAGGCTGAAGTCCAAAGAAATTGTAGTAATTCAGTTATGGTGCAGTCCTGAACCAACATTCCTCAGATAAAATAATAGAAGCTGCATCAATCATCAGATGAACCAAAAATAAGTCACCCTCACAACATGGCTTGACAGGATCTATGTCTCCTGGTCTCGAAATAAATGTTTGTGCTTTCCCTTGACACTTGCAGTGTTTTCCACAAATGTGGTAGCTTTGATTTGCTGATAGATGACCACTATTCCTTGGCAATGTTCTATTCAAGTGTCATTATCTCATAATTCTCTGCATAATTTTTTGCTGCTTGATACTTCTTGAAAAACAGTAAGTCTAAAGTTTCTATCAGCTTGATACCTGAAATGAATCACTCAGTGCAGTGATATGCATAGGTGAGGATTCTTCTTTCATCTCAGATTTGCAGTACATGATTAAAAATAAGTAATTCTCAAACTCCATTTACCCAGCTGATATTTGAAGCCAGACTGGACTCAACTGTATTTGTGAAGATGATGTATTTGAATTACCACATTCAAGAACAAAGAGTTATCTTCATAAGCCACAAACTGTGAAAACTCATTAACCTCTTTAATTTTGTTAAATATTATTCTGCTTGTTTAGATCCTGAAGCAAGTTACAGTTTTCAAAAGTATTTCTCCAAACAAAAGTATCTAATTCAGTAGAATTATAGAAAAGTTGTCCAAGAAAGAACCCAAAGGAGTCACCACCTGCATACTTCTATCCGTTTTATCTAACGTGATATCGAAAACTGAAACAATGGGACTTCACAGGCTTTCCAGGCAGCCTATTCCTGAGCTTTCTCATCTTTTAGAAATCTCTTTCTCCATTCTTTCTCCCTGCAAATGGACCTAATACTTCTCTTTCTCTGCCATAGACATAGGGAGCAAATGGTTTACTCTATTTTTGTAGCACCATTTTATGATTTAAAGACTATTATTATGACTGTCCTTCTGTGTATTCATCTTTAGGCTAGGCTAGGTTAGGGTTTTCAGCTGGTTCTTCCAACTCATGTTTCCTAAACTATCATTTTTATTATTTTCCTTATGACTTTCTTTAGCTGGTTTATACAGATCTCAAAATGAAGTACTTGGCACCAGAACAAACTCAAATGAGACCTTAAACCTTACTCATGTCTGTAGATTGTTTTCTTTCTGCCTCAGTTTACCATATTCTATTTCTTGAAAAGTTTTTTTCCCATTTTTTTCTCCAATTAGGCAAGAACATTTTCACTTCAACACATAGCTTCCAAAATAATTCCATATCTCCCTATTTTGTGTTGTCTAAAAACTTAAGCATATTTTCTATTCCATCATCCAAGTTACTAATGAAAATATTGAAGACTAACAAAGCTGACTAGGCCTGGCAAAATCCTATTTGATATGTGCTTCTGTTTCACAGTGAGCTATTGATTTCCTAACCAGTTTTGAAAACATGTCACATTAGTTTTATCAAGACAATATTTTCCTAGCTAGCTTATGAAGATGTTATACATGCCACTATCATTCTCCCATCCTACTGGGGAATGCCGTACTAGATTTGAAAGGTTTTCTTATTGTCTGATTTGATCAGAGTGAAACATACAATAAAATGCAGATGCAATCAGATATGGAGGTTGCTTTAGAAAAACGTAATAGTCGCATGCTTCTCTTAGCCTGCTTATGGGGGAAACCAGAATGAAATGCCTCGAAACTAGAGGCAACAACCCATTCATTGGCTAAAAGACCAGATGTTGGTAATAAAGAAAACCATTCAGACACATTGACAAATGTTTTATTATTCTTTTGATCTATTCTGAGAGATTCTTGGTTAAAAATTGCATTTTTTCCGGCTGGATTTCCCAGGACATATCGTTGTTTATTTTACTCCACCGCACCTTTGGCTCCTGTACAGACATTCTACTTGTACCTGTTCTTTTCTGCTTTTTATATTTTATGTTACCAGAATGAGACCAGTATGCCACACATCTGCAGTGCAACTGCTTTTTTCTCTGGCACATGGTTTACAGGCTCAAAGGAGCTGTGTTGAAAGACATATAATGCCTGCGGCAGTCCAGTGCTTCTATCTGCCTCCTACTATGTGCTCCCTTACGCATGGGGCATAAGGAACCAGGTCATTTCAAGCCAGCACAGGGAGCAGTCACATCAGTGTGCCATATCAGCCACCAGCCATCATGTAAATGACTCTGAACATGGTGCCTCTTACCCTGGTGCTTGAATGTGTTGATAGCCTACTTCTTTAGCAAAAGCTAAAGCTAATCTACTGACTTCTGTGTCTTTTCTCATTTGCAACGACATTTGAGAGAATAGATCTGCAGTACAATGTGGCCAGATTATAATCTGGTTTACCAAGTCTTTTAGTCAATGTTTAATAGTAGAAATATAGTAGTCTGTAGTTAACTTTATCAATCATAACAGCTGAATTACCATCCTCTCTATTCAGTGTTTCAGCTGGGAAAAAATCTGAAAAATGCTTGAGAGATCAACATCTTTACTGTCTCTCATTGGTTCTTGGCTCACAGAGATGACCATTAAGTCCCCAAAGTACATCAAAACAGTATGACATGATATATACGTGACCAGACACACCACCACATGCACGACCAGACAAACACACTACATTAATACAGTTTTTAGAATCTTTATTTAGGTTGGAAAAGACCTTTAAGATTATCAAGTCCAACTGCAGTTTATTTCAGTACACCAGTGAAAATGTGTTCTAATCAAACCAATCAAAGAATAAATCCAGCAACATCTGAACAAAAACCCAAACCAAACAAAAAAATCTGCCTGCTTGACTTGCTAGTAAAAGCTGAATCACACTTTGCACACCTATTTAAATATACATAACCCAAACTATTAGAGAAGCAAGTTACAAAGACTCAGCAAAACTTGACATTTTGCTTCAGACATCTGGAAATCCAAAACCATAGTTTATCTGAAAATAACCATGTGCTCATTAATCTTTCAAGTTATGCATGAAATTAAAAACGGAGAGCTTCACTACTGCCTGTACAGCATGCTGGGTGTTAGAAAATGGGAGCAAATTACCTTAGGCAATAAGCAGTGTGTATCAGAAGGTGGCAGCACCATTATGGTTTGCCGTAATTGCAACACACATGTATCACTGCAATTTCAGTAAAAGAACTACCGCACCTACTGTAACATTATTTTTGTCTGATATAGTTATTATAAATCTCTTGGTTGGGCCCAACACTATAATGTTTTCCACAGCTTTTACAAAACAGGAAAATTTGCGATGTGCTTTTCTCATTTCTAGGCAGTATTTTTGTACATGACTCTGGGTTGCGTTTTTCTTTTGCCTGAAAATATGTTTATGGAAAAAAACAACCACCACATAGATATTTTGGGGTGTAGCATGTATTTTTCTCAAATATTAATAAATATATGAGCAGTTACTCAGTTCCAATTGGAGAGTTTGGGAAGTTATTCTAGCAATGAATTTGGTTTTCCTACATTAAACATGTACTTCTACAGAGAGATTCCACAGGTGCAGGTCTCAATTCCTCCACTCTTTGTAAATGTGCACAGTTTTACTTAACACTTTATTGAGGTACTTGTGTCTACAAAGCTAAAGAGATTTGCAGGTTAGGAGATTTATGTACTGCTTTTTGATCAGCCATGTGTGATATTATGAATGCCATTCTGCAAATAGATGAATAGTTTTATTCACTGAGCCCTGTCTGAGTTTCTATTGATTTCACTGAATTACTAATGCAAGTAAAGTTGCTTATATATTGTTTTGCTGGATCAGAATCTCACAGCACAGTGGTATTGTACCGTGCCTTTTGTGTATATGATCTTCCAAAATGTAAGTGCCAAGAAGTGATAGCCACTAACTAGTGGAATAATGAATCACTAGTTTTAAAACAATGGAGGGTAATGGTCTGCATGTTAAAAACTACAAATCGACAGCAGCCTGGCATTTTACACAATCGATTTTCAATCACCAGCCTCAAAAAAAAAAAAATTACACATTCTAATAGAGCATGTGAACATATATATATATACACATACACACATATATATACATATGCATAGATGCATACAAACTATTTCTTCTCTGTGTGTATAGGCATTATTGTAGGAAAGGAATTCTGAATGTAAAGAAGTGTTAATCACAATAGATGCGTGTATGCCTCATGATATAATGCACTAATACTTATTGATACACTTTAGATGATGAGTTGCCAGGTACCATGACATAAGCAGTGTAAATGAACATAATATAACATGCAAAAATCCCCAAACAACCCAAACAACACATTCACTTGTGAAAGTACAGACTAGAAGTGATCAAACAAAAATCTGAACTCTAAGTAACTTTCCCTTCTTTTTCCCCAGAGTAGTTTGAAACATTTGTTTTCTACTACTTAGATTTCTGCCAAATAGATTTCTAAACTAACCTGTCTCCATTGCCCATATGTTCCTAGTAGGCTGCAAGCATTTAAAGTAATTAGGAGATATTACTAATGGAAGGCTGTCTCAAGATAATGGTCTTCTGCCATTAGACAAATGCCAAGATGACATTTTTTGAAGCAAGAGACATATATCCAGGGACATTCTTCTGGTCTCATGATTTTTTTTCTATTATGCCAGACAATTAATGATGTAGATTCTGCTGTAATATCTGATGTGCCCTGCTGTAAGAAATGGTGGTGACTCAGTATGCCAATGACACTAGTGGAAAGCTTTGTTTCAGGAGAAACTCTGCAAAGACTCTCATTAAAAGAGTTTGGGTCTAATTCCATTAGCGGCTCTTGTGATTCACAGTACCAGGCCAGGCAGAGCTAAATAGAAAGGTAGCCACCTGTGAAGCATAGCATCAAGTCAATTAACCCATTTGCTGCTGTGGTATTTCACCTTCCTGGACTTTCATTTGTAAATTTTGCCTGATTAATGGAAAGGCAGATTTCCTTCTCACGTTAGCCATTAACTCATGCATCATGCTAACAACCTCCTATGGTAATATTTCATATAACTCTTGAGAAAAGTTTTTGAAGTGGTCAGTGCAGATTGCTGCTCCGTGACTTCTCAATGCATGTTTTAAAAGTTTGTTTTCAGAGCCATTGATCATGTTCAATATTTCCATTCTGTTGTACTAATTAAAAGGAAACAAAAAAATGTGTTTTCAAAGCCAAGTGAATGAGAAGGACATGGAAATTGTTCGTTCTCCTAAGTGTGATGTTGCCATTTGATTTACTGCTTGATGATGAAAATCAGGAGGAAGCAAGGCACAGGGAGCTTCACTTTGCCCAGTATTTTAACACTTTTCTCCAGTAGCCATTGTGGCACGTACTTGAAAAATGTAGGATCAGAACCATAGATTCATCACTTGGTTTAGGTGCCTAGGAGATGACTGCAGTGGTAGCTGTGATGGTGGTGAAATTTTAAAAGAGCTTAGGAAGTAGAAGCATGTAAACTGGTCGTGTAGCACAGAAACTGTCACAAAGTATACCCAGATTGATGCACGCCTGCTTAAAACCTGGTCATTTCATGGGATCCTTTAGAGCTATGAGAATTGACAGCACCCGAACATCTACTACTGAAGAAACAATCCAGTGGTCCAAAAAGCAATTTTCCTTTCTCCAGTAAAGAGAAAGGACAGTCCAAGAAATAAGCATCTATGAGGTCTGAGGAAGGCAGAGATAAATGACAGAAGAAGAAGATGGAGAGGGATTATGACCTTTTATTAGCCATCAGAAATAATTCAACATTTTCTTTGTCTATGGCTATCATTGACAAAATATTCAGGGACAAAACAAAAGGACGTTTAACAAAAGCACAACCTACATGATAAAGGAGTTTTGCAAGGAGCTTTGAAATCCTTATTGATGAACATAGCTTCTCCTGCCACAATATTTGTACAGAAATCTCTTCAGTTTTACAGTAACAGCTCAATATGTGAAACTGTTAATTTGTGGATGTCCATTACTGAATGATTTAACAAGTGTTTGGAAATAGATATTGGTGGCAAATTACATTAAATAAAAGCCGTACTTATTTTTACCAGATCTAATAAGCACTTAAAAAGCAGAAAGAACCTCCCCTAAAATCGGGGGGGGGGGGGGGGGGGGGGGAGCTAGCTGGTAGTTTTTAATCGTAAAACCAAGTAAAAGTAACTACTTGCAGTTAAGTTGCACCTGGATTAGTTACAGATGTTCTGAATAAAAGGAAAATCTTTTGAAAGACTCTTTGCAATATCCACTAGGTGGCACACAGTGACCATCTTTAGTCGTCTTATCTCCACAAAACCTCCCATTCATATAGCAGATAAAGAACTGCATTATTAATTTATACCACTGCATCCACTCTACACCTAATATTTGTTTAGCCAGCTGTTTCCTCTAATCCTCCTTAAACACCATTGATTGAAATCCTAAGTATATTGACTTTTTTTTTACCCCAAAGAACAGTTTGTTACCTACAAGTTACAAGCTACCTTTTCAAGTGCAGTACTGTATGCTACAGTTACTAACAGTGGAGACAGAATGTCTAATACTTCCTCACAAGCAACAGAAGCAGCTTGTCATATGAAAATATTTTTTTCCCCAAAACTTTTCATTTTCAGAGAGTTTTAAGTAATGCAATACAGTCAGGTTTACAATGAAACAGAAATGTAAAGTATTTCAACTTCCAAGGATAGTTTAACTACTGCTTCAATGCAAAGGCAAATGAAAAGCAGAAAACATTAATTTCAGTTATCACACTTTAATCCTTGCAGTGAATTGGAAAACTTTGAGTATAGTTAAATATAAGCAATTGCAAAGTCACCTCTTCACTTGAAGATCTCAAAACACTTTTTCAAGGTTGGTCAATATTATTTCCAGATTTTTACTGTGGGGCAAGGAGGTTAAGTGACTTGATTAAGTAAGTATTGATAACAGCTCTTTTGGCTCCAGACTGTGACCAATGGTGGACAAAAATATTTCTTTTAAGTCACATTATCGGCATAAAATCAGAGAGGCTGGGACCTGCAATAGAAAATGCTCTTCTCATCCTTTTACAAACCGTAAAAACAAAGATGCACTGCAGCATGCAGCACTGAAACCTACCCCCCCCCCCGCCACCAGCCCCAAGCGTTTGTACTACTTTAGGGTTTTTTCAGTAGCTGATACTTCTTTTAACCATGCTAACTGAAAATTAGAGGAAACTGAACTCGCGAGGTTTATAATGAAAGGATGCTTTACTGTGAATTACACTGTCAGTCATGTCTGTGAAGAGGACACTGCTGTGGATAATACTTTTCTTCATAATGACACAGGGTGTTTTTTTCTCTTTCTTATTGCAATCTGCTTATACATTCAGGAATCGTATTAGGAAGACAGGCTTTTTGGCACAATTTCAGTGTAGACCAACAGTGTCTTGATTATTACACTGACTTTTTTTTTAATTATTATTATGTTACTTGAAAAAGCCGCTCCCTACAAAATTATTTTTCCTATTTTGCTTTAACTGTCATATTGAAAAGTATCACAAATTAATCTTTTTTTCTGTTTTTCTGTTCCTTCCTGCATTCTTCCTTCTTCCCTTTCCCCTCATCACTAAATGTAATACAGGTAAGTACATACAGGTTAGAGTCTCAGATAATGCATTCAGAGCAACTCCACATAGCTATGCTTTACGGGAGTTGAAGACTTACTTCCATTAGATACGATAACCAAGTAAGCATGAGCTGTCTCTTTGTAGCATGAGGATTTGGCATTCTGTGTGACACGCCTTGGCATGAGATTGCTGACTCCTGGTTCCTTTTCCATAGGAGCCGATAATAATTTTCCTGTTTATGATACATTTCTCCATGTGCTGAAAATACTCATCTCTAGAAACAGTGTCTATTGAGAGGTTGTGTATCCATAGCTACACAGCCTCACTGTATATACATTTTCAACATCATACATATTCCTAACAATGTTTTCCTAACAAAACAATAGGAATCTTTCCAGATTGCTTCTTTCCACATTTAGGCACTAAAACAGTCTTAATACCAACTCATCGCTGTTAACAATCTACATGATTCTCTTGTACACATTGCTAGGTTCCCAGAGTCTCCAGAAGGTGTTATATCAGTTACACGACATCACACAGCAACATATACAGAAACATTTTCTGCCCCGAAAGACCCTAGCAGTAATGAACCCCCTTTCGAATGACATACCGATAGCAATAAACCTCCTTAATTGAAACTTGCAGATGCTTTCCAACCCTTTATATCTAAATGTACCACACAGGTAGTTTTGCCATGAAAAACATTTTGAACAACACCTTTATATGTATCTGACCCCCAAAACCCCCAAATAAACCGCCAGTAAAATGATACAGTTATCATAGCCATGGACCAGCTAATGTCCAGCTACACATTCAAAATGCTGTGGCATCTTAACTTCCTTGGTGAGTGGAGACAATACAGAAACCTGTGCCAAATGTTATTTGGGCTTTCTCTGACAATAAATAGCGAAATATGACATCAGTATGTAATTCATCACATCTTATCAAAATCCTTTTCCTCCTAACTGGATGGTCAGTACTTTATACTTCCAGCTCTTGAAATTACTGCTCAGTCTGCTGTCCTCCTTTCCCTACATCCTAAAACTTCTAAAAGCATCAGACTGGATAGAGAAATCCCTCAAGAAAGACAAATCTCTGTGAAATGTATAATCCCATCGGAGGAAGCCACAGAACACAAGTATACAACTTTTGTCTTTCAGACAGAATCTGCAGTTGCAATATGATCTCTCCTTTGGTAACACAGAGCACTTAAAGTCAGACACATTGAAGTTAGCCAGCTTCAATCTGTCTTTCGCCCTCGCCCCCCGCCTCAGCTGCCAAATTAGATTGCTTGAAAATCCCTTCAGTGCAGCCCTGGAGCTGATGCCACAGGCATTGCTCACTGGATCCCCATCCAAATTAGAGAAATAAAGGAGTAAAAAACTTTCCCAAAAGTTTGATTATTTTTTTTTTTTACCTTGCACAGAGCTCCTGAGTTGAGATGCTCTCAGAACTCTCCAGCAGTTTGGAACAGAGGACAGCGAAGTGCCGAGAAAGTTTTTGGTGCTCACCTTAAGTCAGTGTGTGCGCCTATGTCCCGAATGTCTCTTTGTGGCTCTGGGTGGCAGAGGACCCGATTCAGGGAAGAGAGAGCCACTTTCTCACCGAGAGGAAAAGAAAAGCAACACGTCATGAGTTAAGTACGCCTCCAAGATGTCTTAATTACAGCTCAACGTGCTTTCCATTCAGACCCCAGGAATGAGAGGAAAAAATAAACCCACACACGCGGTTTCTCTCTCTCACACCCACCCACCCACCCACCCAGCCCGTCCCAGCACACTGCCCTGTCCCTCCAGGTCCCTGTCCTCGCCCCTTAGGTCCTGCCCTCCCAGATCCGCACCTCGAAAAGCCTCTTGCACCACACACAAGTCTCGAGCTAAAAACTACACGGGGCTAAAAAAAAAAAAAAAAAAAAAAAGGAAAAAGGAAAAAAAAAAAAGTTGTTAGTGTTTCTCGTGAAGGGATCATTGAATTTAGGGATTTAGGGTGTGTGACACCCTGAGAAACATGATACTTCTGACCACTTGCCTCTGCTCGCTCCCAGCCCCCTCTTCTTATTTACCCCCCACCCGACCATTAACTTTGAGGGTGGGAACGTGGTTTCGAATGGGCAGAAAGTGATGCATTAAAGGTGGGGGGTGTGTAGTGGGGTGGAAACAGCTGGACCTAACAGGATCCCGTTGTGTTTTGGTTTTACCCCCAACTTCCAATTGAATTATTAATCCAGGAAACAAGCCCAGCTTCTCTTATTACACCCCAAATACAGAACACGCCTTGCTCTCGGCACTGCCATCACAAAACCCTAAAGTCAGGGAACTGTTAGCCCCGAGTCTTTATGCAATTTCTAAACACCACCTCGGGCCAAAGTGCTCCTACAGCATCAAAAAAAATCTCTGGATTATGGTGCATTTCACACCAGGAGACACACAATGCCAAAAGGGTCTGCTAAAATCCGTGCAATATGTGGCTTTAACCCCCTAAATCCCATGGCATGAAAAGCATATACATTAAACGTCACCTCTTACAACTGCAGACAAAAGGTGCTGCCATTGTTCTATCTCTAAATGTGTCTGTTATTTAAAACAAACAAACAAAAGCAAAACCTCAAATCAAACATCAGAAGAAAAGAAAAAGGCTAAGCCTTGACAGTCTACTACAGGTTGGCAAATTAGAGCACAAATAATATTATTTGATTTGAAAGCAGGTGTAGTTGTTATTCCTCTGCTTGAAAAAAAAAAGGTTCTTGATCTCCCTACAGCAGTAGGAAATGTATGCCTGAATCCTCAACCTCTAAATTCTGCTAGGTTAGAAAATGCAGGTAACTCAGGCAACTTGGTCTTGCAGATTCATTTTATCCTCCCCTCCCCTTTCTCCAACGTTAAACAGAACAATGCAATTGTGTCACATCCACTGCAACTCTCCAACATCATTTTTCAGCCTGGACCCTGCTAAGCTTTTATCATTGTGGGTGTCAAACTCTCAGCCTACACCATCAAAAGAGGCTGCAGCTCATCAGTCCTACTTGATCAGGAAATGCCAGAGCCTAACACATCCTGGTGCAAAAGCATGTCTGAAGACATCGGTTTTAGCAGAGTCACCAAGCAGGGGTCAGCCACCGCTGTGTCTCATCAGCTACTTCACAGCAAATCCCACTAGGAAAAGAAAATCAATGAAACATACCAACAAATAAACAGGATTCTGCCTATAAATACCAGGGTATTCCTTTGTGGTTATTATTAAAAGTGAAAACAGGGCACAATACATTTCTCCGATGTACAATAATTAGGTACAGGTGGCCAGAAGCGAGGCTTTTCGGGTGCCAAGGATGAAAGGATCGGGCCGGCCTGATCCAGACCCGGCCCTGGCCCCAGGCGGCACCCTGGGACGGCGGCACCGGCGCTCCCTTCGTGCCGGAGCAGCCCCGCGTCCGGCTGCTGGCACTTCTCGGCTCCCCCTCGGGGCCGGGGTCAGACCTGAGGGGGTGTCTCAGGGGCCCGGGTGGGTTGGTCGCGGGTGCCGCGGCCTGAGGCGGGCCCGGCCCGGCCCGGCTCTCCCGCCCGAACAAAGAGACGTTTCTTCACGGCGGCGGGTGATCGTACCGTACCGCCCCGCCGATCCCCACCTCCCGCCAGCGGCCTCCGCCGGGGAGGAAGCGGACTCATATTTCAATAACAGAGGAGGCTTTGATGGGGCACGGCGCGAAAACACACCTCGGGCGGGGCGAGGGGCGGGAGGAGGCCGGCGGGGCGCGGGGACCCCGCGGCGCGGCCCGAGCGGGAAGGCGGCAGCCCGGCCCGGGACCGTGGCGCGGAGGGATACGGGTGCCACGGTGCAGCGGCAGTGTGGCGGGGGCGGGGGGGGGAAGCGGAGATGCTTGGCGTGCGGCGGCAGGGCTGAGGCCGTGCGGCGGAGGTTGCCTGGGCGGTGTATCTCACTTACTCGCCCTCTTTGGGGTCCTACTCGCCCCGGCTTCTCCCCCTCCGCCCCCCCCCCCGTGGCGTGGCTGCCTGGGGAGGCTGGCGGGAGGAGGTGAGGCCGGGAGATGTCTGTCTGCCCCCCGCCTGGGTCCGGTGCCCCTTGGCGGGCTGTGAGGCGAGACGCGGGTCTCCGCAGCTCTGCCGCTTCGGGCAGCGCTGCGAAAGTGACCCGAAACGGGCATTCGCCGAGTTTTTTCCAGTGCCGTTATTTTTCAAGAAGTTTCCTTCTCCCCAGCCCTTTCTTTTCTTTTGTTTATCTGTAGGGGGGGGTTGGAATTGTTTGTCGGCTGGTTTGTTGGGGTTTTTTTTAGTGCACAACGACAGCTCCTCCCCTCTCCCCTCTCCCCTCTCTCTCCTCTGGAATAGTCAAAATACTTGAAAGCTGAAAAGGCTCGTGCCAACTATAGCATTGGAAGAGAGCCTGAGAAATTGAAATGTCTGTGGAAAGCTATTGCAATTAGGCAGGGCTGCTCCGGAAGGTGATAGACTCCAGCTAATTTACACCACCAGCGCTCCAGTCTAATGCCTGTGCTGTGGGGTTTATGTCAGCGAGTCTTCTAGGGGCCCTATTTCTGCTTTATGAGACAGTTGTAAACCAAAAGAAATAACAAAAATGTCCTGGAAAGTGAACCTGGATTTTCATTGTATTTTAGAACTATAAATCAGGTGCGGGTAACTAGAGAGTGAAACACTACAACGTCTTAACATAAAGCCTTCTAGCATAGTTTAAAATGAATTCTCACACATTATGGCATTTGAAGACTTGCTAGTGGAATGGTGTTAAGTAGTATCAACACAACAGGGTTTTTTATAAATTACAGAGGCAATGATCTGTTGTGGGCAGAGTGGGGCTGAAATGCTCCATCTCTCTGCATCTAAAAGCATATGAAAAAATGCTAGGACATTGTATAAAGCCAGAAGCAATGTGAGTGAAATACCTACTCCCTTCTTTTGCTAATAAGTGGGAAAGAGGAAAGAAAGTAGCGGCATGTGGACATTAGGGGAGTCTGTAGCACTCAGCGAGTGGGTACAGAATTAAGGTAGTCTTTTTTTTTTTTTCCCCCCCTTTTTTTCCCCTTTTCATCTTTGAAAAAGTATCAGCTCAGTACATACATTTGAAACAAATAGAAATGGAAATGAATTAGCTCATAAAATTCCATTGCTTTATTTTATGCCATTTTTAAAATCCACGTGCAACGCTATACTGGATGTAAGGGCTTTAAAATCGCAGCTTGATGTGTAGCTGAAAGTCTAGTGCACAGTATTTACTCAGGAGCAATCTGTGGTTGAGGAAGTCCCTAAGCTGCTGGTTGCTGGACACCAGGAAGCTGTATCAGTGAAAGACTCATTTTTTCCTTGCTGTTTTTCATAGTCATCCTTGAGGCCCCCACTACCAGATATTGCTGAGCAAGATGCTGGGCTAGATGGACGTTGTTTTGAGGCAGCATGAATGTTTCCATGAATTAAGTTCTAGCAAGATGCTGTTGTCTTGTTGAGCAAAGATATGAGTTCAAAATAAGCATAGTGTTAATAATAAGCTTTGCTCTAAGAAGACAGTCATTATATTGCAGTAATGTAGGGTTAAAAAACCCTCTGCACATCACAGCGTGACCTACAGTGCACTGTCTCAAAGGTACTTACCTGACTAGCACTCGACAAAGATAAAGTTATTTCTTATTGTTCTGTCACATTTTGAGGCCTAATCTGCATATCTTGATAGTGATGTTTCTGTATAAAAATTGTAGACGGTTTTAGAGAGATGTTCAGGTAACTCCAGCTGCAGAGCAGTTCCATATGCAGATCACTGCTCCGTGCACATTCATCATCTTTGGGTAGCATATGTAACCACAGTATCGTATCTATAATGGTGATGAAGGACGTTGCATTGCCTTTCTTCCAAGCATAGTTTAGAATTTTTTTTCCCCCTGATATCTGACCATGAAAGCGTGCAGAATGAAAGCTGTTTGCTTAAACCCAGCCCAGATAAGATGAACGGATATTATGTTTGCCTTTACCTAGGAGCGCTGTCATGATGGGCAACTTCATAGGCCTGCTGTTTAGCATTCCTAGCACCTCAGACCATGACAACTACTCAAAAAATGAATGTTCAATATCATTGTACCAAAGATTTTGAATTTTCCTTTTCAGTATGGATCCAAAGATGTAATTTTCTGCAAAAGTGAAGACTGGTTCATGCTGCACTGGGCAACTTTGAAAAGAATTTGGAAATTCCTACTGGTACCACTTAAAATTGACTGTTTTTCAGGATTTGAGGAAAAGCATACTGGGAAAATGGCAGCTAAAACATAGACTTCCTGATAAACCAAAAGAGCAAGAGGGGAAGAGTTTCAGGGTTTTTTTTTGTTTGTTTGTTTTTTAACAGGTTTATCACTTATGCTTGCTTGATTTTTGGATTGATCAGTTCTAGAGTTACTCGAGCATGTTAAAGTCCTGGCAGGACTGAAATTCTTCTCAGAGATTCTCAAATCACAGTAGCTGGTGCCTGTCTGTTGGTTTTTTTGGTGGGGAGACAGTGTTGGAACCATAATCATACACAGCTGACATAAAAATTAGAGTTCCTCAGTGTTGCACTGTAGTCCATTTAGAATTTACCAAAAAATCAGGTGTTAGCAAACAGTGCCAGGTGCATCCTCCTGCAAGATGGTTGTCCTACAAGAAATGTACAGTCCATTCTACTTATGCAACTGTTTTTTGTTCTTAGTGCTCCTTTATTTACAGTCTTCTTCAAATTTCAATGTCGTTGTTCTCAAACATATCTTCCTGATCGGTAATGTATCTGCTAAATGACACTGGTCCCACAGGCACCACAGACACTACCACCTTCAGACACTCCCTCAGTTCTGTCTACTGCCACTCACTGTGATTTTTGTTTGCAGTCATTCACTAACCTTCCAGTTCATGTGACAGTGATCTTCCTTTGCTAGGCAGTCTTAATAACTGTGAATCACTTTCTTTAAAGAATAATAAACAGCTAGCTGAAACTCCAGGTCTCTGGCAACTAATCCTATGCTACAATACTCAGTGGAGTAACCTGACAATATTTATGTGATCTTTGTGTGCTTAATTTTTTTTTTTCTGTTTGCCTTAGCTATTGTCCTCAATTCTTGTTGAGTTCAAAGCTAGCTGTCATAACTGTGCAGTTTTAGCTTAACAGTGATTATCTTTTGATAATATATTCATGTACAGTGAGATGTTCCATCCTAAGCCAGAAAAGGAGAAAGCTGCTGAGGAGTCTGCTTGACAGCAAAAATGAAGCATGCTTGATACCAATGAGGAAGAAGACATAAGGTAAAAGCTAATAATATGGTGAAAAATGTGAGTTAAGCACTTCCTCTCTTTGGAAAAATCAGCAGGATGGACGCTATGACTCACTAGTATAAAGCTATGGAAATCTACAGGAAGAAAAGCATACTCATATTAAAAAAAATCCTACATATTAATGAAAATTTATTACTGAAAAAAACCAAAAGCACTGAAGAGAAATACAAACATGAGGAGAAATCAAGCAACATCTATAAAAAACAATTATAATCAAAAGACAATATATTAAAACATTAGTTTTCCAAACTGACTGAAAATAAAGGAAATTATTTTATGCCAGCTGAAGAGCCAGCTTTCCATTTGAGATTATTTATAATTTCTTGGACTACTGTGTTTTGTCTTTCTTTTCACAAGTTAGGCTTTTTACAGAATGAGGTTGTTTTCTTCAGACTAATTGTCAGGTTTTAATGAAACTGAGGTTTGGACATACATAGCTGTTTAATGTTCCTGGCTACATAATCTTTTCCTTTTTACACTGTTCTCATTTCTACTGCTTAAGAAACAGAGCACCAAAAAAGTTAATGAAAAAAATACAGATTATATCAGTTTTAACATCAGTTTCTCTGGAGACAGATGTATGGGCTCTGTAAAAGGAATTTGCATGGTCTTCATTTTGCCTGATAATATCGGCAGAATCATTTTCATATAAATACACTTTTGACTTAGCACTTCATCACACAATCTTTACACATTTCCCTCCAGAATATTCATTGATTTTGTCTTCTGATCTATGTTATCTTTGCCTTGGAATTTGATTGGACTTATTATAAACTTGGGCCAGCTCCAGGCTTTTCTGAGAACTCTTTTAATGTTAATACTGTATCTTGCAAGTAGTTGTGCCTCTTCCACACACCAGACCAGTTATGTTTTTCTTCTCATCTTCTGTAAGCTCTGTACATTTTGTTCTTGATTATGTTTCTGTTTTCCTGGGAGACCCTGAAGATGAATTGATGAGCTGGAAATAGAGTGTGATCAAGAAGCAAAGAAAGGCAGAAAGGAAAGAAGGAAGACAAGAAGAAAGACTTTGTAATGTCATGTATAAGCAGAAGCAGGAAACACTCTCCTATTAGCATGTAAGTTAGCAAAATACTTTGCACTAACAACATATGTCCTGCAGGTCTCGGAGGTCTCACAAGTGTTCATGCACTGCACACCCCAGAAATAAGCAGGTTTTATTCCATTAGATGGAAGAAAACCAACCCTTGAAATATGTCCTAGGAAGTGATAAGGAAAATATTGAGGTAATCTTTGAACTGCAAGTTCAGTAGTGGATAGGATACTTTTTAAGCTACCAACTTTAGTTGTCTTAAATGCTGATTTTTCAGATAGTCAATAAGATGAAAAAAATCATCAGTTCCTGTACATTACTTGATTTGCTTTTACCACACTCATTTGTTAAAAGTAGTACATATGACTGCAATGTCAATTGACTTAGAAATAGCCATGAATGTCCACTGTGACTGTTGGAAAGTCAGTGGTTTCACTGTGCATGATGAATGTATCATGCCAGAAAGATCACAGATACTCCCCCACAAAGACTAGATAACATGTTTTCAATCCATATGAATATCACTGGTCTTTGGTATTTGATATCATGAAAGAGATGATTTCAGGTAATTGTGGTGTTCTCAAAACTAAAAGAAGTGTGTCCAAGGAGCGGCCTCCTCAGATGGAAAAACTAAGGCAGTTTTCACTCAGTGTTGGACCAATATCAACAAAATGTTGCTAAACTGAAGCACCATTCCTGATTGTGCTGTCATCTTTCAAGCCATTCAGACAGGAAAAAACACTTTTTATTACTGAACTACTAGGCAGTCCAAACCACTAGTAATAGGTTTTTTTCCTTGCTGTTGCATGTCCTCCCAAATTATCAGAATTGAAGTGGTGAAGAGAAGATTTTGGCCAGTCTCCAAAATATCCACTGAGCAATCTCAGTACAGCTTTTAACCAGCTGGTTGTACTGATATAAAAAGAGACAGCTTAGCTTTCCAATGGCATATTTTCAAGTATCTGTACTGTATTTGCAGGTAGAGAGCGTGCTAGTGAGCTTCGATAACTGGTGCCTAGTCCTGACTGGGTTGTGACCTGCTCTGTACCTCTGGGCTAGGATTGAGCTGCAGGAGTTGCAACTTTGCAGTGCATTTGTCTTGAGCTAAAGGGTGTTTTCTGAGGCATTTGGAAATGTGGGGAATTGTACTTAACTTCAAATAATAGTGCCTTTAAAAATTTTAGCGTTAGAAGAGTTTGGATCATGAAGTCCGTGCAGGAGCCAGTAGCCATCGCCACTTGGCTGTCAAAGAGGCGGCAGATACAGCACACTGTTTGCCTGCGGACATCAGGGCAAAAGACCAGCTGCTCACCAGAGGCAGAGAGCTAAGCCTGCAAGCTGGCTTACTCACACTCTGAGGCCAACTGGCCTAGAAATATGCATGGCTGAAACTATGTCACACGGTTTTGGGTCACTTTTTAGTTGCACGTATCGTTGCCTGGATTTGCAGATGCAGTTTGAGGTTTGGATGGGTGAATATTTTTGTCATCCAAAACTGCACAGGCTGACGTCTGCATTTGCAAGTGTTTGTCAGTAACTGACCCAGAGAGTCCTTCTTTAAAGAATGTATGGAAGCTTATTTTACAGCTTCCATACTATGTAAGGGCTATGGTATTACACTTAAAACATACCAACCACCTTCCTTCTGCATCTGGCTGAAACAAGAGACAGACCTTGTATACCATTTATTCTGGGAAATTATTAACACTTGCTCAGATCAGCAGTTCCATTGAAGTAAGATTTCTGGTGTGAGTAAAGGAGCATACTATCTAGTTACAATTATTACTGCTAGTTTAGCTGAATATTTTGTGTAGGTAGATGAAGTAGTATGAACAGTAATGCTGTCAGTGTGTGACTGGTACACCTCTTACATCCCTGAGCAAGGCAATTCATTATTTTTGCTTCCCAGGGGTTGTGAACAAAATTAAAATTTCTGTAAGAACAGATTCCCTGAAGGTCCAGGGTGACCTCTTTTCTCATTTTGCATGATAGGGCCTTAAATCAAATGCAACAGTTTTCAGTTAATATATTTCGTTTGCTGACAGCATGACATTGTTGGTATTTAGGCTTAAACTCATATTCTGTCAAATCTCATTAGTTTATTTTAATAAGGATCATCTTGATTGTAGCTCCTTGGATTCAGTAATAGCTAGGATATCTTTTAATAACCGTGCAAAGCCCCAATATCACTTTCTTATTTCTTTAAGTACTGCTTTGTGGTTTCTTATGAGATATGCCTCAAATGAGAGGTGTTAATATATGAAAAATACTTTGTGAGAGATAAAGCTATTTGAGAGGTTTTGCCATTTGTATAGGTTAAAAGGCTCTACTTCCGATTATTGCCTTGAAGTCTACTAATGTTTTTGTGTCCTAGCTATCAAGGAATATTTTCTCCAAACAGTTTGATGGATAGTCATAGGCTGCTGAAAGAGAAGAACGTGACAGCCATTTGTTTCTCTGTTTTAAAGAATTGTCTTGGGGCAGTTTGTATAGGCAACAGTACTGGGGTAATAGTGAAACAATGACTTGTTGAGCTTTTCAGGCAATTCAGTATCAGCTGTCATGCACAGCAGTCTGTGGAAGTTTTGTGTGGTGCTATTGGAAAGTTATGGATTGCATGATTCTCTACAAAGAAAGTGCTCACTTTGTCTTTTGAGTCTATTAAATCATTTTCTGCAGGAAGTTCTCTGCCCTGCTGTTTTGTTGTAATAGAATACTCATTTTTGATAGTATTTTTACCTGTATGTATGGCTTTCATAGTATTTTTTGAAAGTGCTAGAATTAATACTCATTATTTCAGTATGTGTATGCCCACATGGATAATTTTACTAGTCCTCTGTGCAGGGCTTCGTCAGTGTAGCTGTACCTACTAACACAAGAGGGAAAGCTGGATGTAGTTATTCTCATTTCCTGTTTACTTATCCTTGGAGAAATTGCCATAAGGGACAAAAACCTAGTCTAACTTGTGACAAGATCCCATGAATCATTTATGATACTGTCTTTTCATTCCTATCTGGGTGGAGCATTTTGAAGTGGAATCTCTGTCAGTGTAAATATATGACCCATAGAAGCACATAAGATGATAGAGCTGCCAAGAATGTAATAATTTTAAATATTTAGAAGTGCAGCATTTGTACATTGGATCATATTCTCAACCTGATTTTAAATGTTATAGACTGTTATTTTTCATTTGTTGAATGATTCAATGTGGAAAATATTCATCAGGCTATAAAAATATGTGGACTTTGATCCTTCTTTTTTCTTTTTAGGAGGACTGAAAATCTTTGCAGTTACTATAAGTGGAAAATCAATATAATAAGAAAAAGTTGATTTAACTTTTCATGTGGATATACATCTTCTGAGTGTAGTTGGAAACAGTCTTAAAGAGATCAAATTCAAAGATTTTTTTCCCTTTTTAAATGATGATAGTTATTTAAGAAAAAACAATTTAAATGGGAGAAAAATCTTATTCACCAGGGTTGAAATTAACTTCACCTGCATGAATTCTGAGTAATAATCTATGAAACCATTCATATGAGAAGGAGAGCCAAATGTTTTTGGAATGCTGAAGTTTTATAGTTGTCAGCTATGCCACATCATTACTAAAAATCAAGCCCTACATAGTAACAGTCTTTCAGTTTAGCCCAGCTTTCCCGATACTTTTGCAGCAAATGCAAATATATCCTTAGCAACATGAGAATATATCTGATTTAAAACATACATCACCACTCTTGGTAGAGGAGCTAGAAGAAGGGAAGCAGAGGTAAAGACATGAAAAATGGTAAAAGAAAAAAAAAAATTGATGAAGCCTTGCTGGCCAAAAGATAGAATTAATGGAATGTTTCTATAATTTGTAAAGGGTTTAAACTAAAATAGCAATTCAGGATATAACTGTGCAGAACTCCAGTCATAGGGGCCCTTACCCTGATCTATAAAGAGGATCAGGGTATTTGAAAAGGGTTTCCTATGTTCAGAGCTCTTTTCAAGCTTAACCACTACCCATTCACCACAAGCAGTAGGCAAATAACTGGCTTAACTGACGAGCTGGGATAAGCTATAATAACTGCTTAGATTTTTGGTTTTTTTTTTAAAGTGGGTCCTATACTATTTTATGTCAAAAAGTGCAGTGAATAATCACTGTGATGTTTTCATAGCTTCAAAATATGTTGCACTCCTAAAATACCTAAAATGACATTTTAAAATTTTTGTTTCATTTGTACTTTCAAAAGTAATTACTATGTGTAATGTATATGTGTGTGCATGTCTTTTTAAAAATCTGACAGTATTTGTCTCCTCACCAATGAAGAATTCTTTCAAACATGCCATAGTCAATACAAGAAATTTCTTTAGTCCTTTCCTGTGTCACATACTAATTTTCAGATGAAGCTAATGTTATCTTTTTGTCCAGTTCTTTGTGCATGGTTAGGTTTTTTTTTGGGTAATACCAACAGAGATGAAATAATGTGTTTTCCAGTCCTCTGAACATTTTCTGTAGACACCTTTGCAACAGGAGGGCATTAGTGAAGTAATTTGTGAAAGGAATTATCTTTCTTTCTGGCAGTGAAAAAAAAATTGTGGTCACAGTAAACTCTTAGAACAAGGATCAACAATGAGGGCAACATTATGTTATTTTTAAGTATTTTGTGGATGTGATTTAAATTATGTTATTTTCTTCATATCAGCAGACTTTTGAGCCATGCACATTAGGGCATCTGTGCAATCCACTGGACAGAAACTCAGTTTGAAAGAAGTAGGTTTCTGGATACTGAATTTTGGCTTCTCCATGTTCCTTTAATATAACAATAAAATAAAAATAATTCCTCCTGCCTTCCTTGGGCAGAATACCCACTGATCTCGGTGGCAGCATCCCAATATTAAGAACTACAAGGAAAGAACCTTAATGAAAAAAAAATTCTATGTTACCAAGGAAGTTGTTTATTAATTTCCGTTTTAGAGAACCAGAAAATTATGTTGTTTAACAAAGAGGTGTTTATGAGGTATTGGGTGCAGTGGGATTATTGAAGTTTATAGGGAGACCAGGTCCCAAACAGTGAAAAAAGTCAGTATTTTTACACACACAGTCTTAAATTTCTGTATTTCCTGCATATTTAGGTTATTATTTCTTCATTAAAAATAGATTTCTATTTCTGAAGCCACTTAACTTCTTTTACAATATACTTAGAAAGGTATAACATAGAATATACCAGAAAGCATACCTATCTATTCATAGCTTTATGCTGATTCACGTAAAGGGAGAGGTAGCCATTTTTGCTGCCAGGTAGAAACCTGAGAATACATAGCTAATGAAATACACCCTAAATAGATGTAATGATATGTTATGTGGTGTGATCCAGAGGGACATTCTTCAAGCTACGTAAATTATGCAACAGAAAGGCAGAACGAAGGTACTGGCTTGAGCATGGTGGTACAAGAAAATAGAATTAAGCATCTAGGACATCTGGTTTTGAATTTAGTTACCTACATTTAACCTGCATTTTATTTTTGAACCTACAGTATTTAGATCTTGCCTTTACCATATAATCCTGAATAAAATATCCCCTATTCATATGGTGAGGTTTTTTTAGGGTGATGGGCAAACTGCTGTTGGTATTTTTAAATATCTGATAAATATTACACAACCTAAGTTTATAAAAATATTGCAGTTTTGGTGCCAGGCTTTCAAGACCGAAAGAGCAATTGGTACAGGATGGCTAAGATTAGACTGGTATTCACATTTTTTGGTGGGATCTGCCTTTCTTGCTGGATACATACGTTCATATTCTGAAAATTGTATTGATGCTGAAAGACCTTATTTTGCAAGTAAATTAACTTAGTGGTTTCACAGAATAAGACAAACTCAGTCTGAATAAAGTTTCCAATGTGTGGCCTTAAATTCACTTTAAAAAAAAATCTACCAAATTCACACATTAGCTAAAACCCCATGATATCTAGTATCTCTGATATTGGAGAGTATTTATCCTACTGAAATTATCTGGTCTTGACCATGTGCTATGAGAAATTTATGGACTATAGGTAAGAAATTAAGAGTTACTTGATTTAAAAAAAAAAAGAAGAGTCAAAAGTGGGCTGGATTCTACAGCTGAAAACCAATACAGACTTCCTAATAGGAGTGATGTTTTCTCAACAGATAAACTTTTCCTGGAGATTACTTTTCTTAGTGAATGGTGCAATGTATTTATCATTAAGCAGAATTGCCTGTTGCCTTTCTGTTCCATGACTTTTGATGGGTGTCAGTGGAGTTAATTTTTATGAAATGATGCATTGCAAAACATTCAGAGAGAAAAAAGAAAGCATGAAGCAAATGAATATCTCTCACTGAAAGCTAGTCTGCAATTGCAGTGGGTAAAAAAAAAAAAATTGCTTTCTGGACTTGTGAGCATCGATGGATATGAAGATGCAGCCACACTGCAGTATGCTGGGAAGTTTGTTGAGCCAGTCCTTCCACGTAGTCATTGTTAGTTGAGCTAGTGATTTTTAACTAGCAAAAAGCTATCTAAGCAATCCCTAAGTTGTGGAGGTAATTATACTTTGGAGGGAACTCTGTGTTTAGACTTCTTCCAGCATCTGAATGCGTGCGCTCTGAGACAGTGCACGTAGTGCATCATTGCACATCTGTCAGTGGCATGGGTATATACTGTATGTAGGCAATGTTCGGAAGATGTAAGGTTGAACAAGGTGCTTATTTTCCCTGTAACAAGTGTGTAATACCAGTGCCTGTGTCCTGTGAGAAATTCCAAGCTGCAGTTAAGCTCCTGCTTTGTATTAAATGCCAAACTTTAGACAATAATATGTAGGGCTTTTCCAAGTTTGGGTGCTGACAGGTTCACCCTGAATGACATGCTGAGAAATACGTGTAAGCAACCTGATGCATTTCACTATCAATCAGAATGATTTTCCTGCCATTTTCTTTTCTCTATTTTGTTCCCTTAAGTAGTAATTCCCTCTTAGGACATATGTTCACTTCAAATATATGTAAATCTTCCTGGATCACCAACCTTCATCCTTCCCTAGTCACTTTCCTGGGTCATTTCCCTCTCTGCTGATTTCCCTTCAAAGTAATAAAGTCCTGTTTTGATACAGTGCTGAAGTTTTCCAGAAATAAATTATATTTTTTTCAGGTTGAGTATTACTGGAATTACTGAACACACATATTCACTGCCACTTTACTAACATTTTGTCTTCAAATTGAACAGAAGGAACAGTTCTTATATATTGCAGTTAAAAAGTGATATTTAATGTTTGCATACATTGAGGCTTTTCACAGGCATTATCCATGACCTTTTCTGCAGTTCCTGGAATTCTGCTTTGCAATTACTTGAAATGGTTTTCACACTGGGTCCATTTTTCCCCCCTTACTTTTTCAGCTGAACTCACAACATTCACCAATCGCCCTGGGTTGTTCATCTGCTTCATGTGGATAACATGAAGTTTAAAAAGTGTTGGTTTTGGGTACCCTGTATCAGGTAAAAATTGTTTGATTGTAAATTGTATAGCAGATATATTAGCATAATTTAATTTTGACTAATAAATGTGAAGCTAGTTTTGCTAGTTTAATGGGGAAGGATGGAAAAAGAATGAGCAGTGGCAGTGTTAAATTTGTCTTCTGGGATGGGTATCTGAGCAAAAAATAAATAATGGTGAATTAAAGCATAATTTGCCACATTTTTATTGGAGAAAACAGCTCCACCCTCCCAAAATAATTTTATTCAGTGCAAACATGACTTACAAAAATAAGAAAATAAATTAAATGCAGGTTAAAGTCAACAGGCGATGTCACTTATAACCCAAGTGCTGCTGGATTAGAGCAGCTGCTCAAATGGGGTTCTCTTATTTCCTGGAGGATGTGAACCTGCATTTCTCTAATGAATGTCTATAGAGTGTGTTGGAGAGACAGGGAAGAGGTGGGAGAAGAGCCTTCTCAGGTCTCCCATTGAAACTGTACTGCTTTGAATAAATAATTAAGCTTTCACACCTCTCAGGCAAGCGTTCTCACCACTGTTGACAGTCGCCTGTCTGTTCTCACTGTTTAAGTATTTTATGGAAAAGAGAAGCATTAAGTGTCAGAACAATCACAGTGCATTGATAAAACCCGTTGCACCCATGCACACAGCATGCAGCCAGGTGTGAACCTGCCTCCATCTTCCACTTGTATTGGTTATTACTGAGAGAGAGAGAAAACTTGTCTGACTCACCTAGTATTTGGGTGAAACATCTGAGTGCTGGTGTTTGTCCTGGTGGGTGTTTAATTATTTATACAGCATGGAACGGATATGGCAAGAAGGGCAGAGCTCCAATTACGGCACAGTGGTTTGTCTCTCACAGGCATAGGAGGAAGCTGAATTTTTTAACCTGCAGCTCAGGCGAAAGCACCAGCTGCAGCACTGTGGGGCGGATGTGGGGAGGGAAAGCTTTGTGAATTGAGGCCATATATTCTAACAGGACACTATGCGCTGCTTCGGCTTTGACTGAGCACCAATCTCAACCTCTTTCCCCACTACCCAAGATATGCTAAATGTATCAGCCAAGAAATCCTCTCCCAGTCTGCTGAGGTCTCCTGGGAGAGCTCATCACTCCCTGCCTCTCACCTCCCATCTTCCAAACTGTGGATTTGGTGTTGCACATGCTCATCAGCTCTTCTGAAACCATTTCTGGGAGTCCTTCTTCATATACTGATTCAAGGAACATAGCAATTTTTTAATACAAAACTAATGACAGTAATCATGTCTTTATTTTTTTTGAAAATGAAATGCTTCCGGACAGCTGTCTATTTTCCTGGAGGTGACTGTGTATTTCATAAATATATCTTTTTCCCTTCATGAATCTAGAAGAATCCTGTTTGGCACCATATGGCTCATGCTATTGTTTCCAATATCTTTTCCTGGTAGCTGGACTACAATATATCTGTGATTTACCAGAAACTAAATATTTTGGTTTCTTTCTTCAAAATGACTGAAAATTTAGTTACAGGGCTGTCAGCACTTTCAATGGCTCAGCTTTAGTTTCCCTCTGTAGATAGGTACTGAAGTGACATCAGTTTAGTAATAAATTGAACAGATCCTATGGGAAAATGACTGACCTTGATAAATTAAAAAAGTGAAATATGAGTCTATGTAATTAGACCAGCAAAGTGTAAGCCTGCTTCTCTAGTGAGGGCAAATTACGTATATGAAAATATTAAACAGCTGCTGGCAACGTGGCACTGAAATACCAGATAATCCCAGTTCTGATCTCAGATGAATTCCAAAGGCATTGCTTCTGGAAGCTCTCTTATCACTGGGAGGAACCATCTGAATTTTTCATATACCTTGATGGGTTATAAATTAGCTGTAATCACTCTGGAGAAAGACCTGCGCCTCACAGGGGAAAGCTCAATAAGAACATCTGCTCAATGTGCCATGGTGGTCAAAGAAGCAAAGAAGATAGCAGGTTATGTTAGGGAAAATATGTAGAATGATACTGAGATTGCAGTATTACTGTTACATGTATAGATGCATTATCTTTATTTCTGTGCTTAATGCTTCAGGAATTTTAATGCTTCAGGAATTCCAGTATATCAGGAAATACAGGTATACAAGCTTGGTATTGACTATCTTGTGTTTGGTTTTAAGGTGAGAGATGACAGCTAGTTTTATTTTTATTTATACCTTCATTTTTATTACATAAAAATAGTGCTTAAAGCTTGAACAAGTATTAACTCCCATAGCACTATCATAAATAAAACTGAGAGAAAATCTATGTATTAAGGTCATCCTGTCTTAAATAAAGATTCAAGTATAAAGCACATTATTTGAGACATAAGAGGATTTTTCTTATGAAGAAAGCATGAAACAATGGGAAAAGTTTCCGTTATTGAATGTGCAGACTAGTTGTGGCCATAGTGTAAAAAAAACCCCCAAAAAACAAAAAACCCAAAACAGAAGATGGAGCAATGGAGTGAGCTCAGCCTCTTTACTATTCCCTTGGGAAGACTGAGGGATGCTCAGTGAAATGAAAAGATGACAAAGGCCAAAATGATATGGGAATCCCTTTTACACTCCTTCCCATCATGACCTTTGGAATTCATCTGCTGCAGTATTGGCGGGCAGTGGTGAAGTGGTGGTCTGCCATTTTTTTGTAAAAAGCCTGCAGAAAGGCTAAAAGCATTAATGCCGCTACCCTGTTGCCTGCCCAGGGCTCTGTAATTCTTCCCTGAGTTTCTGGTGTTGTCAGTAGATGCCTGGAACTGCTGGTGTGTACACCCAACATGGCATCTGCTCATGAGTCAATCTTCTCTATTTATTTATTTTTTTAAGAACAAAAAGTTTTTTGTGATGCACATGGGAAGATACATTGATGGAAACAGAAACAGTTAGTGTTTGCCTAACGTGAAAGAAGAGCTTTTTCTTGGTTGGAGCAAGGAAGTCAGAATGACCAGACATTCAACTGATGACATTGTTGTCCACATGAAAGGGAGAGAGTCAACTCCCTTCATGCTAAAACCTCTCTCTGCTGTCTCTCGTTTCCTGTTAACTCTATACACACTGTTTAGACTTTCAGGGAATGCAGTTCCCCTCCTGCTGTTTTTACAGTGTTCAGTGTCTCAGAGAAAGCTGAGGAGATTCAGTTTAATAAGGCTCTTACCACTAATAAAAAGTGATGTCAAACCTAGGGATAATGAGAAATATTTATACTGCCTTTCAGAATGTTTGTGGGGATTATCCATCCTCAGCCATAACAAGGCTGAATGTTACAGTATTTAGATATATGGTGCATGATGTTTTCCGTGGTACCTATTAGGAGTGCTTGTTTTGGGGCTATTACTTAGTATACGTTTAAGTCTATATCTTAATATATATTTTGTTGTTAGCTTATTACCTGGAATATTGGCAAGATACTTAAGGGGGTGATTTGAGCAAAGACTATTCTGTTGCTCAAACTTTCTGCGTCACACTAAAAGGTATATTTCTACACACAGTTAATTCCTTTAAAAGCATTCACCCGTGTTACCAAGAGCTGGTCACTGAAAGGCACTAAATACTTCACTCTGGGACCTATGCTAGCAAGGGAAAGGAGAATAATGTTGCAGAGAACAGGTGTGGCAGAATTGTGTACTCAAATACTGAGGATAAAAGCTAAATTTATAAGTAACTTTTTCTCAATATAGAAAAGACAAGTGTAAACTGTGCCCTTCTGTATCATTTGGGAGAATCCCCTTACGGTGGAGATGACTGTATATAATCATCAGCATTTTTCATCTGGCCAGGGAAAATGCTAAATGTATCAGCCAAGAAATCCTCTCCCAGTCTGCTGAGGTCTCCTGGCTTTTTTCTTTCCCTTAAATTTGTGCATCTCTGCCATCCCCATAAGTGGGAGGTGGAAACTGCACAGGATGAGAGGATGCAAGGATGAGAGGTGGAAACTGCAAACCCCACGGGAACTGAATCCACCTCAGCTAGTTGTAGCTTTGGACTTGCTCCATCTTTACTGCAGAAGGAAGCAAAAACCAGATGTCCAGTGTTGCTTACATTTCTGGAAGCCTTCATCTTACACAATTTCCTTTCATTGCACTTATCTTCCCAGGGTGGAGGGGGAGAAAAGGTTGTTTTCTGCTGTTTCTACTAATCTGACGATTTTCCGTGACCTGTTGTGAAGATAGTACACTTTCTTTCTGACAGACTTCTGACTAATATGCAGCTGAAGTTCTTCCATGGTCTCAGTTTCCCAAGTGAAGAAAATTAGAAGCTCACTGAAGATTTTCCAGTTTTGCTTTGCATCATTGCAAAGCACTTGATACTCTTTAGCAGACCTCATGGAGTAGTGGCAATATGTCTTTTCTTGCCAGTGCTGTGAGAAACTGAAGAGATCCTAATGAAGACAAAAGATAAAAACCTGGGGGCTGGGAAGGGGCAAGAACATGTCAGTTTAAAGAACAAGTGGCAAATGCTAGAGGTAAAATGTTTCTTTGATGTTTCAAAATGACCAAAGAAATCAACATTAAGTGATCATTGAGACAAGTTTGTTTTACCTGTATGTGTTTAAAACAAGCAGTTTTGTGCCCTTAACAATGGAAGGGTGGAAATAGTATTTATAAATGTTTATTGGATTGTACATAGTAGGTTGCACATGGAAGGCAGTTGTATCAATAGTAAGATACAACTATTGTAATTTGAAGATCAGAATCTCTCTTGGGCAGATAAGATAGTGCTGACACATCATGGCAAATGTGGTATCGTGCTAACTGTCAGTTGCAACAAATTCAGTTACTTTGAGTTCGTCATGCCAGGATGACATTAAAAGTACTGCGAGCCTGTAAGTCTGAAAATGTTTACAACATTGAAAAAATTGATACTCAGAAAAAGCCAGTCAAGTGATATAAAATGAAGTCACTAAGCTCCTATGTATATGAAGGCTGATTTTCCATGAAAAAAGTGTTGTTTTCAATTTATAAAAGAGAGGAGGGTTTAAGTGTTACAGTGGGAGAAATTAAATGAGAGTGGAAAAACTACTTACCTACTAGTTCAAAGGCAAAAAAGTGTATTTTTAAATTCAATCAATGAAAAAAAGTCTTATATGCAGTAAATTAAATATCCCAAACTATTATTAACTAAAAAAGTATGATATTAATATTGCCTCACTCGAGGTGAAAGCTAAATCTTACTCTGGATCCATGAATTAGGAAAAAGGTAAAAGATTGCAAATAGTCAGTATGCCTGAAGTTTTACAGGGAAAAAAGTTCAGGAAATGTAACTAACAATTGATGAATGCTATTTTTTGTATTAGCAAAGGAATCTAATGGATATGTTCTCTTCAAGACCCCCTGATTTTACCTGCTCATTATTCAGTCAAGGTGTGAACAGAAAGGCCAAAATTCTCCAGACCTATGGAAGCTTCCACCTCCAGCATGTTGGAGATGCACGCTCTGGTTGTGCTCCATGAGCATGGCTTTAATTTCCGTCAGAATGGACTGATTACTCAGCTTCGTGTGCGGCAACCCAGCTGTCAGCATACAGGAAGATCACTGAAGTCAGTTCAGAAATAATCTCGGTTCACTCAGCCAGACTAGATATCAGCTGTGTTCTGAAGTGAGAAGTTAATAAAATGATTTCAGAGGTACCTGACGCAGTGCTTTTGGTGCACACAGATTCAGTGGTTCCTGCCAGGCTTGGGCGGGTTCACTCCACAATGGAGCAATCGCAGCTCAGCGAGTGTATGACAAGTACACAAGGACAATAGTTACGAAATGTCTTCCCAGTTGTTGCAAAATACAGTAAACTGAAGATAAAAATTGTTCAGAATTTATTCAGATCTGTATCTTCTCCATTTAGTGGTTTTAGTGGGTATGTTTGTACTGTTACCATATATCTACTTCTAATAAAGAGACTAACATGCTTCCATTCCAAAATCAGTGTTTCCTTAATTAAGAAATATTTTAATTATTATTAATCTCTGCTTCTGAGGGAGAAATAAACAAGCTGTGGTCCCATTTGTTCTGTAGCTACATTATTGATGCTGTGATTATGTTGTTAATTGATTTGTTGTGACAGCAGGCACAGAAGGCAGAGGTACTTAATGCTGCCTTTGCCTCAGTTCTCCCCAGCCATGCCCCTGTGCTCGAGAGATGGGTCAAAGAGAAAAATAACCAGCACTGGGTGAGCATCAAGTTGGAGTGGCTGGAGACAACCTCACCCATGGGCCATTGGGGCAAGACAGCACTTGAGGGTGCTGAGAGCTGGCAAATGTCCTTGCAGGGCAAGACATCTACAACCTCCAGGAGGTCATGGAGATCCAGCGAGGTTCCAGTGACAGAAGAAAGGCAAATGTTGCATCCATCTTCTAAAACAGCAGTAAGGATGATCTGGGAAACTGCACTGGTCCACCTTGCTTCTGTCCCTGGGAAAACTGTGGAACATATTTCTGGGCATGTGAAGGAAAAGGTGATTGGGAGCTGTCAGCATGGGTTTACCAGGGGTAAATCACACTTGACCCACCTGATGGCCTTCTGGGAAGAAATGACTGGTGGGGGGGTGGGGGGAGAGTGGTGGGTGCCATGTACCTGGGCTGGAGCAAGTTCTCACATCCAAGTTGGGCAATGGTAGTTTGGAAGGATGGACAGTAAGAAAGATTAAAAAAAATGGTTGGATGATGCACTCAGAGGTCTGTGGTTGATGGGTCATATCAGCCTGGAGCTTAGTAACAAGTGGGGCATCTCTGGGGTCTGTCTAGGACCTCTCTTGTTTAACATTGTTATGGTTTAACCCTGGCTGCAAGCTCAGCCCAACTCACCCATTCTTACTCTTTGATTCTCTCAAAGAGTAAAAGTGAGAAAACCCATGGGTTGAGGTAAAGACAGTTTAACAGGTAAAGCAAAAGCTGCGCACACAAGTGAAACAAACCAAGGAATTCATTCCCCACTGCCCATGGCAGGCAGGTGTTCAGCCATCTCCAGGACAGCAGGGCTCCATCACGTGTAATGGTGACTTGGGGAGACAAACGCCATCACTCTGAATGTCTTCTTTCTTCCTTCCTCTTCCCCTAGTCCTTTATATGCTGAGCATGTGTGGTGGGTTGACCCTGGCTGGGGACCAGGTGCCCACCAGAGCCGCTCTATCACTCCCCTCTTCAGTAAGGCAGGGAGGGGAGAAAGGAAGATGAAAACAAAACCCCAAACTTGTGGGTCAAGATAAGGACAGGGAGAGATCATTCTCTAATTATCATCATGAGCAAAACAGACCGAACTTAGAGAGGGAATTCATCTAATTTATTACTAAGCAAAACAGAGTAGAGGAATGAGAAATAAAATCAAATCTTAAAACACCTCTCCCCACCCCTCCCATCTTCCCAGGCTCAACTTCACTCCCGGCTTCAACCTCCGCCCCCCCCCAGCGGCACGGGGGGACGGGGAGTGGGGGTTATGGTCAGTTCATCACGCGGTGTTTCTGCCGCTTCTTCATCCTCAGGGGGAGGACTCATCGTTCCCCTGCTCCAGCATGGGATCCCTCTCACGGGAGACAGTCCTTCATGACCTTCTCCAGCATGAGTCCTTCCCACGGGCTACAGTCCTTCATGAACTTCTCCAACGTGAGTCTCTCCCACGGGGTGCAGACCTACAGGAACAGACTGCTCCAGCGTGGGTCCCCCACGGGGTCACAAGTCCTGCCAGCAAACCTGCTCCGCCGTGGGCTCCTCTCTCCACAGGGCCACAGGGCCTGCCAGGAGCCTGCTCCAGCATGGGCTTCCCACGGGGTCACAGCCTCCTTCAGGTGCCTCCACCTGCTCTGGCCTGGGGTCCTCCACGGGCTGCAGGTGGAATCTCTACACCCCCTCATCCTTCCTCCATGGGCTGCAGGGGGACAGCCTGCTTCACCATGGTCTTCACCACGGGCTGCAGGGGGATCTCTGCTCCAGCGCCTGGAGCACCTCCTCCCCCTCCTTCTGCACTGACCTTGGTGTCTGCAGATGTTCTTACATCTTCTCACTCCTCTCTCCGGCTGCAAAAGCACTCTCTAACTGTTTTTCTCTTTCTTAAATACGTTATCACAGAGGCGCTGATTGGCTTGGCCTTGGCCAGCGTTGGGTCCGTCTTGAAGCCGGCTGGCATTGGCTCTATCAGACACAGGGGAAGCTTCTAGCAGCTTCTCACAGAAGCCACCCCTGTAGCCCCCCCGCTACCAAAACCTTGCCAGGCAAACCCAACACAGCATGATGTCACATGGTGTGGAATATCCCTGTGGTCATTGGGGTCAGCTGTCCCGGCTGTGTCCCCTCCCAACTCCTTGTGCACCCCCAGCCCACTCGCTGGTGGGGTGGTGTGAGGAGCAGAAAAGGCCCTGGCTCTGTGTGAGCACTGCTCAGCAGGAACAGAAACATCCCGGTGTTACCAACTGTGTCCAGCACAGATCCAAACCATAGTTCCATACATAAGCTACTAAACCATACAAGGTACTATGAAGAAAATTAACTGTATCCCAGCCCAGCCCAGTACACATCTTTATCAGTCACCTGGAGGAGATCACAGAGTCCTCACCCATCAAGTTTTCAGATGACACCAAAGAGGTGTGATGAAGTGATACGGAATCCCTAAAATAAAATCCCTGAAGTGACACAGAGTCCCTAAAACAATAATCAAGATCACAACTGAGAAGTTTTTTTTCTCCCTTTTTTCTAACTCTGCTAGTATAACTGAGGTATACACTGGACTTGGTGTGATTTTTCCTGGGAGCAGACATTTGAGTTTATTTACATGTCATCTACCAATAATTCCAAATGGAAGCAGAGATGATAAAAGTCCTCTGTAGGTTGTTCTTCACTGAAAGCTTAGGAAGTAAGCTTAAGCCTCATCTCTATTTTGATATTCTTAATTTAAAAAAAAAAAAAAAAAGAAAAGAAAATCAAAGCAAGGCTATCTTTCGTAGTTGATAATTTCCTCTTTCAGCAAGAGATCAATGCCCCAACATGATGGCAAATTACCCCGTGTCATTAGAAGTATCATCTTTTTCTTATTATCAGGCCACTTCCTGTAAGAATAGAAAGCTTCATTACATGCATATGCTGTACTATAGCAACAGATACTCTATAAGCGCTTTCAGCTACTTAGTTGTGGGTTTCAGCTAAGTGTTGCATTGTGTACTTTCTAATTTGAGTGATGCTTTACGTTTTTCAAAGCTTTCCACCTTTCATTCAGAGTGTCACATTTAAGAGACAGGTGACAGGGGCATATAGTGGGAGTCTGATCAGCCAATCTGATGGGAACAGACTTCTTGAACATAGGGGCACCAGGACAAAATGTTTAAATCTTAATCTATACTGAACATATGAAAATTTAATTATTTTTTTGGCCTTTGCAGGATCTCATTATCTTTTTTCCTGCCTTTTGCTTTGGGATAGTTTTGTTGTGCATAACTTCGGCTCAGTGGGAAATTTACAGGACTTTGCATTTTCTCCTTTCATTCCTCTTCTTGAATTCTACTTTCACGATGTGTACAGATCTCGGTATCTGAGATACCGAAGGCGAATGTAGTTGTTAAAATGCCAGTAAAGCTGATTAAAATGCCTGTAGGTTGCACAAAGCGCCATAAATGGGGCAATCTCTTGGATGCCCTAGCACTGAAAAATCTTGGATGGGCTATTTATCTGTCAAACCGAAACCTTCCGAATAGATCTTCATTTGGCAAATCATCCAGAACTGGTATCAGCTCTTGAGTGGGAGCACAGATGTCATATTTCATCCTGACCTAAACACCTGCCAAACTGCACTGTGCTGGCCTCTCAGGCACCAACAAATCATGACCCTGTTAGGAGCCCACTGGGACGTTTTAACGTACTTTTTATAGCTATAAAATAGTTAATGACTTCAGTATATAACAGATAAGGGATTTTTTTTTTTTGAGTTGGCAGATTGCCATCTTCCCCTTTCCCCTTTGGCTCTGTGATTCTGCATTTGAAGCATGTTGCTTCCAAAACAGATACCCTATCAAAAAGTGAGTACACATCTAGCTAATCGGAGCACAAAGGGTCATTTTCTGTAACTAGGAGGCTATGATTCATCTCACATCATTGCTTTTAAAAATTTAATTTGGCAGTCATAATGTGTAACAAGCAAACTAAACTGAACATTTTGAGAGTCACATCAAGAATCTTTCATTTTAAAAACAGAGAAGTCTGGTGGCTACCTCAAGGGGTCAGGACTTGGGAGATTCAGTTTCAAGTTCTCACTCTGAAATAGGCTAACAGCTGAGCTTGGGATGTTCACATAGGTCAGGCTTTTGTAAGGTCATAACCCAACTGAAAAAAACACTGGGAGTTAAGCTTCTGTGTATCTCTGAGGATTTGGGTCCAAGTGGCCCCAAAATCACAAATGCTCTTTAAGCAGAAAAGTTTTGTGATCTGTCCATTGTTCTCAGTGAAGTGACCAGTAGGGCAGGGATTGAATCCATGTCTTGAGAAATACCTTAATTCTTCCCTCTAAGCTAGTAGCAGACACCATCATGAGCCAGGCAGGAGACAGTGAGGCCAGTGCTAACTGCTGAGGACCCACCATATCCATACAGACTGGTCTGTGGCCATGGGGCCAATCCGAGATAAGGTTGGGAAATCCTGTGAGCAAGGTGAGGATGTGAGGCTGAACACCAGAACGCCTACATCACAGCTCCAGCAAGGACCAAACACAGAGGTCTGATCTGAGGTGCTGCTCCTGCCAAGGGTGGGGGTCCCAGATGGGGTGTCCCAGATGGCTTTCTGGCAGCACGGCTGTTTTCACAGCAGCCTGATCCCAGGTTATGCAGCTGTGCCATATTGGAGCCAATCTGAACACAGGCAGCTAAGATCCCAGGAAAGGATGGGGGGAAGAGATTGACCACAGGCCTTCTATTAAAAACCAGACCTTAATCTTCCTTATCTCAAAATCCTGAAAAATGTATAAAATCTTTAGTAGTGTTAGGAAGGTAAACATATTATATACCATTTGGGGAGTTGTAAGGATAATATATAATGAAATTCACATTAATAGTAAAGTCGCTGGCAGTTGTCTGTATCCCTTATTTGTTATCAGGGTGTGTCTTAACGGGAAGCACAGGACTAGTATTTCTTGGTACTGCCCATGTATATATACCTGGATTTCTGTAAGGCCTTTGATAGAGTCCCCCACAACATTCTTATCTCTAAATTGCAGAGAAATGGGTTTGATGGGTGGACTGTTAGATGGATAAGAAGTTGGCTGGATGGCTATGTCCAAAGAGCTACAGTCAATGACTCAATGTTCAACTGGAAACCAGTAGTGATTGGTGTCCCTCAAGGATCCGTACTGGGACCAATAATATTTAATATCTTCACCGATGACATAGTGGGACTGAGTGCACCCTCAGCAAGTTTGCAGATGACAACAAGCCGAGTGGTGCAGCTGATGTGCTGGAGGGAAGGGATGCCATCCAGAGGGACCTGGACAGGCTGGAGGAGTGAGCCTGTGTGAATCTCATGAAGTTCAACAAGGCCACATGCAAGGTCCTGCACCTGGGTCAGGCAATCCCCAATACCAGTCCAGACTGGAGGATGAATGGATTGAGAGCAGCCCTGTAGAGAAGGGCTTTGGGATACTGGCAGATGAAAAATTGGACATGAACTGTTTATGTGTGCTTGCTACCCAGAAAGCCAACCATATCCTGGACTGCATCACTAGCAGCATGACCAGCAGGTTGAGGGAGCAGATTCTGCCCCTCTACTCCGCTCTGGTGAGACCCCACCTGAAGTACGGCGTCCAGCTCTGGGGTTCCCCAGCGCAAGACAGACATGGAGCTGTTGGAGCGAGTCCAGAGGAGGGTCATGAAAATGATCAGAGGGCTGGAGCACCTCTCCTATGAGGACACACTGAGAGAGTTGGGGTTATAGAGAAGAAAAGGCTCTGGGGAGACCTTATTGTGGCCTTTCAGTACTTGAAGAAAGCTTATAAGAAAGACAGAGACTTTTTACGAAAGTGTGCAGTGACAGGACAAGTGGTAATGGTTTTAAACTGAAATAGGGTAGGTTTAGACTAGACATGAAGAAATTTTTAATGATGAAAGCGGTGAAGCAGTGGAACAGGTTGTCCAGAGAAGTTGTGGATGAGAAGTGTTCAAGGTCAAGTTAGATGGGACTTTGGGCAACCAAATCTAGTTGAAAGATGTCTCTGCCCATGGTAGGGTGGGTTGGAACTAGGTTATCTTTGAAGGTCCCTTCAACCCAAACCAGTCTATGAGTCTATGATTCTATATATCTTTCTTGCTAATTCTGCCTATATTATTCCAGAGTCGTTTTGCTTTCCTGAGCTGCACATAGTGCCAAAAAGGTAATTAATAAGGGTTAAAGTGAACTAAAGCAAATGGAATAAAAAACGACAAGCCTTGGCACAAAAAAATATTCTATATCTGAAATTTTATACATAGAGTTTCAGACTGGAAGGATTTTTATAGCTGATTTGCCAAAGCTGATGTTATATATATGTAATACAATTGCAGAAATAATCTCCACACAAATCCAAACTGAGGAACATTATTATTATGAAGTTCAACAAGGAATTCTACTCATCAGAGAACTTACTTCTCTTTGAAAGTTTTTCTCCCTCCTTTCTTATGCTTTTAGTATGGAACTATTTAAAAATGAAATTAAGGTCTTAATTTTTTAAGGACTAAATCCTAGGCAGACAGCGCAAAGGGAAAGATGTGCAACTGTGTTATATTTCTTCTAAGTAATAGAGTCTTACTTCTAGATGCTAGTGTCATCCTGGTAGATAGGCTTGGTGCAGATATGTTTGCAATTTGACCAGAAATGAAGAATGTATTTTCCAGGATGGTGGTTCTGTTAAGCAAGGAAGAATGACTATGTAGCTAATTGAAGCAAGAACAGCTTTTTAGTTACTTTTCAAAAGACAAGGGCAGGGTCACAGTGTAGTTGGGCCTGTAATCACAGCAATTGGCTAGGACCTGTGACAGTCTACTCAGCAAGTGATATGGGATCAGCAAGATCAAGCAGACAAATAATAAGAGTGGGTAAGTGGGAATGCAGCCCAGAATCACAAAACAGACGATAACAACACATCACAATTGAGGTAAATCAGATATGCGTAGGAGGGACCTCAGCTTATTCAAGCATGAATAGGATAAAAGTCATGTTGCTGTTCCCCATCTAAGACTGCTGCACAGACAGTGCATGTTGCTTTGGTTGTCATGCATGCCTGTCAGTTCCTCAGTGTTTTATTCTTATTGTTATAATTGTTTTATTGTTATAATTGTTATAGGTGCAGCAATGAGACTCTGCCTATTTGGAATGAGCAGACATTGGTTTATGCAATAGTCTTTGGTCTGGTATGGTGTGGACTGCCCACCCTTCCGGTGGACACTGGAGTTCCCACGCCATCAGCCTATCAATCACATCAGGTTAGAGCTGCATCCTTTGAGCATGTGAAGTCTCTCAAAGGGATAAAAACTGTTGTAGCTAGAGATGTCAGTGGCTGCAGCTGAAAACACAAAAATTGAAAGGCAGTGAGATTTTTTTACGACTTAGCCTGTGTAAAATTATGACTGCCACCCTGAACAGAAAACAGTGACTGCTTACATTACTCTTCCTACTGAGAGTAATGGAAAGAGGAGTAAAAATTTCCTCACTCGGATTTTCTCAATGGCCGTAGAAAGAGTTACGTTACATGTTATTTGTCTAGGCACATCTTCTTTTGATCCTGAAGATTTTGCTGAGGAGGATTTAAGGTCTTCATCAATTTGTCTACAATTGCTCCATGCCTGATAGCCCTAACAAGTCAATCAGATTGTGTGCAGACTAATAATGTTAGAGGTTTCCAAATGTCTAAACAAGTCAGAACTGCATGTCTGTTCTGTGGTGTGGCCACCGACAGTGAACACAAAAATTCTGGCAATCACCACTGTGGTTAACTATAACAGACTCAGAAAATGTCAGGTTTACTCCAGCATTTGGTTCTCGGTGCACAGAGTTGTGCAGGGCACGCTCTGTAGGTCTGAAGGACAGCAGTTCATGACACTGCACAACACATGAGCATTTCTGGGGGAGTGGTGCAAGAGCTTTGTTTGCAGAGTTTTTATCTCCTGAAATTGCACTATTCCTAGACTTCATGCTTTTTTCTGCAAGGCATGAGCAGTTTCATTCACAAGGGAATTCCATTAATAGCTGAGTTATCTCTGCAGAAATTCAGAGATATTAGAGATGATAAAGACCTGTTTGTACATTTTGGCCTACCTCTATGTAAAGGCAGGGTTAAATCCGTTGTACCACCACTTCAGTTTTGTCTATCCAGCTTTATTTGACTCAGTTGATAGGACTTCCATTATACCCGGGGGAGTGCTCCATGGTGTGATGCATTCCACTTGTAGGAGTTTATCCAGACATTTGGCTTAGATTTTCCTTTCTTAATTTTTATCTCATTACTTTTGGCTATTCTCCCTTATGCTACATGAGATATCTTTTTTCTCTGCCTAGTTTTCATATCCTTCAGCTATTTGTTAATGGTTATCTTGATGCCTTTTAAGCGTTCCGCAGCCAGGCCATGTTTATTTAGATCTTTTCATCTTTCTTCATAAGTCAGTGCCTCCAGCCCACTTTAATCATATCAGTGTCTTTGCACTGACCTCTCTCCAATTTACAGCTCTTCTTAATAATGAGAGTCTCAGGGCTAAACACAATTTTCTGAGAACAGCCACACACTGCAGAGAAATTATTTTACCTGTGATTTCAAGTGTGATGTATTTGCAGCTGCAAACTGTATTTTTCCTCTGCAGTTTTGCATTGGAAGGTCTGTTTGCTGTCAAGATTACCTAATTTGCTACAAGATGCCTCATGTTATTTTTTTTTCCCTGACTTCCATACAAATTATGAATGGGAAAAATGATTCAGAGGAATGCGGAGATCAAGCGCACATGGAACTCTCGTCCAAATGATGTGGAAGTGTGTGGAGGGTTTTCATATTTTTACTCAAGAGATCAGAAATATGGGCATAGTTACTGTCTTTATGCATCAGGCTCAATGAATATGCACTGCATAGGAGAGCTGAGCATGCATAATGGCTGTATTCCTGGGAGTTCTTGATTTTAAGAAATTTCATCAAAACTAGTGATGTGGAGGAGGATCCCTCTTCATGCCATTGGAGATGGAAGAATTCAGTGCCACCTGATTAGCTTCACCTCTTCCCCTTTTACTAGCCCCAAATGCTGTTCCTGAAGTTGCCTTATGAAGGAAAGGCTTTCAAAGTGAAAATCAGCAGCTTCTGTTTAATGTGACAGAGAAAAGAAAGCCAGCAGAGGGTAGCAAAACGGTAAAATGGTCAAGGGGAGAGCCACAGAAGGTTCATTTTAAGATTGCTTTTATTAAGGGCATATATGGAGCATGAACTCAAAGGAGTTTTGTTAACTAGGAAAACGTTTGCTGTGGTTGAGAACATTAGTGATGCACAGGTTTTTTTTTAAAAAAACATCAACACTGGGGAAGGAGTGAATGAAGATGTAGTACAAGTCTGATTTGTCACTTAATGAGTGTTTTGTTGTTATTGTGAGCTCAACATTTCTAATATTTTGGTCTTTTCTCATGGTGCTTATTTGTTGTCTCGATTCTCCCAAGTTCCTGGGTAAACTATGTGGGATTTGTAATAGGAAAGGAACTGACTATGGCAAAAGTGGGTAAGTGGAGAACAAATCATACTCTGCAAACTTGAGGCAGGATTATAAGGAGGAAATACTGTACTCCTTTAAGATTCAAGTTAAAAATCACATTCATTGCTAGCATGGTTTAGCAGCATGTCTGTTATTTTTAACCCATTTTTTCTATACTTAGCTACTGCAATGATCACACCGTATAACTTGTCATAAGAAGTACATGTTTCTCTTGAATATGAAATAGTCTTGTAAAATTATTATAGAATGTAGCTGTATAAATTATGGGTACTCTTATGGTGTCATGAAATATATGCCTCCATTTCCCCCTTTTTTTGGTTGTTTTTTATTGTTTGTTTATTTTGTTTGTTTGTTTGTTTAGACAAATGATTGTTAGTGGCACATACAAAAATGGTCCTGAGCATACAATTACATATGTGAGTACTCCTGGCTCGAGTCTTTCAGTCACATGGATAAAGTCCTTCAGGAAATCTCAATGGGATTACTGATTTTTTCTCAACATGAAACGGGGGTTGTTCAGTATTTCATCCAGACTTGCTGAATATTCATCCCATGTCTGTCTTCGTTTTGGTGCATCTTCCAGTGGAAATGATGTGATGACCCAAATGGTAAAAACACAGGAATCACCCCAGATTTGTTTAGTATAAAAAAGGATATGACTGAAAGGAAAAGGGAGACGGGATGTTTGCTAGGTGACTGCTAGCAACACAGGCTATCCTTTGATCTAGTTTTCATCTCTATGTGTAACAACACAGAGCAACTTGGTATGACAAAGAGGCCTTTAGAAATGTCACACAAACTGGAATGTTATAAATAGAAATAGTAACTCATACTTTTTTTGGTTCTTGCCTCTGTTTGACTAATGATTCATATGAATGATCAGTATTCAGTCTAGTGGTTTTTCTATGTCTCAGATTTTAGACTAAAAGAGCGTATCCTTTCTCTGTTTAAATATATGTATGTTTATCCATGATGATTTAGCCATGAGCCGAACTCTAATGTGGAAAATACTATCATAAAACATGAAGTTTTTCTTTGACTAAGCCTAGCGTTTTTGGAGGAAGTCTTAATTTTGTATGTGATTCCATTGCAATTAATGAAGCTTCAGGTTCTAACCAGGATATAAATGGATGTCTGATTGCTTATGTATTCAGAGCAATTATTTCTAATTTAAAATACAGAACCTAATCATGCCACTTCCTTCATTTTGTGAGCTTTTGCTCTTATGTTTTGCCATTCATCATTTTCTTTCAAGTTGCTGCAGATACAGAGAAAGAAAGAGATGGTGATTTTTTCTTTTATGTTTCCTTAATGCATTTTGATAGGTAGGGGGAAAAAATGTTAGTAACATCAATGTATATAATAGTAGAGCGATATTTTCAACCACTGCTAGTTGAACGAAAAAAAAAAAGTTGCTGAAAATCGTAAGTCAATCAAACTTATGAGATTTGATCTTTATTTGAGAAAAAACCTAAGTACCCAGATCTTTGATAGATAAAAAAAGAAAGTCTCTTTGCAGAGTTGAAGAGTGAAGGAGTAACCACAAAGGGTTCAGAAGCATAAGTACATAACTTAAGATGGTTGGTCACTTAGTTACAACCTTTGATCTCCTCTGATCTTCACCTCCTGCTCCTTGGGAGATGTAGCCTTAGCCTTGCTTTAAGATATGACCTCTTGCGAAGGTCTTCAGCCTTCTGAAGTTTTATATTAGTACCTACTGGAAATCCTTTAAAGGTAGTTGAGCAGCAAGTAGCTTCTGTAGACAATCTTACGTGCTCCTTAGTAATGTTTTTAGGAATGCCAACAATTATAGAAAATGGTCCTCCAGAAATTACTAACGTCAGTGGAAAACCCTGGGGGCTTTTTGAGCAAACTTATATTATGTATGTATAACTGTACAGATTTTATTCCAGACAGAAGGTTAAGCTGCATTTGGCAGGTACGGTGAAAAATATCCTTATGTAGCTTTTTTTTCCCCCTTTCCTATTTTGGTCCATTTTGGCTACTCCCTTAGAGTAGCCAAGTGTCAGCTTTGGTTGTAGTTGCAAAATAGAATGTCCATGATGGCCACAAGGCCACTGTTTTTCCCTGGCAGCTGTGAATAGCATACAAGCATCAGTTCAGCATTGCAGGGTCAACCAGGCATAGCAGCATCCCAGCTTTTTGTTGTCACTTCATCTCAGCTGAACTTGGAAAAGAGTGGCTTGGAAACCCATGGGATCTGATCCACCACCAGCAGTGCAGAATTACCACCCAAAATAAGTACACACAGATTTCCTTTCAGAGAGTCTCATGCCAAAAAACTGTAAGAAGTAAAGACAATTCTGATTATTTTAGGCGCAGTCATACTAGCTTGTCAGACACAGACATCCTGACAAAATCAGTGGGGTATTCACACACCGAACAATGACAAGAGCAAGGATACACTTGTTATAACAGAGATTGGTTTGGCTACATGTGCTTATGAGACACTAGTCAAAGAGAATCGAGATCTGCAGTTTCTCCAGGTATAAACCTTCCTCTAAAGTCAACAGGACTTTTCTATGCAAAAGAACAGCAAGATATGGCCGTGATCCTTACAATCTGTTACCTAAACTGATGCTGTCATAGTCAGGTACTAGATAGGGTTGTTACGAATCAGATCCGAGTCTTCTGCCAGCTTATTACGAGTCAACGTCTGCGTGTCCCAAAAAACACACACTGAACTGACAGAATTACTTTGTGCTCAGATAATAATAAACTGATGTTGTTCTGTGGCATTCCACTGAATTTATAGGAGCTCTGTGGGCAACAAAATAAAATTCAACCTGCTATTTTTAGTGAACATACAAATTAAGGCTCAGAACAACTCCTTGTTACTCATACTTAGCAATAACTTTTTCTGTGAATAAAGCACCTTATTTCCTAGTTCAAAAAATCTCTTTCAGCATCTGCTGCAGCTTCACTGAAGTAAAAAACTTTCTACTGACACTAGAAGAACTATTTAAGCATTTAATTGTTCCTTTGCAATGTTGAACAATAATGTTTCATGATTCTTAGTGCTTTCCATACACTATCCAATGCAGCTGTTTTGCTTTCTTTCTACAACTTCTCTGCTTCTTTTCTGACTTACTGTTTCTCAGGGTAACTTTATATATTCATAAATGTAAGCAAAGTGTGAATTGTCACTGTCATTGTTTTCTTCTCTCTTTAAAGAACTGATACCTCTGATCTTAGTTTAGCATCTTATTATTCAGAGCTATAATTATCTTATCAAAGACAGCTCACTATATGAGAAATTAGTGGTGAAGATGAACAGGCATGTGTATATTCAGTGAAATACTTGTATTATCCATGTACCTTCGGCATCACAATTAAAAACACAATGTATAAACCTGAAGTTATTTGTAGGAGGGGTGCAAAGCATGACAGTCACATTGCAGTAAACTATTTTCAGCTGTCAAAACCAAATATTAAAGTTTCCAAACTCAGTGTTTGAATGCTGAACTCATCAAAAAACGAGCTTCCTACAGTAAAGCTATCACAGTTGTCTTGCTGTTGGTTCCTCCATCAATAACATCAGTTGCACTGCAGCATCTTTGAACCTCTGATGTCTTTGAGCAGCTGATTATCTGGGCTTGCAGTATGAGAAGTAACAGGTAGAACAAATCTTGCCACACCTTAGAGCGCTGTCCCAGAGCCAAGCTGCAATGCAAACGTTGCATCCTCACTTGGGCAGAGAGTAGGGTGCCCGGGGAGCACTCCCCTTGCATCAAGGGCAGAACAACTCCCATCCAGAGGCAGGGAAAGGAGAGAAGCGTGGGGTGGGGCCGGGCGATTTACCAGCAATTTAAATTTACTGTGCTCAGCTCCCGGCTGGAGTGGGAAAAGCAGCCTCCCGTAGCATTAGCAGGGGCTGGGGAGCAGCGCTCTGGATGTTCTACTGGACTCTCTGCGTGGCACTTGGAGAAGAATTATTGCAGCCTTGATTTACTGCTTCCCTGTAGCTTTTATTCCTAATTTGTTGTCGCAGTATAATAAATCTGCACCGTACCATATCCTATCTAGACCAGATTGGGCAATTACTGGTGCCAATACATTTTTAAGCTCAGAAAAAACAAAATCAAGGTGCTAAAGGGAATGTTCCCACGAGAAATCGAGGAGGCAAAGAACAATTACATGCTGAATTCAAGTGACATTTCATGTCTTATAACTAACAGAAGTGCAAATGCATTACAAATTCTTCAACATGCTCCTTCTTTACCTCCTCATCTCCTGTAATCACTTTTTCCTGTATGTGTGTACTCTCTCACATAGACTGTTTTTAGAGAAAATTTTCAGAAAGTCCAAATAAGAAACTTGAGTCATCCTTCAGTTTGGGCTGAACTTGAACTTTTTACCTAGTGGTCAAAAAACTGACTGAATATACTGTTCCCTTGTTTTAGTCCATCAGGTTCCACAAAGGGACCATTTTTGTTATACATGTATGAGCACACTGCGGTGGGATTAATCATAAACCTGGGCCTGTGAGTGTCCGTGCGTGTGAATGATGCTTTCTGTGAGCTGAGTTGCAACCAAGAACAAAGTAAGGCCTAAGCCTCAGAAAGCGGCCTCTGTGCTCTCCTTTAAATGCACTAATTCATCTCTGGGCAAAAGAGGCTAGAACATACCAAGCAGGTCCCCTGAGGACGAAGTGCCATTTGTATCATGACAAATGCACAAGGCGAAGTCTTATATCAGATGTACTGTGCACTCTATTGACAAGTTTGGAAAATTATGACACTTTTCAGACCTTTCCTGCTTTTCATGTTGTTGAAAAATATTTCATCTTGAAATGTCATGTGGCTGTATGTATTAATGTGTAATTTCACATCAAACAGAGGCAGAATAAGGAAAAGGCCAGCAAACTCCCATCCCTTTACCTGTGTTCAAATCTGAGTGTGAACTGACATTTTAAGAGTAAATGTGACAAAAATGTCATAACTTGACAGTGTTCCTGAGTCTCAAGTTTACATGGAAAGCTGGAGCTGGTTGGCTGTGTCGTGCTAAGGAGTAAAACTTCCTATCCTGTGATTCACGACGTGGCAGTCCTGCATGCTTTTAACGACCTGCTCAGCCACGGAGTACACTGAAAGGCAGCCTCAGGAAAGTCGGCTCGATGGGGTGATGTGCTTGATTAGGGCTAAAATATTGTGCTGTACTGAGTGAAAAAACAATAATAAAAAAGAATTATGCCTCAAAAATAGAAAATAAGTGTGACACCAGCCTCTTAGATCGAGTGAAACAGTACTCATATTTGGTTTCCTGGAACAAATCAGCAAGCTGCTTAAGAAGTTTTTTGAATAATAATATTTAGAAAACATGAGAAAGTAGCACTACCCCAGGGATGTCTTTTGACACATTATTTTTGGAACATTTTCTAATGTCTCACCACTTGATCTTGTTCTTAGATGAAAGAATTAAGCTAGCAGATTTAAATCGAATCACAGTTCAGGAGACCAAGTTACATGAAAAAGAAGTTGCATATCACTTCTCATATAAGGCGGCTCTTTGTGCATTCCCTAGACTTTCCTTGCCCTGGTAGCACCCTGTTCATGATAACTAGTGGCAGGCCATGGCATCCTCCCTCACTAACCTCTGCTGCCAGATAGCTCAGATGTGTTACCTGCTCTGGGAAGGTAAATGCAAAACTTCTCCTGTGGCCCACCCTGCAGGCTGGAAGGAAGATAAGGCAGAAAACAGACAGCCTCTAGGATTTATTTTCCAGGCAAAATCTTGCTCCAGAGGCTATGGATGTTACCGCTCTCAGCTGTCCTGCCCTACCAGTCTTGCAAAAACGCTAACCTCATTGCAGCGTTGGCTAAAAGGACTTGGTGTCCATGAAGGTGGGTCTATGGTGAGAGGAACAGCTGAGACCCAGGTGCACTCGTTCTTCTGCTCTGTCATGGGGATGGCAGAAGGTCGGGACAGGATGGCAGATGGACAGAGGAGGGGACCTTGCAGCCTTTTGCTCAAGGCAGGGTGTCAGAGCCCTTGTTCCTGCAGCTTCACAGGCTGGGTGAACTGGGCTGCCTGCCCAGTCTGACAAGGAAACAGAGGCAAATAAAATAAAAATTCTTATTAGCAATGGAAGAAGATTACTGGATAATAAAGAAGAGATTTGTGTATTTGCGGTAGTTTCTTTGGTGAGGAAAGTGTCAACTTCTATTGCCATTATAACTGTAGGTAATTTCCTAGCACTTTGGGTTTCATTATGCTTCAGAAAGTAATGACTATGTGACATTGTTCAGTGAACTTGGTTTCCAGGAGCTTAGTAATACTATTCCAAACATTATGAATTAATTTGATAGTTGATTAAAGCTGATCAGAATAAATTCATTTAAACTTCATATAGAGGTCATATACTTTTCCAAATAACATGTGGTGTGATTTTGCAGTAGTTAATGGACATTTATCATTATGATTGAATGATTGAGTCTTCTGCATCAAGATGAGAATAATGGCATAGAATAACACTCATTCTTGTTGATACTTAAATGGCCAGTCTCTTATTTCAGCCAAAGAGATAAGGAAACAAAGTGGTAACAATCACATTTCTGGATTAACTTTTGGAATTTTGGAGGATTTTGTGGGGGGTTTTTTAAGGTGAGGTCACTTTTCCTCCATAGCTTGAGCTTTCGCTTTTTTGAAAAGCCTGTGTGACATTCATTATCAAAGACTGAGTGTGTATATAGCTTTTAAACATTAATGAATTCATTCTCACACTGTACTGCAAGACTGACCAAATCTACTTCAATCTCAGATGTCTCCTTAAAGACTATGCAAAAAATTCAGTTAGTACAGAAGACTGTCCTGCTTTTAATATGTATTTATTCAGATTTCAAATAATAAACTATGCTTCTCAGGAACTCAGCTACACATACCTAGTGAATGAAATTCTCTCAACACCAAATAAATATATGCTTCAGCCATCATAGTTATAAAAGGCCTCTTCATAGCAGTCAGAAAAGTCACACAGTCCCCACTGAAGGCAAGAAAAGTCAATTCACTCCAGCCTTGCACCTACCCCACCCCAGTGAATGGCAAAATAGATGGACCTGGCATCTTACCTAAAGCATTAAGACATAAGAGCTCTCTGGATTATAGTAGGAGACAGTCCATAGATCCTTTCATTTATTTTGAACCATCTCTGCTGATACGAATTACAGCTGTGCAGCGTGAGAAAGAAGGAGGCAGTCTCTTAGCTTACCACCTCTGAAACCATGTATGGTTTTAGAGGTTAAAATTCAATACCATCAGACTTATCAGCTGCCAGGGCTTATCCTGAGGCAGTGGAGCCATGGCTAAAATACTGGTTTGTGAGAACATTTTGCTCTACCTTTAGTTTCTCTAAATTTACAGTGTGTAATTTCAAGTCTAAAAAGGGCTGAAAAGGAGTTCAAGAAGACATACAGTCTATTCCCATGCACTGAGATTAGCTAAACTTATTTAAGCCTCCCAAATCAAGTATTTCCCTGCCACAGTGCAGTGGTTCCTGCTCTGAGATGGTCTGTCTCTCTGATACAACAGACCGTGTCCCAGCTGAGAGTTTACTAATCATTGTAGAGCAGAATAACTGCTTTTTGTATCCCCTGTAAAACAGTGCAGTATTACTATAAAACATAATTTTTAATTTGTGGTCTGCCTATAACCCCTGGAACCTTTTCTGCCACTTGACTTATGGTAGCTGCTTAACCCTCATTTGGTATTTGTGAATTCAGTGTCTCTGCCAAGCTCAATTTCTTCCTGGATTTCAGAAAATTTCTTTGTTGATACAATTTTGGATTCTGATTCTATCTTCTAAAGTACTTTGAACACAGTCATTATTTAATGTTAAAGCCATCATCATTGTTCAGTTTCTATACAGAGGTACAAAAATGTTTGACTGCTGCTTAGTCATGGAGAGAAAATTATTCAGTTTAGTGGGAGAGGAAGATGGATGTTCAAGCTGTGAAAACTGCTAAACCACCTCTCTCCAGTCAAGTTGTATGTGTCTAATAACTGTAACACAGTAGCTTTTGAAATAGCTAAAAAAAAAAGGGGGGGGGGGGGGCAGAAGACAGAAAAATTCCCGACCATGGTCAGACTGCTGAAGAAAACACATTCACATCCCTGCTCAAGAGAGAGATTTTGAGCACTAGTCAACTAGATTATTCCTTGGTGAATGATAAAGTGAAAGCAGAGCCAGAACACAGGTGGACACATGTGCATGTGATGAGACTCCCAGGAGGTTATAGGCAGAGAAAAATGCCAAGACACAAGCAGAGAAACCATTATGATATCTCCAATAAAAAGAAGCCCCTTGTCAAGGGTTTTGAGCAAAGCCTTTGGTTCTAGAAATAACCAAGGGAATGATACTTGGTACATCCTTTATAAATAGATGCTAGTAGAATGTCATTACTCAGTTTCATCTTTTTATCCCTCCCTGTAGGAGACAAAACTCTAAAATCCTAACCATTTGGTTGAAAGAGGCATTACAGAATGTGATTTTCTTTTGTGACTAGGGATGAAGTTACAGCAGGTATTGCAGTGAGTGGAAATTCACTACAGGCTACTGCAGAAAGATCCTTTTGTAAAATTCACAGATGATCAATTACATCAAAGTTCATCAGTCAAAGAAATGAAACAAGTTACATCATCAGGGTCTCCAATCTTGACATAGTATGCAGCTACAGTTAAGCCAAACTCCAATGACAAAACCCGTTTGGATAGGGCCCTGCTGCTGTTTCTAACATCCCTTCCTTTATCTCCTCCTGCAATATAGTACTGTACTATCCTTCTGCCCAGTTTCGGTCTCCATTCGCCTTAGCAGTCATTTGGATATTAATTTTGATTTCCTAGCTGATTGTGGAATATAATTTCTTTTCTGCTTCTCCAAGTGCAGCAAGCTAATGAGTTGCATTTTTGTCTCAAATGAGGTATTTCTTGCTGCATAACGCCCCATTGGATTTTCCTGGAGTTTCTGTTATCTTATATTATCTGAACCTTATTTTGTGCCCTCAAAAGACTAAGACATTTAGTTTTTCTTACGTCATGATTCATTTTTACTACTACTGGCATTTCATGTAAGTCCACCATTGTCAGCATCACAGGAAAGCTCTTATCCAATCTATGTGTGCTGTCAGCATGACTTTCTGGTCAGTTCATTCACTTCTTACCTAAAAGCATCATACAGCTATTAAAGAGGTGACTGTTGAGCACCGTGGGAAAAATATTGCAATCTTCTTGTGAGAAGCTAGTAGAAGGAAATAGCTAAGACAGGGGAGCTGAAAGCATGAACAGCAATTTGCTCTGCATTTGATGTGCTTTGAGCAAGGATAGAGAATATTTTATGATTATTACTGATTCTTGCATGATGATAATTTCTAGCATCCCAGTTTTGGGAATACGGTAGCATTGTCATAATTATTGCCACAGGTTCCTTCCTGCTGGGAACAGCACTGTATTTTAATCAGTAATATTTGATTGCATATGGTGTGGTGATGATGGAAAATGACAAACTTCTTCATAGCAGCTTCAGCAACAACAAAATACTGAATGTAAACTATATGTATGAAGCACATCCTTTTGAGGAGCTCAGGCTTTGAGATTGATTCATCCTTACATCTTGATGACAGTCTTTGGGGTTACACCACTGTAAGCCTGTGTAATGATGACACAAGCACTAGGGAAGCAATAAGTTCTCCAGATATTTAGGAATTGTTCTTTGAGTCTTATCCTGGCAGCTTTTGTTACCTCTTTGTACTCAGGTCTTTGTCATCACTGGTGGATTACCCCTCAAAGTCTTGCAGCTTCCACAGAAGGCTCAGTTGTAGGAAATGCAGGTCTTTGCCTTTTGGTATTTTTTGTAAAAAAGGGTTTGACAAGGATAGAAGAATGTTGCAGATAATAAAACAACAGAGACCATTATTACTGTTACCCTTCTGTCTCACAGGCTCCACATCCTTGCCTATCTTGTGAGGGCGGCTGATTAGTTCCTGAAAACCGTCCCAGGCCTGTCCTATACTCTCAGTTATCAACCCAAATCTCTCTGCTGCTTTTATTAAACACGGTTACTGGTGCTGGCTTGCTCAGTCTCCAGCTGTTTCTCTACACCAGAATGAAATGACAAAGATACTTATTCTCTCCTAATAAGAGTTCAGCTTCCTCATTTCTTAGGCTCTGGTATGCAGCGGCAAAATGTGAATCAACATAATCAATTTCTTCTTTTTCCAGGTCTTTAATTTCTGGTCCTGTCCAACTGCTTGTACAGTCATGTGGTGAGCTAGACCACCAAACTGATCAGTCAGCAAAACTCATTTTGGGATAAATAAAAAAAAAGAGTTATTTTTCAGATCAGGAAGTTCCCATTTTCTGGAGTTGCTCGGATGTACAAGCAGATGTGCAGGTACAGCGAAGGGGACAAAAGCAAAAGGTGCAGATGGGTGTCAAAGAGGCAGGCAGAGAGAGTAATGCAGTATTACTGCCACGGCCTTATGTCAGCTGAATTAGGTAATTTCCTTCTACCCTCCTGCATAAGAACTTTCAATTAACATTTTTACTACATACTTTAATTGCTACATTCCTGGCTTCAGGCTGTTTTCCCCTGTTTATAGCTTCCTTAAAATATGATATTATAATTTTATAAACATGTAATTTGCATATTCAGTGTGTAGCCCCTTTTTAAGGTGTAGAAGGTGTAAACTTGTGAGCTCTTCTTGGAGACCATTTGTATAACTTGCAAGCACATAAAAATCACTGATCTGACTATGAAGTGATCCTTTGTACTTTATCAGATTTAGGACCCTCAAATTATAGGCATTGAGCTGGGCACATAGCCCAGATGATTAGTAGTATTTAAATAACTGATTAGACAAAGACGGTTTTAACCTATTATCACTTAAAGCTTCCTTTGAAGTGCAGAATTGTTCCCTTGTGCTTATCACAGCTTCTTACCATAATTGGATGCAGTCACACTCCTCTATGGTCCCCTTTAAATGACTATCCTTCTTTTTTGGGGGGGGCGGAGAGGATGAAACAAATTCTAATTCTTGGATTTTTTTTCAAACCCATGTTGTAACCTTAATGCATCTTCAACTTGCAGAAAGTTGCAAAGGTGTCTTAATTTTCTGGAGAAATTTATATTATAAGGTTCTCTTCTTTTTCTAGGTCTTCTTACAGAAAAATAAACAAAACACCCTAATGACAACAGAATTATTGCTTTCTGATGATTCTTCTCTAATTTGGGTTTCTTTGTTTTTATCCAATTCTGTAGTTCTGACTTTGAAAAATTTTACAATGATCCAGGAAATCTATTTCTCTTTTCTTCCTGACACATTGATGCTTCTGCTTTAGGAAGGCATTAACAATGCATTAAATAAGAGTCATTACTCATAAGTGTGAGAAATGCTTGTTACAAGTAGAATGTCTCAGTTTTAAATCAGTGCTTTATATCATTGCTTATAAGATCCTTTCTTAATCTCTGCCATCAACAAAACAATCTATATAATAGTTTTAGCATTTGCAAAAACTACTTTGCACCTAGAAAAAGGAAAAATAGTCTATGAAATTTCTATTTACTGATAAGACTGGAATATGGGTTTGAATCATGAAGAACAGATTGCTGAATGTATTAAGCAATGAAAGAGAACTTGCAGCTGACCAGCTTTGCTAATAGATACCTCTGCAGTCTATGGGAATAACTGCAGGTCCAAACAGGCATAAACATTAAGAAAAGAACACCTTCTTGAAAGACAAAGAAGGTTAATGAGTTAGCCTTCCATTTTCTGGCTACAAAGCAAAGTAATTAAAAGGTATGTAAGTGAGTATTATGAGATGGTGTTCATTTCAAAGATAGAGAGATGATGTCAGCTACTGAATGGTACATTAGTATAGATGTGACCTGCTATTCTAATCAATTATCTTTTCCCCACAAACATAGGAAAAACATATTGATTTAATCTTGTGATTTTGTTTCTATATACACAGACTAAATTGCTTTTGGCAGCTTGAACATGAGAGTAATTTACTGTGCTAATACTATATTTTTGTGGTCTCCAATGGATTTGAATACTCCAATTTCCTCTTATTAAGCTTAAGCTCCCACCAAAAAAAAAAAAAAAAAAAAAGGTTTTGCAGGTTATATTTTTGGTCTCTGAAGAATCACCTTGTAGCTTTTTCATGTTAGAAAGTGATTAAGTTTTAGAAAGAATATTTATTCCGCCTCTCCACTCTATATACTGTAATTTGTGAAGTTTCTATCATAAATCTAGCCAGTAATCAGCATAACAGCATGACATTTTACATATCTCTTTCTTGAATTATCACACAGCTTTTGTCTTACAATTTGCTCTTGAGTACAGGCTGGAGTATTAAGATTCCTTCCATGAAAAATGCTTCCTGAAGCCTGCATTAACTTTCTTTTCTTTTTAATTTTCGTGTGTGTTTTCTTGTCTTTTTATCAGTGTCATGCTGCAACAAATGGCTTTATTCTGACGTTCTCTATTACAGTTACATCATGTTAATCCTTTTTGGTTTTGCCACCTTTACTTCCAAACATTATTACTTCATGCTATTTTAACCTATCTTTATCTCTTATAATTTTAGTTAGGGATCACAGTAGTCTTTTTCTTCATCCATCTATCCATCTCATCCACATGCATACATTATAGCCAGAACTTAAAAAAAAAAAAAAAAAGTTACTGACATCAGAGTACTTTTTAACTTCTCCAGTGTTTTAAGCAGATCTAAACCTCTTTAATTTCAGAAATGTTCTCCCTCTTATTGACACACCACGTTTCACAGTTCTCAGTTGGCAAACCAAATGAAATGTCTGTGATCATTTGTCATCCACAGATGGAAAAGCATTCGGTATGCAAAGTGAGAATACTGGGATACATAGCTCTCCACTGCTCTCTTTGAAACATTGACAGAAGCCTCAAATTGAGGTAAAATGCACATTGCCTAAGGTGAGGTCTCCTGTGAAGCTTTGTCCCGTGGAAGCAAGGCAGTCTTTCTGTACACAACTTGTGTCATTAGAGGGGAATGTCATGAGATCTCCTTTCTTTGCACATCTAATTTTCCATGCATGTTTGTGTAAAATTACCTTCCTGTTTCATACATGTTACAAAGTGGTACCACTGCCCGTTTAGGCATATTTATTCTGTTTACACACAATGTGTCCTTCCATATGTTTTTACCAAAGCAATTTTTTGGTGAGCCTGAACAAAAAGTTACTGGGCTATGTTTGAATTTAGATGTGTCTTCATACAGGCACTAGAGGAAAACCTGACTGTGTTAGTGGATAATGGAGTGGGTGCAAATAGAGCTAGCATTTATTTCTATTTCTGATCCTGAGGTCATCATACTCCAGATCTCCTGCATTTTCCTTCGTGGTGGAACTCTTGATCAAGATGCAGATAATTAACAGTAAGTAATGTCAAAATGGTCCAATGGCTGAAGTCCTTCAGTGGGCTGGGGTTAATCACTGAGTCATTGCTCAGCAAACAAAACCTGTTGTGCTCATGGTTGCAGGACCAAACTATAGGAACCGACACAAATTCTGTGATCTTTGAAAGGACAGGTCTGTGCTGCTGAAGATTAATGGTAGCTTAAAGGAAATATGGAAACTTTTGATTTGATGTGCCTTTTCAAGTATCTGAGAATCTCATGGGGCAAATTTATCTACATATAGGTACTCAGAATATTTTTTTTTTTCTTATTTCTGTCTGCACAATTGGAGTTTGTTAACATATTTAAATTATCTAAATTATATAAATTCTTCTTTACTGTTTTATATATGAAAGATATGAATAAGTGTAATACATTGGAACAAAGGTCTGTCTGTCTCATATCTTTTCTTGACATTGGTCTATAGCAGCTGCTCAAGTCAGACAATCTAGCAAGAGCAGGACATGATGAGGATGCCTCTTTCGTCCGGATGCGATCCGAGTTTTAGAAACTCTCTTGGAGTATTATTCATTTTTCATCACTACAGTTATCTTACATTTCACATTTCTGGAAGACATTTTGCTCATTTATTTGTTCCATTGCTTTGGGAAATCTCCACAGAGTGTCCCTACTTGATGGAAAGGTATTTTGGGGATTTCCTTGCCACACTGGGATCTCATCTGAGAGAACTTCAGAGGTCCTTATCGTTTTTCATTGTCCAGACACAGTTTCATTTCACTCACCCACACACATGGGGACACACATCAATACATTTATGAAGCTTAGGTATTTCTATATGTTTTCAAGAAAAATGATATTCAAAAGCCTCCCATTGATTTTTTGATAAATGGTTCATGCAGAAACTTGCTTGACAGCCAACAGGAATGAATAAGCTTATTCCAATAAAATCACCACCATGTCTGATTACAATATTTTTCAATGGCCAGTTTTCTGCAGAGAAAGAGATCCCTACGGGAAGGTCATTTGTCAGCCAAAGTCAAAGCTTTAATGTTACTCTGTAATAGCTTAGTTGAAGTTGAGTGAGACTTTCTCTTTTTCCTTTCAAGAAAAAAAAAAAGATATAAAGAAAATAGGAAAAAAATGTGGAGAATCACAGCACTTGTATAAATCAGGACGCATGGCCATGTGATTTCATGTAAGCTCCTGGTGCCAATATATTCATTTTGTGTTTTAATGGGGCATTTATTTTTGAAAAGTCTTTTTTACTTTTACATTTTTTTATATCTATATTTTCTTTAAATCTATTTTGCCAGGATCTGCTTGAGCACGTTTTAATTATAAGATTATCAGAGTCATATTTATCAGTGCAGTGGCTACAACAATATATGCTGTATCCTTAGGAATTAGTTTTGCTCTCAGCTCTTCCGATAACTATTTTTAAATAAACAATAATCCCTATGTCTGAAGCTGCTTCTACACTAAACAGTTGTTCCAGTGGGATATAAAATTTAAATGGCAATATTTCTACTTGCTTTAACTCCACAGTTGTCAGTCAAATTAGATTTTTTGCATAAAGTGTGCATTCTCTTGTCATAGTAACTATTTCAACAACAGCATGAATCTTCTGTCCTCAGTTAACAGGTCTTGATTTTAGTGGAGTTACTGGCTGAAGAGTGAAGGAAAACTTTTACTTCAGTGTGATTAGCAAATTCTAGCTGATACAGTGAAAAAATACGAAGAACAAAAACAATTACTGTAGATCCAGAGTAAAGGTGAAAGGGGGAAGGATTTCTCTTAGTTTTTCCTTGCAGCTATGTTGTTTGATATGTAACTGGAATTAAAAAATTTCATGGTTAGTGGAGAAAAAAAATCGAACCAAGTTGGATGAGCCTGCATGTTCTGCTACCCTTCTAGTATTTAGCAAGAGAATAATGTTTGGTTTCCTTTTGCTTCCCAAAGACACAAGGAAAAATTAATTCCTAGCAGCAACCACCCGTTTGATCTCTTTTTTTCTCAGAGGGGTAGATATTGCACATTAAATTAAAAAAAAAAAAAATTGTTCTGAAAAAAGATTCTAGTACTGTGGTGCTGAGTGTTGCCACATGTAATTTTTAAGTGGCTTCTGCCTAGAGTGAAATCCCAAGTGACCAAGCTCCTGAAGCAGTTCATGGGGAGATGTCAGGAAAGAATGCAAACCAGACAGACTACCGAGCAGGGAAACTGGATGGAGCTAACCAATGGTACATGGGGTCAGGCCAAATCTGAAACCTGACCGTTCCTCAGATGTAGGTACTACTCACAGCAAGACCATCAGGTACTGCTCAGCACACCTCATCTTCATTTGGGCTGAGAGGTTAGTCCTCTCCTTCAGTACTGAGTAGAGAGGTGGTATCACCTCCTTAACCAGACGTGTTTTAGAAGAAACAGGTGGCTCTCCAAACGTGGGAATAGGACTGAGTGAGTGCCATAAGCTGGTATTTGAATATGAAAGCTTCCTTTGCTGCTGCCTTGCTGCAGGCCACAAAGACTCCAATATCTAATAAAAGGAATTTCCTCTCTACCTTTTAAGACTCATGGCCAGCACTTTGTGTGAAGCTGTTGCAGCTTGGTAGAACGAGGCCTCAACACTGGGTACCAGAACCTGCGAGAGGCACGCTGGCCATGGGTTTGTGTTTTGCCTTCAGTTAGGTCACTCTGAGCATAACACAAGATTTTGATGGAAAACAAAATGAATGTTAAGGTACTAAAGGGCAAAGTCAACAACGTACTTCTAGATTTGGAAAGCAAATGCAAAGAAACAAGGCAATTACATACCTTATTAGCCAGCTGTACTTGGCTTGGTTTCCTGCCTCCACTCTGCTTGTTTGCCCAAGAGCTGACAGGATGGATTGGTAGCTTGTTAGAGCGACAACCAAGTTCCTTTAACGAGCCACATCCATCTGGCATCATCTCTCCTGACTCTCCTCTGACTTAGGACAGAGTCTGTCTTTAATGAACTACTTTACTCACCAAGGCTTCTACGCAGTGTAAACATACCCCAAGGGGATTGCCAATAACCCACAGTCTTGATAGTTAATTTGATTACTGTTTGAATTTATGAGCCTTCTGCTAGTGTAAATCTGTCTGATGTAATATTAGCTGCTGATACACAGACATGTTTTTGAAATACTACTTCATACTGTGTTGCCCAGATAGTGTTATCACTCTGTTCATGAGTAGATGATGCATTAATACCATATAAATGGTGCTCTTCTTATTACACAGGTTGATGAATATACATTGAATCATCTGAGCTTGTAAGATTTTACGTAACTAACTTTGCTAGAATTATTATCAGAATTATTTATAATCAAAACACTTCAAGGATAACAAAAATGTAGATGAAATACTGGGGAACAAAGGAAAACAGAGAGTACAGCACATATGGTTTATTTGAGAAAAACTTAAACAGCAAATGAGTTTTTCAAATTTTGTGAATTTTTTTACCTTCAGAAAACTCTCATATTGGCAAAATAAAACAGACATTTTTTGACATTTTGTGAGCTAAATAACAAAAACCTGAAAATTAAGTCAGCCTGAAATACTTTATTCAATAGAAAAAAGTATGTTGTTTTCTTTTTGGGTTAAGTAAGCTTTTATTCATCTTATGTTTCGTTCAACTTTTAATAAAAAGTAGTGGCTTCAAAATGAAAAGACACAAATGGTGAAGTTTATAAAAGTGTTGACCAGGAAATTTTTGAAAGTTCAAAATTCAGTATTTTATTTCATTGTTATGTTGACCTCTGATAGCAAAATTCATCTTCATTCCACTGGAAAAGTCCTCTCAATTGGGAGGGTTTTCTCCTGTCTCACACTCTGGGAAGACAAATTGTCCTGAGTGACAGGTGAGACTAAAGAAGATGCTCAGCATCTGCAATCTAATTAAGGGTAAGTGTTTGTTGCATCTTAATGATGATCAACATGACCAACATTAGGCTTCTTCAAGATAATTACAGATGAGCTGGATTTTCAGGGTTTCAGCTTTAGAGCTTGAATTCTGTACAAATTTCATTTTGGGTCATTTGCTTAATCTTGCCCAGGGCAACAGGCAATCTTTCATTACTACGTGTTTAATCTTTCAGACTTGGAATAAGTGGGAGTTTTCTTTTGCCTTTAGTGCAAATGTACCTGGTACTATTTGAGGTTTTGATAAAAAAGCAAGAGCTAGCACCAGCTTTACTGAAAGCATCTTACTTTGCCAGGAACCTCAAATCTCCAAAGCGTCCCACTTGCAGCACATTTGTGTCCAATTCACTAATTTCTGGTGGCAACTGTGTCTCACCACTTGTTCTACGCTTCCAGTCAAAAGGTAGAGGTGGGTCTTTGCAGTGCAATAAACTAAACACTTTTCCAAAATAAATAATTAGATCTTTCAATATATGTTTTCCTTCCAAATAGTAAAATGCACAAGATTAGCTGTCATTACCTACACATTCACTTCAAAATAATGTATGCGTTTTGCAAAGGAATTGATGCCATGGTCGAGAGCACTGCTAGAGTGGCAGCCCTGAAAATTGAAGTGGTCTGTCCACAGACCGGCTGCTATGATGAAGCCCACTACAGTATTTCCTCTGTCAGGTGCTGTTGGGATGCACAGCCCTGTTTTGGAGCCTCAGTTCTTTGTTGTGGTATAACTGTGATGTCTTGTACATGCTTTGTAGAATAACGCATTACTAATTGCAAACTAATTAACACTTACTAATGCATTAGAGCATTACGGCATTTGTTTACCACTTACCTGTAGCTCCGTAGCCCAGTATGTGCAATACTGTCATGGTTATTAATATGCCACAGGCGTTACAGTGAGTTTGCAAGACGTCAAGGCTGAGGCTTCTTAGGCTAATTTTGTCTGAACCTTTCTTGCATTGCCTGGAGCTTTGTTTTTTCATGGTTTAGCCACAGCTGTAATTTTTCTAAAGACTAGATGGCTATACCTAATTTATTTTACTTTTGCTTATCTTTATGTACTACAACCATAGCTTTTATGCAGATAACTGTAACGAGCCATTATTCTGTGTAGAATGAAGTGTTTCTGACTAAGATAGTGCTGTAGTGTAGAGGAAAACCGTCCTGGTACGATAGCAGAGCCCCTGAGATGTGCGGATGCGGGATGTGGAGTAGGGGAGACGTCATGGGGTGATAAGAGGCAAGGCACAGACCAGCACTGGAGAGCCTATAGCTATAAACAACTCATCGCTGATCTGCAACAAATGCAGACCTGAAGCTGGGTAAAGTCAGGTTTTTAGGGGTAAAAAAGGGAGCAAAGAACCAGTATATAATGTGAAAAAGGCCCCATATATATTGTGAATTTGGATGTAATGTGACTTACTTACAGATCAATGAAAGAAGACCAAAGTGTGAAGCATGTTAGCAAACATAAAATAACCCCCAGGTAGATCCTAGAGTAAGGAAGAAGAAACCCTCAGCATCATCACGCTGCTCCAAGCAAAGGACTTGGGATGCTGACAATTGTCTGTGCTCCTTGCCAGGCTGACGACCTCACCATTTGTATCCCAGAGAGTTGTGAAAGCATGAACAAAACACCTGGAAACGGGGTAGAATCTAGAAATATGTATACAATTTTAACTATACTATTATCATTGAGACTTCTTTTGGGTAACTGTATTTATTTTCTTTTTTTTTTCTTTTCTTTTTTCAATAATAATTAGATCTGGACTAATAATAGCTCTTTGATTAGGCTGTTAAGATTTTACTTATCCTGATAATAAATTCTTGATTTTACATACCACTGAATTGTTTTTTTAAGTGTAACTTATCTGAGCTGTATTTGTAATCAGTGACGTAATCTCGACTAGATTTTGTGCCCACATGAGAAGTGGGCTGTTTTCCAGAAAGGGTAAGTGAATCGTGCCCCATGTGATGGACTTCAGATTTCTATGAATTTATAGTTACTACTAATTTTAAGAATAACTAGAACATGAATGGAAATATAATTAAAATTGTCAATGTACTTGTCCCGTAGGCTTTATTTCTCTTACACATTTCCAGTCTTACAGGATTGTAACATCCAGGGCTGTTATGCCTGAGAGCACTGGTGTAGAGGGCAGTAGGAATATTGTGCTTCTCTGGGATTGCTCTGTGAAAAGCCAGGAAACTAGAGAATTTTACTGAGACATTGTGAAGAAAAACGTTCATTGCTTTTCTTGCTAACTAGGAGCTCCTGAGCCATGAACTGTTAGGAAAGTTTGGTTCTTTCAAAGCAAAATTCAGTGTGAAGTCTGTGATGATTAGAAAGACCGTTGAAATGCCACCAGCTGAAAACAGACGTGCACTGTGAGTGCAGACTCTGCCTTGACATCTTTGTCTGAGGGAAGCGTGTACTTTAAGGAAATAGCCATTTCTGGGAATAACCTAAAAGTAATATCATTTTGTATATATAGCCTCCATTTTACTCAAAAGAACAGATCATGTACTGCATTCTTTCTCTTTTTTCTTACCCCTCCCAGCTAATCAGCAACACAAAGAGGGATAGATTCAATTCAACCCCGATTACCGTGGATGGGATGTAGGGAATGAATAGTTATGAGACAATGTAAAACAAGGGTGTGATTCATACTGTGACAAAGGCAAGGCACCCCAGACACAAACTGTTTTCAGGAAAGAAGTTAAAGAGTAAACATAACCTCATTTTTCTTGGAGTTTTCCATGACAAAGGCATTAAAATATAATCAGATGCTAATAGCATTAAAATTTGGGACAACAAATTCAGTGGAAAGAAGAGCTGAGCACAAACAAGGTGGGAAGACTGAAGAACCACGTGAAAATTAGAGGAACCCACCCTGCAAGCTCATCAGCAAAAAAAGGAATACATGTGGCTGTATTTCATGGTCTGGGGTCTTGTTAACTGTAAGGGCTTATAATTTTTAGATAAAAGAATAACAGAAAGGCAGAAAGAGGAGGAGAGCTCTTGGAGGTGGTGAAGAAAGGATAACAGAAGGAGGTGGAAGAAGTTGAACAGTTTCCCAGTAGTTTAAAAAAAAAAAAAAAGAAAAGAAATTAATCTTTATGTTGTTTTGCAGCAATTTGCTTTGTGCTTATTTAACCTCCTTGTTCATAAATAGTTATTAAATTAATTAATTAGGGACTCAGTAGGTATCACTAACTTCGGGTTCTTTGGAAAGTTAATGGGAAAGAGATAACTGTTACCTCTCCACAGAGAAAGCTCTTCACCAAGCTGAGATGTGGGAACGACCTGAATTCACCACCTAGACATGATCTGGACTTCTGCATTTCTGTCTCTGGAAGTTTCTTTCTTCAGGATTTTTGGAAAACTCTGCATGCCAAAGTGGAATGCAGAGGTGGTTTTTGAAGGTGAATTTGATGAACCTTAGGACCTGTGAAGAGGAATGTTCCCCTAGAGGTGGTGATTTATGGCTGAATGGTAGCAAAGGAACACCAGCTTTCTTCTCAGTTTTAGGCTGATATTCACACCAAACAGAAATTAGTGATAAAACTCTAAATAGGAAGTTATAGTAATTTCTTCTTTGCAAGCTATCTTTTTGTTTGGTGTTTGATTAGCTCTGAGCACTGTAGTGTCCTGGTTCATGGCTGGGACTCCTCCCTGCCATTAGCAAATAATAACAAGAGGGAGCAGTTGGGGAACAGAAACAACATAAAACTGGGTGAGGGAAATACCTGGTTGGATTTAAAGGAAGGAATGAAAAGCATTCGTGTAAGTAAATTGGTCTGTTTAGCCCACATAGATTGCACCTGAGGAAACACAGAGGACTTGTGACTTACTGACTACTTATAAACAAAACCAATTAAGACACTTTAATCAATGGCAATAAACTTAAACAGAGAGTCCTGTGGAGACATGCACCAGCTAGATTGTGTCCAGTGGAACGTGATATCCTAATAGTGAGGGGTGGCCTCTGAGACAGGTAGAACAGTACATTGGTGCTACAGAAATGATATACTAAGTTATGGCCTTTTCCTAAGAGGCAACTAACGTGTAAAGGCATTAAGTCACTATTCTTCATTACTGCAGGCAATAATTCATTGGTAATAAAATAAAAAATAAAACTGCAATTTTTCCAAAGAACATCCTTTCTGCTACTAACATCCTGAAACTACCATACTATATAAAACTAGCAAAATATAAAGTCTGAGAGCCTCAAAAATTTCCAAGTAGAACTAGGAGAGAGTCAAAGAGATAAAGTAAATTGCAGAGCAAGACAAAAATGTTTAAAATGGTTTATTCTAATATTGAGAATTTCTTCCTGATCCTAAAAGTTGTTGAACAGTGTAATTCTGAGTGCATAAATGGGGCACAAGAATCAAATGTAAGAAACATTTTCCAAACTGTGGAAGTGCAAAAGACAGATCCTAAGTCTAGGCATGGTCTCAGTAGTGAAAAATACCTAGAATTTGTCAGTGAAAAGGGAGAATTGTCTCATGATCCCAAAGGCAGTTAACAGAAGCTTAAAACCATGCATATTTAATGGAAAATAGCTTACAAGCAATATTTTGAGTACATTGAAAGGTGCAGAATTGTCTTTACTTCTGTCACTTCCACATATTAATTTATCAAACTCCATTTTGATATAATGTAGGTTTCTTGCTCTCAAAAGCCCTGTTTAAAATTTGTAACCAAACACTACTTTTCTGGTAGTTAGAATATTCATGGTCAGTTCATACCTATTTTCTACAAGCATTCACTGATTAATCAGACTTAATTTTTATTTTCTGGGCTTCAGATGCACTTCTGTTATCCCCATAAGGAAAGTTATGCACTCCTGTTATCGTTCTGGTAGTCCTTCTCTGCACAGGTCCAACTGAAGCTAACCTTATTTTTGACTCGGAGTGACTTGAAATACATTTAATGTTCCAAATGAGCTTGTATGGATGGTCTGTAAAATGATGAAGAACCTGTTTCATCTGAGAAGCCAGAAGTTTCAAGGAGAGCAATCTTGATACGGGCCAGGCATTAGAATACATATTGAACAGCAGCATCCTAAGCATTTCCAGAAATACTTAGTCTTCATGAAAGCAGCAGGACATTTGTGTCCAGACGAGTGCAGAGATTGTACGGGCATATTTAATTCATGAGGACTTTTTCAAGGAGGATTTGGAACTCATTCTTATCATTAGGCCTGATTTATCTGAACAGGCTCCAGAAAGTTTTGGGTTGATCTGCTTTGGAACAAACCCCAGACCTTGGAAATTGTATTTATAGACAAATAAATAAATAAATGGGTTGAGTTGGCCATTATAGGAATAAGGATTTTTGTAAAGTGCCTCTAATCTGTGCACTTTGTAGGCCAGCCTTACGAGCACAAAATTATATGCTGACTGCTGTAGAAGTCACCTCATTTTCCAGAGTTTCAAGCTATCACCCATCCTTGTGACACTTTTTATTTTGTATATATATTCCTCTTACAAGCTTAAGTTCTCGTTATTTTGATTTAAGCACTGCCAGCCAAGGACAATGGATAAAAAGTGGACTATCACATTCAATGACATTTTCTATCACATAAGGTGCCAAAAAGGTATTACATTCAACCATATGTATTAGCACTAAAAGGAAGGGAAAGCATTATCACTCAAGAAGCAATTCTGTTCGTTGGTATCTACAAGTGGGAATGATTCTCATTATAAGCAGAGGTTGTAATGCTGTGGTGAGACTATATTGGATTTCCAATATTCATTTTAGCGCCTTCAGGATGATTACATCTACTGTGGCACAGTGCCATCCTGTGGACCCTAAGGTTATCTAAGGCAACCACACCAATATAACAGGCATGACAGCTTAGCATGTTGAGTAATTTTTCATGTAAAGCATTAAACCAGATCTCATTCAGTAATTGCTGATGCATTAGTTAAATAAAAGCCCTTGGCTGAAACCTGTGTCCCTACTTCTTCATGTAACCACACGCTTCCTCCTGTGGCACTGCTGACATTAAATTCTGAGCTGCCTGGAGGGCAATAATCCTTCTTCATACTAGCTTTCAAAAAGTCCCAGAATTTATTTTACTTCCACATTTTATCAAGGCAACCTCTTGCCAATACTTTTGTCAAAAAAAGCAAATCAGATCCAACTTGTGTCAAAAGTCCATTTTTGATGGACAAGTACATTTTTGGTGGTATTTGATCAAAATTACTTTGAGTGCGTACATGCTGGTGGTCAGAACACAGGTCACAGACATGGGAGAGGCAGGCTGAAGGCCTTGCAGAGTTTTTCCTCACAACTCATGCTAAATCTGACCATGAGGACTCACATCCTAAGGCAGGTTCAGGAGGTCCATCTTTCCCATATTCCTTAAAGTTTGTGATCCTTATTCGTGTGCTGGTGAAATGACTTGGCTCCATAAAATTTCATCATATTGAAAGTATTTAATCTACCTCTGACAAAATTATCTTGTCTTTTAAAGTGGGCATATTTCCTGGAAAATAGCTGTGTCGAGCACCTTTTTTTCCCTGGAGATTCGGTCTACATCCTTGGTTTTACTTTTTGATGGGCCTGGAACAAGAGATTCAGCAGGCTTTGAAAGCTTTTAAAATAGCTCTAGAAAAGGCAGAAAAAGCATCTATTGCCTTGAGAGTTCATTCAAGGGACTGGCTGGTATCAAGCATGTGAGCTGAACGTTCTGTGACCCCAACTGCATAAAGACAGTTCATCTGATTTATGCATGTGCAAATATAATGCTACTCAATGCAAAAGTGTTTCACTGAGTGTTGAATGAATGGTCTCTGGTGACTATTTATGAAGGCAGAGTGTTAAAAGTGTTAATGTAATCAATAAAAAGGAGAAGGTCTGGGAGTAGCACTCAATCTAAGCAGTCGAAGTTTTACAGAACGTTGCCACTGAAATAAATATTTAGTGACTGTACACTGAAGGTGCTATTCTTTCGACAGGATGAGTTTCATGCCTCACGGCACAAAAGTTATGAGATTTCAGTCAGTAATCAAAGAATAACTCTATATTTTTTCATAGCAAAAAGACATTGCTTCTTTTCCCCTGACATGCCAATGATTAAATGAAACAGTTCCACCTCCTGCCCCCACCCCGACTTTCATTTCTGGGCAAAAAGAGAACAAGAGGGTAAAAAAAGAGTCCAGAAAGAGAAGAGAAAGAGGTGAAACAATGCAAGAAAATTTATGTTAACTACACTGTGGCAAAATTGAAATTGATATACAAGTGGATATTGGATGCTTGTATATGTCAATGGATGCTACTACATGGCACTATTACATCGTTTGAGTCTGAAGTTGAATTGAGGCTGCCTGAGCTTAAAAACGCTCCTCAGCTCATGCTTAAGACTGCAGGGAATATACTGAGTCTTAGGTCATAAAAGGTATTTGTGTATCTGGATTCCATAGCATCAATTTCAATAGGAAAATGGACTGCTTATTTTCACTGCTACACAATTACTACATCACTTGCTACATGGATTTTGTTTTGTATATATTTTTCATTATTAACTCATTTTATACATTTATTTTTAGACTAAACTCAGTTCATTTTATGTAGTGCTTCTAGCTTTGAGAGTGAGATGATGCAGAAGTTTATATCAATAACAAATAATATAATTAAATTGCAGCAGGTTACAGATGAGAAGCTGGAGATCTTGACATTTGAGGAGGGCAGCTGAGGATTTTGGCAAGTGAGAAAGCTTTGGGGAAAGTACATACTGGCACGATGGTTTTGCTACAATGCAGCAATGAGATACCTCAATAACGTTGTCTGTTAAAATGGCACCTTAATAATGACTTTTGGCTTCTGGAGTCCTCCAGGTGAGTCTTGCTGTACATGGATCTTGAAATGACGTTTTCAGCTCAGCAGCCTCTGGAAAATGATACCACATCCACCAATGTGCCTTTTTCTTTAAGTCATAAAATTTTCTTGTTAACTATGCAGGGAAAAATTTCAAGGCCATATTTACTTGATAAGAAGATGTTACCTGCGTCAGATGAATAGTTGGGATACTGCTGCTGGAAAGCTCATGGAAACCATGCAGTAGATAAGGGGTAGGGACAGAGAAATGTGCACTGATGTGAAATAAATGGTTTGACATCAGATAGTTCAGAGGAATATACTCTGGGAGACCTAAGGAGTGAAAAATTGAGATCTGAATGTCCTTGAATTCCCACAGTGTGACTAGCCATCTTCCTGGAGACGGTGGAAGAATGCCTCAAAATATAGCAGTCTGTTGTGGTTTTACCCCAGCGGGCAGCTGAGCACCACGCAGCCACTCGTTCACTCCTCCCCCATCGGGATGGGGGAGAGAATTGGAAAAATTAAAGTGGGAAAACTTGTGGGTTGAGATAAAGACAGTTTAATAGGTAAAGCAAAAGCTGCACACACAAGCAAAGCAAAGCAAGGAATTCATTCCTCACTGCCCATGGCAGGCAGGTGTTCAGCCATCTCCAGGAAAGCAGGGCTCCGTCACGCGTAACGGTTACTTGGGAAGACAAACGCCATTGCTCCGAATGCCGCCGCCCCCCCCCTCTTCCCCCAACCTCCTTATAAACTGAGCATGACGTCATATAGTATGGAATATCCCTTTGGTCAGTTTGGGTCACGTGTCCTGTCTGTGTCTCCTCCCAGCTTCTTGTCCACCCCCAGCCATCCCGCTGGCAGGGCGGTGCAAGAAGCAGAAAAGGCCTTGGCCCCGTGTAAACACTGCTCAACAATAAGTCCACAGAACAAAAACATCTCTATATTATCAATGCTGTCTCCAGCACAAATCCAAAACGTATCCCCACACTAGCTACTATGAAGAAAATCAATCCTCTCAGCTGAAACCAGGACACAGTCCTAAATAAAATACAGAGCAAACCATAGTTTTTCTAAAACATGGGCTGCAACAATTAGGAAATTAATTTATTGTTGATCTGAACTCAGCATATTTCACACATATAAATTTAAGAAACAACTTAAAGTGCCTTGTTTTCTATTATCATTTGGTGCCTAGGAAGAGCAGGGAGGATATCTAAATGCAGGTAGCATTTTGATAGCTACATGGTATTTTTTTTACAAAATTGAAAAGCTATTATTAGAATGGCAACTGAAAACCCAAATTCTTAACTAAGTAACTGCTGAAAATATTTTTATCAGTTGGACCCAAAAGTTGCCCCTATTGGCAATCAGAACTGAGTTCTAAAATCACTTTCACTGATGCAACGCTTTTACTCCTTTTCAGAAGCACTTTCAACTCTCTCCAATCAGCGTAATTAGATCGAGGCCAACCTCAGGTGCACTGTGCTGTTATCTTTTCCTCCAATCAAATATTCCTAAGATAATAAAACCATGGAAGTGCACCTGGTCTTAGCTGAGGTCCCACATGTAGACTATAATGAAGCTTTTAGTTAGTCAATGAATTCAGTACAAGTCATGTACTTAACGTTTTTTCATTGATTTTATGTTTTATGGCTTATCTTCAACAAACTTCAAGGAAGATTCACAACTCCTAGAAATTTTTGGTGGGATTTAATGAATGGATGCCGTTCAACAGCAAACATTTGTTTGTGTATTTTTTGTCCCATTCACCAAAAGAAAACCCTTAAAATTATTTCAAGAATTGTTTGCTGAAGATATTGCCTTAGTTCCCAGGAGAAGAATTTTTAGTCAAAAACCCCAGTAGTGAAAATTGCTTCTTCATCTGTCTTCATACTTCAAACTAAAGAAAAGTGTTGATTTATTTGTTCCTGCTTTTTAACAACTTAAATACTCACATGAATCCAAACTGCTTTTAAAAGGACTGTAGCGACAGTTCAACACATCTAGTAAGGTTTTCCTGGGGCTTGTAAATTACGGTATTGAGAAAGTTAGCTGACCATACTGGAGTGCGGAATGGTATCCACACAATGTCTCAGCCCCAGTAATTTGGAGACATTCTTATGGCTGGTAACTCAATTAACATTATTTTAGCCACTTTGTGTATGGGTTGCTTTAGGTTTTCTTTTTGCAAGAAATATAGTTCCCCATAATAAAGGAACATATTCTTCTATTTTTGCCATTCAAAGAATTACCTGCATTTTTTTTCTGCTTACTTACATGGCTGTTGTGAACATGAGGTTTAATTGCAAATATAGAAAAATATCACACCTTATTGTATTTGTATAAAATATAGCAAAACATCTCAGTTAAATGAATCATTTTGTGGAAGAAGTTATATATTAAGGTTATTTTCCAGTAGCTTAAAAGGTATTTTTGTAGAGTTTAATTCCATACAATTGATAGTTGCAAGAGAAAATGCTCCTGCTTTCATGCCTTTTCTTTTTTTGGCTGAGCCTTAAAAAGCCAGCTGTCCTGCTGAGGTCGACAGTACAAAATATTTTTTAGAAGAATGCAGTGCAAATTTCTACAAACCTCTTCTATATTGACTTGGGAGGGGGTAAGGGAAGGGAAGGAAAAACTTCTACAGGATATATTTAAATATGTGGGTGGTAGTTGGAAAAAAAAAGGAAAAGAAACATAGTCAAGAAGAAAGTTTTTGAAAGCACTAAGAACGACTCAGAGTGCTCCCACTGAAATCAGTGGAAGTTTTATTATTGAGTTCAGTGGAAGCTGAGTGAGGCCAACACTGAGTGGTTTAGAAAATGTGAGTATATGGTCAGAGCTGTTATTTTGCAGGCACCGTGCGTGGGACTTCATCTGGCACTCAGCTTCAGCTCCTGTCTCTCTGCTGTGGGCTGGAAAGAGGGTGGGAGGTGGAGCCCAAATATCTCCTCTCCACAAACATTTGAAAATTTTACCTACTTTGTATATTTTTTCTTTTTCCTTTCTTTTCTCTTTTTTTTTTTTTTTCAGTAAGAATTTTAGTCACCTGTAATAAAAGACCATAAAATTGCATTTGAAAATCAAGTAAATGAAGTGAACTGTGAGACATTACAGCTAAAATCAGACAACGTACGTTATGTACTTCAAATACTGCTACATGTGATGGGGAGGCAACCTTGTTACATCACGCTATAGTTCATAAAAAGTAGTTGTTTATAAGCCAAGTATGTTTGTTTTGATTGGCTGCACTAAAACCTTTCTGTAAGGCTAGCCTCAACTTGAACACAGAATTCATACAGGCCAAATTTTGTCTGAGTCAAATAAACTGCTATGTTGTAATTGTAAAGTAGAGGTTAAGTAGAGTACTTTGGAATAACTTGGGAGTGAGTAGGAGTCCCAAGTCCTGGCTTTGAAATGGTATTGTGTATTTCAAAAATTAAATCTCATGAAGATGAGAGGAACTTCTAACCTGTTTATGGCTATGAAAAACTTTAGCTTCCAGCCACAGCTTTCCAAGGGCTTACAATTCAGGTTTGTTTTTCACAAACCATGTAGTAAACCCCAGATTTCAAATCCTTATTCCAGTTCATGTGGTGGTATTGCTTTGCCAAATGGCTGCCATCGTGACTCATGTATTTCTTTTCAGAGCTAAGGAGAGGTTGGACCCTTTTATTTATGCACATTTCTTAATTATGCCCCAGTTAGGATTTCAGAAGTCCACTGAAATATTCTAAATAGATATCTTTGTAAGAGAATGGTAATATTCCTGTATTTTGTAGTAATTAAATACTATAAATTAATCAGTAGCCATTTCTCCTTTTTGTGTGTGTCTGTTGTCCTCTTTCAAGAACAGGATATTCCTCTATTGTAGCCTTATGGGTACTTCACTTTCAAAAGTATAATTTTCTCTTTTTTTGCATATAAACCATGATCAGGTCTCTTTTCAGCCTTCACTTAAACTTCATTTAGCAATAAGCTCTTTTGAAGTGTGTTTTCCAGACTTTGTATTACATGTTTTAATTATCCAAATCTTTTCCAAAATTTTTAATAATTTTTTCTGATCATCTCTTTTTGCAGTGAGGCTAATATCAACATAAAGTCACACATAGACCTAAAATTTTTCTTCCTTCTTGTACAAATTTTGTCCTTGCTTATTCATCAGACGGGGTACTGTTTGCCTCTCTGGGCTGTGAGAATAATGGCTGTATCTGTGCTCTGCTGGAAATATAATCCACAGGTCTACTGCAGGGTCACTTTGTTGTAGGAGATGGTTTTCTGCCTTTGAATGAGACGTAATACACATTGTGCAGAAACACCAGGTGATCCAAATTCATTGATATATTATATGCCACTCACAAGTGGTTTCACTTGTTTTGATATCAATGTTTATATCTATCTGTCTGTCTGTCTATCTATCTATCTCCATCTTTTCCTCTCATAATAATTGCTGAAGATGTTGGTTGCATTTATAGTATCAAGTTGCCTTTCTGTGCACTTCTTTCCATGGTCCTTGTCCATCAGGTAGTCTCTGCTTCTATCATCTGGAGTGAGCAAAGTAACTTTCTGGCTGGGGAAAGCTGAGTAACGAGCAGGAGAGTGTAAAGTAGGGTCAATACCCAACAAAGAGTATGAATACAGCCATTCACATTGGTTCATCTGGAGACCAGGACTTACTGCCTGCTGAGATAACCACACTACTATTGATGAGCCAATATGCATGGCTTCATTGAGCCACATTTTATTCTTCCAGGACTCTACTAAGACTATAGGATAACGCAATGATTGTTTTAAAAAAGCGTTTTCTGAGCTCTGTTTTTAATCCATTAAACTACCATAATACTGGACTGGAGATTTATCACACTACTGCACATAGTCATATAGCAAATTCCTTAGTGGTTTTGAAGGGTATTATTTATCAGCTTGATTTTCCATATCAGAAACCAGACTTTACAAAATCTACCCACTACAGAAAAAATGTTGATTGGCATTAATTATGCTACTATTCTTTCAGATTCTACCCACGATTCTGTGTCAGTCTTCCCTTTCTTTTTGTCATGTAATGGTCAGTTTTGATTCCCTAAGTGCCTTTTGGAGGCATAATTGTGCTTCTTCCTCAAATGGGAATAGTTTGCGTATTTTTTGTCTAAATCCCACAGACCTTTATAAAGAAATAGAGGCCAGGTCATATTCTTAAGTTTCATGTTATCTGATTTTTAAAATCTAAAATTAATATAATATTAATGCCTGCTTAATGTACCATTCATTAATACAAATTAATTTTCTTTATGCATTAATTTAATATTAATTATTGCCTCAAGGAAGTAGTAGCTGCTACTTCTATGCCTATAGGGGCATATTTATATTAAATTAAAATTTTACCCCAAAATTGGACTTACAAAATTTTCTGCACAACTACTCTAAGATGTACCTCTGTGTAAGATGCACATCCTGTGAAGATTCTTAACACCCAGATCTGCTGAGGTAATTGCAGCCATGGGCTTGAAAACCACACTGGTTTCCAACCAACACTGCTAGGGTTTTTCCTAAATTTGCAAAGAATGCCCAGAAATGAAAAATTATCTCTTTTCTATTCCTGTAGAAGAATAGAAGTAGGCTATTAAAACATAGCAACTTTGTTTCTTTCTTGTTTTCCTTTATAAAAAACCTTTAATATGCAATTAAAATTCATTTTTGCTATGATTGGCTGCAAAATGGAAAATATTTATGCCTTCAAGCAATTTTTTAGAGTGGTGCTCCCTGCTTTGTGTTATAAAGTCATATTAATAGTCTTTGTTAATAACTCTATTGCAAATTTTATCTGTTGTAATTTATATAAGATGAGTTATGCAAATTTTTATTCAATGACCCCAAAAAAGCAAAAGGGAGCTTTTGCTCCATATTCTTCCTTTTGAGGAAAGAAAGTTAAATATATTTGTAAGGGCCACTTTTTCTTCCTAAGGATTTTGAGTGCTCTACTGAGCATCTGAAAATTAAGGATATTCTCGTCTGCACATGAGTTGAGTGCACAATTCATCCCCATGCAGCTGACCACCAAAAGACTGAGGCATTTGCCAGTCCTGAAATTTGTTTTCAGCAGATATATGTTGTGAATACGGTATTAGCTATTCCAACTGCTTATAAATAATTGCAACTGTGTTTCTTATTAAAAAAAAAAAAAAAAGTACTCTCAGTGGAAAATAGACTGAAGCCTGTATCCACTGGTTTGGGCCTAGGCATTTAAAATTATGTGCTATATTCATTCAGCCTGAAAACTTTACCTTTCTAGCCAAAAAGAAACTGATAATGTAGGAGACTGGGGCAGGAGGAAGGTAGCAGCAGAAAAGATCCATTAATACTTAAGACTCCTTGTTAGCAAAGATATACTTTTTTCTAGTGTTTTATCAGTACTCAAGCGCAGTAAGACAAATGGTTATTCCTTAGTGAAATATTACATTAGAAATATTCCACAATACATTTATCTTTTCGTACACACATAGACACATACCTATATTTTATAGTCTCTAATATTTCACTAGTGGCCTCTGTTAATGTTTTTTTGCCACAGTTGATGTTAGCAGTTCAGCAGGATTTAACATGATGTAGTGTAATTGCTGACTGCGTAGGAGGTAAAATACCAGGTGAGAAAATGGTGAAATGTCGAATAAACAAGTGATGTAATGGATTGCATCCCTGGCAACTTTCTATGGTAAACAAGTTTGCAAAGGACAAAATACCTGGAAAAAAAAATGTGGGTTCAAAAGAAAAGCTGTTCTTAATCACATTTACATATACAATTTAGGGTCACATTATACTTTTGCTTATTGCAAAACTCTGGCATGTCAAGAAGTGAAAGTCTCATAGGGCTGGTCAAGACCAAGAAGGATCTGAAAGAGAACTACAGGAAGCAAAAAATCTGTGGCCCTTTCTGTGGGTCTTTGTATCTGAGTCCTTTCCTCCTCTGTATATTTCCCCGTCCTCCTTGTGCTTCTCTTGTGGTGTCCTTCTGTGTGGACATCGTGCATCGCTGCCAGCAGGTAGCACTCCATGTGTCCTCAAGGCAAATCCTCTCCTGCTCTGCCCACAAACAACTTACTAGGTGTCTAATTAGTAATTATTCTCAATGAAACAAGGATTTTTTTGTCAGTGTAACAATTCGAATGACAACTGTAAGGTTTCTGGTTTTTCAAGATTTCAAGATCGGTCATGGTCTTTGCAGGGCCTCCATCCCCTGCCAGTATTCCCATGAAGTTGTGTAAAATTACTTCATTAGCATTTATTATTTTTGCTGGAGCCTCACATGCTGACTAAACACAATAATCATCTCTGCTCTTGGGAGACTGGTGTTATTAACAATATTTTGATTATGATTTACAGCTGTGCACTTTCAGATTTTACCAGGAAAACAAAGGCATTACTTTTCACAATTACAGTAGCTGGAAGGAAAACAAAAGCTGAAATTCTGTAAAACTATGAATTGTAGTTACCTGAGCAATGGCCAATAATAATATTAATTTTCCAGTGCTTTTACTGTTAGTTGTCATGAGAATAAGTATTGAACACAGCAGTATTGGATGAGAATGCAAACAAGGAAAATCAAGTTAAAAATGAAAGATTACAATTATACTTCATTTTATCTTTCAATTTTCTTTGCATAAGGATTGGAAGATTTTTTTCTGTAAAATGCTATTATTTTGGTCCACTTCATAATACATTTTAAAGCTTAAATGTCATCTTTTTACTCCTTTTATTCTGTCATCCCATTGAAGCTATGTGGTATAAATCATGGACCAATGTGAAACAAACTAGTAAATTGGTACATAATAGGCAATTTCTTTATATCTACTGAAATGTTTCACATGCATTGATAAATACATTATACTGAGTATTTGTAAGTGGCTTTTGAAGAATGCAAATTCAGAAATCTGTACTTCTTGAGAAGTTTAAACTCTTGACATTCAGTGTTCTGCGAAGATACAGGAGTTTGGGCCTGGATTATTTTGTTTGTTTTGTATTTGTTTTCTGGTGATAAGGACATGGTTACCTATAGCCGTGGAAGTCATTTGAGGAAAGATACTCCAGCTAAGCACCACAGGAAATAATCTCTTTATGATGACCTTGCGTCACTGTAAGTACAAAGCAGTCTTCACAGCTGAATGCTCTAGCCCCAGGGATTACTAATGATGGAAAGTAATAGCTTTTAAACTTCTAGCCACCTGAGCTGTGTGTCACACACATTTATTCCCTTTGGAATTTTTAAAATTTATTTATGCGGTATCTTTCAGGATGTTTTCAGTATAGCAATATCACCTTGGTGATGAGTTCACATGAATTTCATGCACATCGCAGTAAGACACTGTTAGTGATGAATTACCTCCAGGGAGCCGAGGAACTCAAAACTGTATAAAACAATCTAGAAAACATTGGTCACTTCCTATTGTGTTAGTGTTCAGTACATTCAGTAAAATGATACTTGGAAATGCTTAGAGAAACAAGTCAATAAAATAATTATAAGAAGTTCTCCTTAGTTTCTATTTAGAAATATAGATAAAAAACAATAATTTGGGTAATAAGAAAAAACCCCAAAGAATTATAGGCATAAAATACAAGGCATAAAATATAAGGCATATCTGTTATGACCTTTAGTTCATTTCTCTCTTATGACAGATTTGTTCCCTACTGAGCACTGCCCTGAGCCCTGGCCAGCCTAGATATAAAACATTAAGTCATGAAGATGCCAGTCACTATTTCCTTTGAAAGGTTATATATCACCTTACTCAGCTTTTGGGAAGTCAGTAATATTTTTATGGTTATCTCTGGTTTGTTTGATTATTAAATCTAACGAGAGTTATTAGTGCCAGACCCTGTGAAAACCTGCAGCAGGGAAGCAGCTCTTCGCCAGAGGTCCTTATGGTACTCTGTCTTCTCCTCCAGCATTTTCTCCATCAGCAAAACTTTTTTTGAGTAGTACAGCCCTACACCCACAATCGTATTTCAATAAATAAATTTTGGCTACTTGTGAGGATGAAGAGCGTGAACATCCTCAAATATAACACTCTGTGCAGTAGGAAGAGGAAATCACCTAAAGTCACTACCTGTAACGGGGTAGTCAGGTAATATAAATTTCCTCAGCACCATGTTCTTTTTGAACAGACTACAAGCACTGGCCTATTAAATGTAATGTGTTTTATAGGAGAGTTAGGAGGGCATCAGCGATATTCTGCTTAGGGGGATCATGACTAACTGTAACGTGCTGCAGCTTTTAAGGTATGTGGGAAATAAGGGTACTTGACGCTCTCCTCTGCAATGCAACAAAGTGGTTTGTGTATGCAGCATGTGGGAGCTTATAGTCATGGGGAGCAAACAGCAAAAGGACTCCAGCCTGGATTGAAACTAGTAGGTAAGTGTGTTTATGTGGGGCATCATACTGCCCAGCTTTCCTTGCAGTTGTCGCACAGCATTGCTAGAATAAAATGCATATGAACAGGAAAATTACTGTATGTATTCACTCCTAGAGAAAAAAAAAAAAAAAAGGAAATTACCTACTTGCACTTGATTTATTTTGTTCTTTTGTTGCTGTTTTGCTATTTTTGAAGTTTATAGGGACATTTTTTTTTTTTTTAAATCTCTAGCTGGAAGTGGAAGATTAGTTACAGGTTGACAATGGGCAAGCAAGTGCAAGAAAATCTGTGCATTAGCAAATGCAGAATTCAATAATGCAAAGAAGTGTATAATATGATTGTATTTAAAGATTTTAGTGAAGCATTTCATATAATGGCTCATAAAATTTGACCTGAAAAAATTAATTCAGGTCAATTGGCAAAATCATGAAGAGAAAATTACCAGAAGATCATTAAAAAGTGCAATGATAAACAGTAATGTGCTAAGATGTTGGAAGGTTGCTGTTGGGATATCAAAAGGATTAACAATAATTTCAGTTTCATCTAATAACTGAATTAATTGCCTGAAATAAAAATATGAAAACACATTTATTAAATTTATAAATGATCCTGAATTAACACTTAGTGTCAGTCCCTGTGGCATAAAACCCATAAAATAACAGTTTATGGTTAGACCTGTGAGTCAGAGGAGTATGCACACATCACCAGGTATGTATTTTACATACTAATATGTTAGGGATATCAACTTTTCTAAGGAAAAGTAAAGCTCATTCCATTCTTGTTACCATCCTCTTGGTGAATGTCATTACAGAAGATGAATTCTCTGTCAACAACTAAAGCTAAGGGAGAGTGAACAGGTGACAGACATGCCAGAAGTCATCAGACAGATAGGGTATATGTTTCTTCTGCAGGTTGGTGAGATGGCAAAGGGGAAGGCTGTAGCTGTGAAGCCATCTGCATGGCAGAGATCCCCAAAATACTGAATGCAGAGGCCATATGAAATCCAAAATGTACACTTGTGTACACAGACACATGCACGCGAGTGCACACACACACATATTGTTTGGGATGTTATGGTGGCTGTGCTTTGCTCTCTGTTTTTATCCCCTTGAGTGCCCAGTTTCAGCAGTAGTTAGCTCCTTTATGACTAAAACTGTAAATGTTGTCAGACTGCTTCTCAGCATTACGGAAAGGACACAGAGATGCTGCTGCAAAGTCGTGAAGGGACAGTACTGGGATGGGCATTGCTGGCAGAGAGAGGGTAGTGAGAGATGCCGTACATGCATGCACAGTGTACTCACTGCTGGGTATTTCCCTGGCTGTTCCTGACATTCATCAAGGTCTCTTAGGGTTTTGTTTTGCTTTACAACCCTAAGAAGATTACTGACACCAGGAGAACACTTTCCTAGCATGGCAGTTCACTGTTAACACCAGTGAATGGAGAGGTGACTTGCTAAAATGGATTAGAACCCCAAGTTTCTATCACGCTACTATATCATATTAGTGGTGTGTAAAATGAGAAAATAACAAGGTCTGTACTGTTGCCTTTTGCACATGTAGTCTGCAAACTCTTGTCTTCCACCATTTCTTGTCCCGTTTCTTTGCACAAGAATGGGTGTGTAATCTTCCTGCTCATAACGGACAGGAAGTGGGGTGAGGTTTGCAAAGCTAATGGCTGATGAGCCATGTCTTTGTGTGATTACATCTGAAGGGACTATAGACAGGCAAGGTGCTCCTCAGAGGTAGGGTAATTGTTTGCTTCTCAGCCTTCTTCAAGTCTCTAGGATCCATATACACAAGGAAGGACATTTTTTAATGTAGTAGATGGATGTGGTGTCATGAGTTTCCAAGCTGCAGCTGCACTCGCACATCTCTTCTCTCCTTTTTCTTCTGGGAATATAGGATGTTCATCTACTTCCCAACATCTCTCAGAACACTCTAAACCTCACAAAACCATGCATAGTGTTCCCTTACAAGCTTCCATGCAAATTTTTTTTTTTTTTTTTTTTTTTTTTTTTTTTTTTTTTGTTTTTGTTTGCTATCTTCATACATCAAATGTTGCTGGGCTACTGGGCTAAAGTGTCACAAAGCCCTTCTGGTGGTTGTGGGGTACTGTCCAAACAAGATAAACCATTTGGCTTACCAGCAATCAATTTGTCAATAGACCTAGCTTCCCATTTATTTTCCTTCTGAACCTAGTTCTGTCTGTCAAGAACATGATTTTGACAGCAATTATCAGAGTGCCATCAGTGAAGACTACCCTCTCCTTTGTAATATTGAAGTCTTGTCTTTAAGTCCAACAACAAAGCTAAAAATAAGCATCTACTTATAATAAAATTTTGATCTCATGGGATTACATTGAAAGCAGCAGGTACACTTTGCTGGTTTGTTTCATGAGTAAAACAAGAAGAATTCACCACAGTTGGAAAGTGACAATTGTTGACAGTTTTAAAATGTCCCTATGGCGGTTTCTGTCTGAAAGGACTGACTATCCATTACTGCAGGTTTTCTAATTCCTCTCAGTCTGAGACAGTTTAATTTTAGCTGGTGGGAATAGTGATGAAAAAAACCAACCCACCTACTGGAACCAGCAGAGGCACTCAAAAGGTGACTGAACATAAAACAGTACAGTATATATGGTCAGGTGGTTTGAAGATACAGTTTCGTTATTTTGTGATAATTAGTGTCACTTGCATGAAAGCTCGTCCTTAAAATATATCGATTTACTCAGCGATGTTCAGCTTCAATGGTGCCCTTAGGGACAGCTGTGAATTATAACAAAGGAAGAAGAGGTTTGAACTAGATGGATATTCAGACAGATGGATAGACAGGTGATTTACATGTGTGTGTGATATATAGGTTAAGTCCTACTAATTAAGGAAGGAATTACAAAAAAAGATGGTGAAAAATTTTTAGTTTTGCATGATTGACATCAAACCTGCTCTCCCCACACTGCAGAGCAGCAGTCATTGTGCTGCTTGTGGGATCATTACCCTTTTGATTCAATGTTAATTTCTCTTTTCATCTCAATTTTCTTATGTAACCAGTTTTGTTAATCTAAGTTTTTCTTCTGTCTTCAATGCCAGTAATTAGAAAGGGATCTGAACACTCAAGAATAATTTTACTGAAGTATGGTTATTTCTCATCATCTGAGGAGCTGTCAGCACTGTTTCTTAAATTTCTTTCACCCACATATTCAAGTTGTAGAAAATAATCATGGCCAGCAGCCTTTTCGTTTTCATGCTGCAACAGGATAATACAGGAGCTTTACACCAGATTCTGTGCTGACCCACTACAGAAGCAACTAATAAAGTGTGCAGTGGAAAATAGTTTTAAGCAGCTGGGCAAGCAGCGAGGGAGATGGTTCACTGTCAGCAATAGCAGGGGCCTAAAACTATTTGTAGGACTGCCCTGTTTCTTGAGCCGCCCATTGCACGGGAGCATGTTGGCAGGTTGTGCTCCCAACCAGGTCCTGAGCCTGCACTGGATGAGATGCACCTCCTGGTCCCCTGTGCTTTTCTTGTAACGCCAACATTTACTAACATGCATGAGAGATGTTAAAATGTCTAGATTTTTGATTCATCCTTAAGGTGAAAAGGGTTTTACAGAAAAGTATACAAATTTTACAGCATTGTTATCGATGCACTCAACGATTGCAGTAGGTTTACAGGTTTAATAATCTGGCACATCACAAGGTGTCACCTAGGCAGTAAAACTGTAAGCAAACACCCACGAGATCTCTCAGCTCTCCCAGTCCTCCTCTGTACCCGAAAAATTTTATACCACGTGTTATGATGAGCTCCAGAAGAAAATAGAAGCCAGCCTGCTAATCCGTCCCAGCTGTATCTTACTGTAAGATAATGTTTTTCTGTCACTCATCTGTAGTGGACAAGAAGCTCAACTGTGATTGTGAGTGCTGAAATTTTTATAAGTGAATTTACCAACTCTTCATGATGAAGTCCCATTTTCAGCCGGCAAGAACAGCATACTGTGGCTGCCTCTATGACCTTTGCTTGTGCCCAAGCAACACGCAGCGTAGGCTGATGGGATGCCACCCATTGGCAAGCCTGAATAAAGGGGCAGGCGTGCAAACAATCCTGTTGCTTGAGCACACAAAGTCAGCGTGGCCGTCTGCACCTGGGCAGTGCAGGTTAATGGGTATATTCACTAGGAGGTGTGGAGGTTACCAAAAGCAAGACCTACAGTGCCAACTCAGGCAATCCTGCTGCCCAGAGGAGGACAGTAGTGCCCTTACTCATCCCTCAAGGGAGTTATGGTCTCAGGGTGTCAGCAGTTGAGATTTTAAGGGTAACTACTTTATATACAGTCCTTAAATACAAATATATTAAAGCTACGTGCTGACAGCAGAATGGTGCTTTGCATGCAGTTAGGAGCTGTGTTTCAAGAGGGAAGAAGTCTTCACTGCTTTTTTTTTTTAATTAAATCTATGTTTAAAAAAAAAAAAAAAAAAAAAAGGATTCTTCAGAAAATAACTTCTTAAAAAACTTGTACCAGATTGAAATAAATACAGTTTGTGATTGCAACTGATTTGTGCACGCAGGACCCTTTCTGTTTTTATTGCTTAGGCTAAATATACACTGGCATTCTGTTATTTTTTTGCATCTTGTCCAGCATGCAGGAAAAAATACTGAAAGAAAGATGCTCTTGGTCACAGAAAATAAAGTGCATGTGAAAAAGAATATAAAGATGTAAATGACATGTAAACTAAGGAAACAAATGAACTGGGGAGCCACATCTTTTATCTTCATGTCATCAACTCCATGGTTTTCTCTAGAATAATTTTGGTGGTAAACCCATGTATCCAATGAATCCATATTATATTATTCAAAATCCCAGTATATTGGAATTCCAGGATTCCCCTTATGTCCTTTATTTTTTATTTTTCTCTGCCTCTAGTTGTCTATAGTTCTAAATCTTATACTCATCTCCCAATTAGGCTTTAAAAGCATAATATATTCATATAAAAGAAGATAATATTGACAACTGAAAGAATTTCTTGAATTGCATCCCTTCTATTAGTCTCTTTCAAGTTGTGGTACATTATTTCTTTGTCGAAGAGTAAATAGTGCACAGTAAGTTCTCTGAGCTCATTATCTTTAGAGGCTGGAGAGTGAGTGTAAAGAGGAATGAACCCTAATACCTTAAAGATTTCAGGATAAACATATTTAGCAATTATCCTCAGAATTACTCAGGAAAGATCAAGCTGAACTAATCAATTTTCCAAATCAGAAATGCAATTTCACTAAAACAAAAGCAAAGAAAGAAAACTCTGCCTCTGTTCTTCCCTCTGCTCCCACACGGGCATTTTCTGTCTAGATGTTCTTGTCAAGAAAAGTGAGGTATCAGAAGGTTGCCTGGCTCATATCAGCATAACATCAAAGTAATGCAATTGAAGTCTGGTGTAAAACTGATCCAAGTTGAGGGACTATTAAGATCGATACTTTTAAAACACTTGAAGAAGCTCCATTTTCACTAATCCAATGCCACCGTGGGCTATTGACAAGTACACACCAGTCCCAGTCTCCCACAGCTTTCACAATAATTCGATTACAATATCATATTTCTTTCAAGCTGACAGAAGTTCCTATAGCTGATATTTCAAGAACTCCACACGTAGCTGGAAACTTGCAGCCACACAGGCAGTAGCTGCGTGTCAGGATCCTGCATTATGCATGAAGGTCACGTCTTTTTGTCTGTGCTAGAGAAGCCCATTGTACTTTGGGGGTGGTTTGTCACCGAGTTCAGTGTGACAGTGTTGTCAGCAGCCCAACAATTTGCTTCCCAGAGCCTGCCATTTTGATGACTCTGTGCTAACCCAAGGCGTGCAAAAAGGCAGAGGTGATGAATCTAGATGTTAATATGAGTATTTTGGAAGGAAGGTCTTGTAAAGAACAAACATACTTGTTTTGCAAGGACTAACTTTGAGCTGCTCTGTTTTATACAGCCTGTTTAAACAAGATTTATAGCCTCACCGTTTGTAGGTAACTATATTTGGACAATACTGTGTGCATAAAGTTAAGTGCATTGAAGCTGTACATTTCAAAAACTTCTTATAATGAGGAAAAGTCTGCAGGTCTTTTAGAAATACATTGTCTAAAAATGTAAGTCGGTCAGAGTGAGTAATTAAACCTTTGCATGCTTAATACTATTTAAAAAACCAACAGTTTCAAGTGTTGTACATCAAGGGTGACACGTGTCTATCAGTCAAAACTCTTCTCAAATTTAGAATCCACAGATCTTTTGGACAACTGTAGTATTCAATAAATTGGTATATATGTTTGGATTGTCCTTCTGACTTTGCAACCTATTCACACCCTTTCCTTGATGAAGTTTGCTTTTGTACTAAATTTTTTTTTGATTAAAAGAATATACTTCTGCCTCCTTAGAAAAGAAAAAAGGAAGAAAAAAAGTCACAATAACATGAAATACAACTCTCCACCCTTTTTTAAAACATTTATTATACTAGATGGCATGTACTTGAAATGGCTTGGCTTACATCTCTATTGTATTGGTTCAAACCTGTTATAAAAACCCACTAAATTAACCGTCCCCTATACATGTGTTCAATGACTGGAGTGCAGGTTTTGAGGAAGCAGTTGTCCATTATTGCACTTCCTCAATCAATACTGTTTTGAAGGAGTCACTAAGTTAATTTATGCTTTTAGTCACATAGTGCTTGTTCACTCTGGCAGCTGCAGAGAAGGTCAACAGAGGTAAAGCTGTGTTTCTTAAGATGTAGTAGTTCTGAAAAATCCCAGGTCACTCTAATTACTACCAGCACAAGTTAAGCATAATGGCAGCCTGCCTTGTGCTTCAGAGAGCCCGACGGTGCAGTATGCCTTGGGAAAATGAAACACGCTCTCTGGTTTGTTTCAGCTCGGAGGGCTGAAGTGGCAGTCACCTAGGCTGTAGTTGGCTTTACCTTTGAATGAAATCCTCTGAAGTAATGCAGCTTAACTGCCTTTCAACAATAATTACACCTGCTACGTAAATTAATCACCAAATGGGTCTGCTCATGCATGGTAGATAATGTGGGGTTTTTCTTACAAAAGGGGTCCGAGGCTGCTGCATGTCTGACCAAAGGAGCTGCCTGCCCCACGTGGGTTGAGTTTCGGTCTTCCTCTTGGAGCGACATTTGTGTTCTTCCCAAAACCAAACCAACAGATTTGGATCGCAGCTGATAAAGACTTTACTTTTGGTTATACACACAGATCTCCATACCTGGGACTTGTCATGTCCACATGGTCTAATGAGACTCGGTGCTGAGAACATTTTCCTAATGACCAGCCTACAGTTTTGTTTGCTTAATAAATCCTTATTTTTCTTAGAGTCCCACAGCCTTCACAAATTGTTCATTTTATAACATGGGTTTCTGACCCTGCCTCCCCCTGACTTTATGTGTGTATTTGCGAAAGTGTGAGTGTGTATGAAAACGTTAAGCAAATGATGCTAGACATTTTCTTTGCTTTGAAGGGAAATGTTTTCAGCCAGCCATGTGGGAATGCTTCAATATTTCATAAAAAAAAGTGTATAAGATTTGAAATAATGAAGATTAATGCATGCTGACAGTTTCTGGGTTAAGCTTCTCTTCTGAGTAGGTTTTTTCCTTGTGACTCCAGAACAATAAATTGTGAAAAGAAGGTAAATAGTCAAAAATAAACCTGTAAAATATTGTGGTGGGGTGACCCCGGGTGGAGGCCAGGTGCCCCCAAAGCCGCTTCCCTCCTCAGCTGGGCAGGGAGGAGAAAATATCACGAGAGGCTGGTGGGTCGAGATAAGGGCAGGGAGAGATCACTCACCAGTTACCATCACGGGAAAAACAGACTGAACTTAAAGAAAAAGTCATCTCATTTATGACCGAGCAAATCAGAGCAGAGCAATGAGAAATACAGCCAAAGCTTAAACCCCATCCCCCAGCCCTCCCTCCTGCCCGGCCCAACTTCACTCCCCATTTCTCTCCCTCCTCCCCCCCAGCGGCACAGGGGGACGGGCAATGGGGGTTGGGGTCAGTTCCTCACACGCTGTCTCTGCCGCTCCTTCCTCCTCAGGGGGAGGACTCCTCACACTCGGCCCCTGCTCCAGCCTGGGGGCCCTCCCACGGGAGACAGTCCTCCACCACCTGCTCCAGCGGGAGGCCTTCCCACGGGCTGCAGTTCTTCACCAACTGCTCCAGCGTGGGGCCCTCCCACGGGGTGCAGACCTTCAGGAACAGACTGCTCCAGCGTGGGTCCCCCACAGGGTCACAAGTCCTGCCAGCAAACCTGCTCAGCCGTGGGCTCCTCTCTCCACGGGGCCACAGGGCCTGCCAGGAGCCTGCTCCAGCGTGGGCTTCCCACGGGGTCACAGCCTCCTTCAGGTGCCTCCACCTGCTCTGGCCTGGGGTCCTCCAGGGGCTGCAGGGGAATCTCTGCTCCACCATGGACCTCCATGTGCTGCAGGAGGACAGCCTGCCTCACCGTGGTCTTCTCCAGGGGCTGCAGGGGGATCTCTGCTCCAGCGCCTGGAGCACCTCCTCCCCTCCTGCACTGACCTGGGTGTCTGCAGGGTTGTTCCTCTCACATCTTCTCACTCCTCTCTCCAGCTGCAATTACCCTTGTACAGTTTTTCTCCCCTTCTTATCTCTGTTATCCCAGAGGCACTACCACCATCGCTGGTGGGCTCGTCCTTGGCCAGTGTTGGGTCCATCTTGGAGCCAGCTGGCATTGGCTCTGTCGGACTCGGGGGAAACTTCAAGCAGCTTCTCACTCCTGTAGCTCCCCCCCACTACAAAAACCTTGCCATATAAACCCAATAGAAATATCCACTCCATTATTATTTAGGTAGAGCTTTGGTTTAGTGAAACAGGATTGCACTTGGTTATACTAAAACATATTTGAAACAAGTGGAGAAGAGTTCATGTTGAAACCTAACTCAGATGTATGAATCTTGTGAGATTTCCTTTGTGTCAAATCTGAGAAGCCAAGAATACATGAACCTAACAAATATATATTAACTATTTTTTAACAATGTATATTAACTATTTTTTAAACTTTATGTTCACTCTTCTAAGGAAATTACATGTCCTTAAATGTAAACTGTGGTTCCCTCTATTCATTATGGTTCAGAGAACATTAAGGAGAAAAGCCCTAATGACTTAAGATGGGAAACTTTCACTACCTGCAAAAATGAGATAGGTGGTCTCTACGGTAACTTCCTAAAAGAGTGTATCATATTGTTGTAAGCCACTATAGTTATTCCAAACTCAAGTAGAAGTACAACAGGTGATTGTAGCACAAGAGAAACGCATTACTACGCTAAGGAAAGTTGCAAGCTGGTGACACATTTCTAGTTGAGACGTCAGTTTGAATCACAGTTACCAAATAGATAAGAATATGGATCCAAGTTGCTGAATATCAACATGGTGATGATCTTACTGGTCAGATAGGAGTCTCACCTTCCTTCCCATGGTAAGAAGCCAGGGAAATAAATTTAGCTAGGATTTCTTATTTTAGAAAGAAATCACATAGTTTCCAAAGAATGTGGAATCTGTGGAAGCAAGTTGCAGAAAAAAAATAAATCACCAGATCTGTATCACTATCCCATTATTTCAAATACTTCCTTCAAATGAAGCTCCAGTATTTTTAGGTGAAATATGCAGACTCACACACCTCTGAAAATTATGCAATTAAGAATTATGAGTAGAAGGGGGAAATAATAATCCGAATTTTAAAAAAGTTTTTTCCCTGATTTTTATAGTATTAATGATGCAGAACTTACACTGATAGAAATTAAGCATGAGAAACCCCTAGCTTTTGAGTGCTTTTGATCATAGGCTATTTCTTCTATTTTTTTTTTTTTTTCAAATAATGAGTATAATTTTATGAGCTGCATTTTACATGTCTTATAAAGAACAAAATACTGCCTCCATTAGAAACTTGAACTACAAAAAGGCTAAGGTGTTCAGCATTCATTGCCTTCCTTCAGTCTGCGAGGATAAGGCATAACCTCTTTCCTGCTGGTAATTGTTTGCTGCATTTATCACATTCATTTCTTCTCTTTCTCAAAATATGGCTGCAGAAGGATGGAAGAAAAGTAATGGCTTCAAACTGTAAGAGTCATCCTCTGAATAAATAGTGTCAGCTGCCTGAATAATATTTGACTAGCAAATGTTAGACTTTATGAATTTAAAACTTCATTACTGAAAATAAATGGAAGATCTGAATTAGATCCACATTTAATTTTTGATTAATATGTTTGAATGATGCATATTCTCAGAAAAAAATATAGTTATGGTGATACTTAGTAATTTCACTTCCTCACTTCCCATTTACTTAGATTAAGATCAACAAACACTTTTTAGGGACCACAATATACTAAAGCACTTCACTACCTACTGAATATGAGACAGCACACAAGTCCTATGCAAGTTAATGGAATCTGAAGTGAAAACAAAACAAATCAGGACACAACAAACCACAGTATCAACAGATTAGCACATAGCTGAAGTCACTGCAGTGGAAAAAAAACTGTATGTCTTTGAGGAACTCCCAGTTCTGGCAAAAATCCTGAGCCAAAAAATTCACAAGTAGAGAATAGCTGAGTATTGTTGTCTTTGAAAGTTTGATTGTGAAGTCCAAGCATAACGAACACCTACAAATGTGCAAAATACATGTTTGGCTATATTGCAGAATCAGATGAGTTTTAGATTATGAATTTCACTCTTTACTCATGTATGCACATGAGAGCATGCAGGTACCACAGTGCACCAGAGGAATAACTCATGGGTCCTTCTTCCTCATCTGATGGGCTGGATCCTACTTACAGCTTCACTGATGCTAGGAGACTTATTTTGCAGTAAGTCCTGATGGTTTTCCTTTGGGTTTCCCCAGCAAGCTCCTCTTGCAGCCCTCTGCAGACCTTCCAGTGAGAAGGGGGAGTCAGCTACTTCCAGGGCAGATTTGCCTCTGGGGGAGGGTTAGGATGAGGTTCATGAGGGTATCTCTATCCTCCCTGTTGGCTGTCACGTCAGTCACACACCTACACATACTATGCTGCATGATCTGGTGGCAACCACAGGGCTGTGCCACAGGGGGAAAGGCAACATCAAAGCTGTAGGGCCATGCAAAGAAAACCTACAAAGTTTCCGCTCAGTAATTGCTTTCTCTGAGCACAGCTTGTGGTAAGTCCTCTTTAGTTTGCAAACAAATCTGATGTTTTTCTTTGTGTCTTTTGTTTTCACCTTTTATTTAGTGCCTGGCTTCTAAGTATTCACAGAGAAAAAAAAAAAAAAGTTCTTTTCTAGGTAAATAAGCAAAGTAACATGGAACATATTAGCATGTACCGATTTTTCATTGTACTGAAAAATTAACTCTTTGTTCTTTGTGTTTCATTGTCAGCTGCAAGGAATAATTAACATTGGACAAAGAATGAATGCCATTATAAGGAGCAGTACAGCTGAGACGTCTTGTCTCATTTGCAATTATGCCTGAAGGTAACAGGATCACATATCAGGCTGAGATCCTGCATAATCAGTTAAGATACCTTAACGTAATAGGTTTAGAAAAAGGTTATGGTGAAAACATAGGCAAAGATGTCAGTCATGCAGCTGCTTCTGCTTCTGCATATTACAGTCTGCGTAGCAGTCCCATTCAAATCTGTGCACTACCCATTATTAAAGTGCATACATGTGTGTGGTGCTGTGCTGCCCTTATTACACCTGAGGAAAGCACAGAGAAAAGATACCTCTTACAGCTTTGTTCCTCCTGCTTGTGCAAATATATGTCAAATTCTGGCTTGCATTGTCAGGCACTGCTTTTCTCTTTCTCCTCCTCCCACCCCCACCTATTAACTTCAGTTTAATAAAGGCTGAGGATTAGTATTCATGGGTATGGTCTTTCCTATTCTCAAAGTAACTAATTCCACTGCATGCAAACAGATTGTCTCAAGATGAAAACAGATGAAGAGGCAGCCCATGTGAAATAGTTGAGATGTGTATTAAGACTACATTGACATTTGAAATCATTTTAGCCAGAACTGCATCATATGAATTAGTCTTTCAACCAAGTTGGTATATAAAATTAATCTTCATTAATTTAATTAAGAGTAACTCAACTGTTCAGAGCCAGACCACGCTTAGAGACTGGAAGACCTGAAGAGTCACAAATGTGCTGAGGGGGTAAGTTCAGATGAAGACCTACCCTTTACCCCTCCAGTCCCTCTATAATGAATATTCAGTCCTAATAAATTGGCTAAAAAATTGTAAAAACAAATTTCATACTTGGAGCACTATTTTTGAACAGGAGGTCCTGACTCTGTCTATGCTGTTGCTGGCAGTGATGCTTGTCGTTCACAGAGCCTCATGGTTTGAATAACTGCATGAAGGGGCCAAGCCCAATCCTCCCCCTCCTCTGAAACTGAAATTTCAGTTTCTGTGTGCTCCAGACTGGGATAGAAGGGTAAGCCAACACCATGGGAAGGGCCAGGGACTGTGAAGCAAAGTGGGAGATGGAGTCACCTTCAATATGACTTTACCAGCATTGCTTACCTGGTCCTAACAACTGTGCCAGGAGTCTTACTGGTGAGAGCTCAATTACTGCTTTGCAGCCAGGGAAGTGTAGTTGAAACTTTGCCTTTTTCTGGTGCTGAAGTACAAGCACAAGGATTTGTGTAGGATCTACTGGGATTGGGGGCTGGTCCCATCAACATTTTATTGTAGAGCTAAAGGACCGGACCCTTATTTGGGGGGGGATAATGAATGGCAAAATGGATGTTCACCAGAGTGCACCTCCCCAGCACAGCCTAAGGTATACATTCCGTGGTTTAAAGTTATGTTACACTGACCAGAAAAAAACAGTCCAGGCTGTCTTGAGACAGTAACTGAATGCTAATGAGACTTTGCCTGTTCTTCAGTCAAAACCCTGCTTTGGTACATTTCAGGAGGTGATCTAGACTGCAAAAGTGTCAATGCATTAAGTTGATTCACCGTGACGTTGCAATACAACCCAAAGTATCACCACACAGAGGGCTCAAAATAAGGAAAAAAGGCAGCTATGACAGGCCTCAGTAATTTACTAACAAACCATGTACCAGCGGAGATTTTTCACAAGACGTTGCAAGATGATTTCACACTCACTCATAAGAGATACCAGGTAAGAACTAAGCAGTGTTCATTTGAGCATTGGTAATATTAAGCTGTTGCCTGGGTGCCTGAAAAGAGCATGGGAACCATTGGGAAGAACATTGCCAGTCATACTGGAACACTGTTGGCACATTTCACTCTCCTTCAACTTAAACAAGTCCTTACTTCCGTGAGGAGGTTGCTTGAATTCAAGGTGTTGACTCATATGACTATTTACTGGACTGTTGGCATCAACGATTTCTTAAGCAGCCCCTCCATTTGGCATGATGAAGATGGTAGACCAGTACTGTACATCTCGTTGTGGACTTCTGGCAGTCCATTATCTGACTTCAGGAACATATTAGTTCATTCAGGCAGTCGAAATGCATTGCAGACATTAATCTGAATAGAATGTTACTCACTGGAGAACAAATTAACCACAAATGCATTTTTTACAGGCCATAGGAATGCTTGTGGTAGAGGCTAGGGAAAAGATTGCTTAATGTTTAAAAATATCCAAACCATTTTAGTTGAAGTGTAGTCTTTTATACCACGAAGGGATTAACTAGGACATGTTTACCAAGCCATTCCTATTACTGACTCTGTGTTTACAGGTGTAAACTGTGCATGCCATTCATTCAGCTCAGCAGTTGCACTGGGACCGGATAAATTTTTCTTCACCACATCACACCTAGCTCCTGGGCTGCTCTGGTTTGGAAGTTTGGTCTTAGACTCCCAGAAATATTTGGGGAATGCGACCGTTACAGCTGAACGTGTTCTTAGTGAAAAGCCATTTGTGAATAGATGGTCTCATTCCCACAGCTAAATAACACTTTCTATTACAGCTCAAAAACTGGATGGAAAGGTGGAGCAGCCAATGCAAGTGGTGAGTGATGTGCTATATATGTATATTATATAAATATTGGGTCAGATTCTTCTGGAAGGGTCTTTGACTCCTATCTGGAAATTGAGTCTCTTTGTGAACAAGAAAACCTTCTAACTTATTCTGGTCACTGGTCAGTGATGGCTTTTTTTAATAAAATACTTGAAAATCACTCAGTAATGGGAAAAATGGCTTTAAAACAAAGAAGCGCTTCTGACTTTCAAGTAATGTTGCCTGTTCCCATGTGAAGACAACACTATTTCTGTATAAGCCTCTAAGCCAGGATAGTTAAACAAACCAGAAACATAAATAAAATACCCACAAACAAGCGCTGCCCTTCCCATCCCCACTTATTTCTTTTAAATGGAAGAAAATTATATCAGCATACATAAGATGAACAGCTAGATTAAGTTGATGAACTTAATTAGAATCCTTGAAATGCTAGTTCTAAAATGTTAAAGAGTAAGAAAATTAGAAAAAAAGACTAATCACACTGCTGAATATACAGGTCTGGAGCTACAGCTGTTATAAACTGACATCTACAAATCAGGTACTTATCTGGTTTGCAGGCGCCTGTCAGTGGGAGCTTTCTGAGGCTTTAACCACCAGCAAAACATCCAATTTCAGCAATATGCTTATGCAGCTTTGGCTTGCCAAGGAGAGAGGATGAGGCCTTGATGGAGATGCTCCCTCTGCCTTGACCTGACTTGCACCACACCATTGACAGACCCATACTGAGATGCTTGGATGCCTTATGCCACTGCAAGTGACTGCCTTGGGAAGCATGGAGTGGCTGAAGGATGGGTTGTGTCAAGGTTGTAGGCTTGGGCGCGGTACCAGAAGAAATTGCACCTCTTCAACAGTGCAGCAGAGGACCTTTCATCCTGTTGACATGGTAGTTTCCAGCATGACTTTTGCAAAATTTCACACTGTACTCATTGAAATGGGGGTTGTTTATTTTCCTTTATATCCTCTCAAGGAGGGAGCAGAGGCCCCAGCTTAAAAAAAACAACAAACACATTAATTTTGGAGAAACACCAAGGACAGTGCGCTGTTTATATATTTCTATATAATCATGTCAACTGGTCCCAGACAACCCTCCTAATTCAAAGCCCATGTCCTTTCCCAAATTATTTCCTCATTCTAGTCTAATCTCAACAGTCTGCAATTTTCATTTCTCTTTGGTAGTTTTTATTCTCTCCATACTCAAAGCAGAGGACTTTGTCACTCAGATGGACTGGGTTTCAATGGCAGCTTTTGTGAAACAGCTCTCATCTTCAGTTCATAGTTCAGTGTATTTTTCAGCTTTGGGAGTATAGACCTGGTGCTGCTCATTTATTTCTTACATCAGTGATGCAAGAACAGACATCTTCAAATACTGCAAGAGAAACTGTGCAGGTATATATGTATCTAATCTATGTTTATGTTTGGGAAAGATGAGGTAGATTTTCATGAGGTGCATCTCTGTGGTGAAAGCTACTTAATGCCAAATTGAGCCTAAAGTAGAAAGTAGCATGGTATATTTCAGTTTGGGGACTTTTAAAATTCAGAAAAAAAATATACAGACCTGAATGTAGAAAATTTACCATAGACAATGCCACTAGTCTTGCTACTTAGTTCCATTTAGATAGAAAAAGTTGTACTGGGTGTGTATACTGACCAGTCAGTCTCACCTCCATGCCTGGTACGATCATAGAACAGATCCTCCCGGAAGATATGTCAAAACATATGGAAGACAGGGAGGTGATTAGAGACAGCCAACATGGCTTGACCAAGGGCGAATCATGCCTTACTAATCTAATGGTCTTCTATGACGGAGACACAGGCAAAGGAAGAGCTATGGTTATCATCCACCTGGACTTCTGTAAGGCCTTTGATGCAGTCCCCCACAACATTCTTGCCACTAAAGAATAAATGGGTTTGGTGGATGGACTGTTAGATGGATAAGGAATTGGCTAGATAGCCGCATTCAAAGAGTTAAAGTCAATGGCTCAATGTCCTAGTGGAAACCAGTAACCAGTGATATCCTTCAAGGGTCCATACTGGGAACCAGTTTAAGAACTTCATCAATGAAAGACAGTGGGATTGAGTGCACTCCCAGGAAGTTTGCAGACGACAACAAGCTGGGTGATGCAGTCAATATCCAGAGGGACCTGGACAGGCTGGAGGAGTGAGCCTGTGTGAAACTCATGAAGTTTAACAAGGCCAAGTGCAAGGTCCTGCACCTGGGTCAGGCAATCCCCAATACCAGTACAGACTAGGGCATGAATGGATTGACAGCAGCCCTGCAGAGAAGGTCTTGGGGATACTGGTGGATGGAAACCTGGTCATGAGCCAGCAATGTGCACTTGCAGCCCAGAAAGCCAACTATATCCTGGGCTGCATCAAAGGAAACGTGACCAGCAGGTCAAGGGAGGTGATTCTCCCCCTCTACTCCGCTTTCTTGAGACCCCACCTGGAGTACTGCATCCAGCTCTTGGGGTCTGCAGTACAAGACATGGACCTCTTAGGGTGGATCTTCCTCCACAAGAGGGCTACAAGAATGGTCAAAGGCCTGGAGCACTTCTCCTGTGAAGAAAGGCCGAGAGAGTTGGGGCTGTTCAGCCTGGCAAAGAGAAGGCTCTGGGAAGACATAATTGCGACCTTTCAATATATAAAGGGGGCTTATAAGAAAGATGCAGAAATGCTTTTTTTACCAAGGCCTGTAGTGATAGAACAAGGGGCAATGGTTTTAAACTGAATTTAGATTGGACATAAGGAAGAAATTCTTTACTGTGAGGGTGGTGAGGCACTGGAACAGGCTGCCCAGAGAAGCTGTGGATGCCGCATCCCTGGAAGTGTTCAAGGCCAGGTTGGTTGGGGCTTTAAGCAACTTAATCTCATGGGACATGTCCCTGTCCATGTCAGGGTGGTTGGGGTAGGTGATCTTTGAAGGTCCCTTCAAAGCAAACCATTCTGTAATTCTATGATTCTGTGTGTACAAACAGGAAATTACTCTCAAAATTATACAATACCCACAAATACTGGAAACAGAAACAGGATCTCTAACAGGTATATTTTCCATACAACTAATTTCTCTAGTCTGTTCTGTGAGAAATGGAAGAAAATAGTGAGTGAAAGGGGCAATATACTCAAACCATCACTGATTTTACCTGCATGAAAAGGTTCACTAGAAGTGGAATTAACTCTTAGGCTCACTAATGAGTCTCCTGATGCACAATGGATTTATTTGGGCTGTATAAATATTAAAGAGAGCTACAGGTACTACAACAACATGGAAAGTGTAATCACCCTTCTGCGTCCTCCTTGCTCTCTCTATTCCCCTATCTGTTTAATGCAAAGTGGGTGGCACTGGCCTGTAGAAAGTGTGCACACACACACACATACATATATATATATAAAAATACATGTACACACTATATTCACATAAGCAATGCATGGTTTAAGTGCTAATTCAAAAATCCTCCATCAGTACCTCCTCTAATGAAGCTGTGAATCTGTTACAGTAATATGAGTCACGCGTAGTAAAGGAATTTCTCCTAGTCACAAATAGTAAAGGCAATACCGTTCAAGAAAAAAACAGGACAGATGTAAAAAGTGAGGAAAGAAGATTCAGACAAAATGTTTTTCTGTACAATTCAGTGTGCACAATTCTAGATCCTAGATATGATTTATGTTCTCCATTTAAAGTTGTGGTGGGTTGACCCCAAACACCATCTAAGCCCCACACAGCTGCTGGCTCACTCTCTTCCACCAGCAGGGAATAGGAAGAGCAAAAGTGAGAAAGCTTGTGGGTTGAGGTAAAGACAGTTTAATGAGTGAAGGAGTGGGGGTGGGGAGGAAAAAAATCCAAAACCATCAAGTGTTGCAAAGGCAGTCAGTAACCACTTCCCACAAGCAGACTGATGCCCAGCCAGTCCCCGAGGATTGGCTACCTTCCCCTAAAGACCCTTCCCAGCAGTGAAGAAAGGTGAATTCATCCCAGCCAGACCTAGTACAAAAGTCCAAATGTATCAGTCCATGGTGTCTGCGTCATATTGTCTGACGCTTTCATAAGAACATGCTGTATCACTTTTCAAGGGGCCTTTGATCCTGATTCAAAGGATTGCATATATATTTTATGCCCAACTCTCTGTGTACTTAATTGTATTTGTTGTGGTCAAGGCAAAACAATACATTTCTCTGCAGCTCCTACTGACCTCTTGCAGCATCCCAGAAAACCAATATATTTCAAGATGTTCATTTAGTCTGCTTTTGATTTTCCAGTCTAATGCAAATGTTTAGTGACCTTTCCTACCATTTTTTCAGGGCTGATATCCTTCATCTAGTCATGTGGCCATCAGAAATGTGCTTACTGACCTATCATCTGATGTGCAACCTCAGCTAACCACAATGCATTAGCTTGTAAACCAGAGAGAAAGCAGCATCAGAAACATTATCAAGATGAACAGACTGCTCTGATGTGCCCTGCCTGTATTTCACTAGGTTATTTGTGAAATCCCGTACATTCCTATACATGTGGAGCCCTCTTCTAAATTGATATATATTATATCAAAACACAACTGGTATTGTTACTAACATATACTGGTAAAATATATTTTGGTGCACTCTTGGCAAGCTAAATTGTGAGACAAAAGACATGTTTCCAGGTTCTCATGTTCAGAGGCATTTAAATATATATATTTGCAGCTCCCAAAATGCTGATACTGCTATCATAGAATTATGGAATACCAGGTTGGAAGGGACCTCAAGGATCATCTGGTCCAACCTTTCTTGGCAAAAGCTCCATCTAGGCAAGATGGCCCAGCACCCCGTTCAGCCGGTTCTTAAAATTGTCCCATGTTGAGGAATCCACCACTTCCTTTGGGAGATTGTTCCAATGGCTGATCTCATTGTGAAAAATTTTCCTCTTCAGTTGATGTGGTTTAGACCCAGCCGGCAGCTGAGCGCCACGGGGCCACTCACTCACTCCCTCCCCAGCGCGACGGGGAGGAGAACGGAAAAACAATGGCAAAGCCTCGAGGGTTGGGATAAGGGCAGTTTACTGGGACAACAAGGGAGAGGGAAAACAATCAACAACAGTGCTGATAACAGATAGTAACAATGGGTGATAACAGAGAACAATTTACCGAACCAACCACTGACCGACCAGACACTCAGCCCATCTGGTGCCGCCCCTCCCCTACCCGACTAGCCCTCCTTTTATGGTGAGCATGATGTCACATGGTATGGAATAGCCCCTGGCCAGCTTGGGTCACTTGTCCTGGCTCCTTGTAAAATTAACTCTATCCTTGCCAGAACCAGGACATTATCCACCCCTTACTCTATACCATCTACGTCATGCCCAGATTATTTCATTGACACCATTCTCTTACTCCATGGGCCATCGCTCTAAAGTGTCCATTGAGTTCATTTAGGCCATGGCTTTGGGTTCCATCTGCCATTACAGTCTCTCAGAGCACGAACAATGGTGCGTGCTGCTGGATTGTTGCACGCTGCATCAGGAGTATTTTTCATGGCTGGTGTATCTGGTATGGTCCGTGCTCACAGTCTGGACGTCAAAGATGTAATTTTTGATGAAGTTCCTGGGCACCAGTTGAAGTCAGTTCCAAAGTCCATCCTTCATTAGTTTTGGGTGATTCTTATGGTCATACCATTGATACAGTATATAGCTATTAACATCATACATTTTAATTTATTGTCTATTTTCACCCAAAATCAGATCCCCTTGGGGTACACACCAGACTTCCCCATCCTTTCTCATCACCCACCAAGTGCACCCTGGTCCCTGAGCAAAAGCAATCCCGCAGATGGGCTTGCCTTTGCCTAAAGCAGGGATAACCCAAACTGTTTTACCCAACATATTCTTCATGCGCACTACAGGAACTTTATCCCCTTCTACTGGCCGTGGAAATTTTGATTGGGCAGGGCCAGCTCGATTGGCAGATCCCCTAGTGTTAACTAACCAGGTGGCCTTTGCTAAATGTGTGTCCCAGTGTTTGAGAGTCCCACCACCCATTGCTCTCAGGGTAGTTTTTAGCAGTCCATTGTACCTTTCAACTTTCCCAGAGGCTGGTGCATGATAGGGGATGTGATAGACCCACTCAATACCATGCTCTTTGGCCCAGGTGTCTATGAGGTTGTTCCAAAAATGAGTTCCGTTGTCTGACTCAATTCTCTCTGGGGTGCCATTTTGCCACAGGACTTGCTTTTCAAGACCCAGAATAGTGTTCCGGGCAGTGGCATGGGGCACAGGATATGTTTCCAGCCATCCAGTGATTACTTCCACCATTGTAAGAACATAACGCTTCCCTTGGTGGCTTCGCGGGAGCGTGATGTAGTCGATTTGCCATGCTTCCCCATATTTATATTTCAACCACCGTCCTCCATACCACAGAGGCTTTACCTGCTTGGCTTGCTTGATTATGGTGCATGTTTCACATTGATGGATGACCTGTGAGATGGTGTCCATGCTCAAGTCCACCCCTCGATTACGGGCCCATCTATATGTCGCATCTCTTCCTTGATGGCCTGAGGTGTCACAGGCCCACTGAGCTAGAAATAATTCACCCTTACGCTGCCAGTCCAAATCCACCTGAGCCACTTCAATCTTGGCAGCCTGATCTACCTGCTGGTTGTTCTGATGTTCCTCAGTGGCCCGACTCTTGGGTACGTGGGCATCTACATGACGTACCTTTACAACCAGCTTCTCTAGCCGGGCAGCAATATCTTGCCACAGTGGGGCAGCCCAGATGGGTTTGCCTCTATGCTGCCAGTTGCTCCGCTTCCACTGCTGTAACCACCCCCACAGGGCATTGGCCACCATCCATGAGTCAGTGTAGAGGTACAGCGTTGGCCACTTTTCTCTTTCAGCAATATCTAAGGCCAGCTGGATGGCTTTCACCTCTGCAAACTGGCTCGATTCACCTTCTCCTTCAGCAGCTTCTGCAACTCGCTGTGTAGGACTCCATACAGTGGCCTTCCACCTTCGATGCTTTCCCATGATGCGACAGGACCCATCAGTGAAGAAGGCACATCGTTTCTCATCTTCTGTTAGTTTATTGTACGGTGGGGCTTCTTCAGCATGTGTCACCTCCTCCTCTGGCGACATTCCGAAACCTTTCCCTTCTGGCCAGTCTGTGATCACTTCCAGAATCCCTGGACGATTGGGGCTTCCTATTCGAGCCCGTTGTGTGATCAGTGCAACCCACTTACTCCACGTAGCATCGGTTGCATGATGTGTAGAAGGAACCCTCTCTTTGACATCCAACCCAGCACTGGCAGTCGGGGTGCCAAGAGGAGCTGTGCTTCAGTGCCAATCACCTCTGAAGCAGCTTGAAACCCTTCATAGGCTGCCAATATCTCCTTTTCCGTTGGAGTGTAGTGGGCCTCGGATCCTCTGTATCCCCGACTCCAGGTAGGGCCATTCTCCCCGGCTGCGGTGTACAGCACATTTTTTACATCTGGTCCTGCCCGGACTGGCCCAAGAGCTACGGCATGAACTATTTCTTGTTTAATTTGTTCGAAAGCTTGTCGTTGCTCACGGCCCCATTTGAAATCATTCTTCTTCTGGGTTACGTGGTAGAGTGGGCTTACTATCAGACTGTAATTTGGAATGTGCATTCTCCAGAAACCCACAACGCCTAAGAAGGCCTGTGTCTCCTTTTTGTTGGTTGGTGGAGACGTGGCTGCTATTTTGTTGATAATATCCATTGGGATCTGACGCCACCCATCATGCCACCTTACTCCTAAAAATTGGATTTCCTGCGCAGGCCCCTTCACCTTACTTCGTTTTATGGCAAAGCCAGCCTGCAGCAGGATTTGGATTATTTTCTTCCCTTTCTCAGAAACTTCCTCTGCTGAGTTGCCCCATACAATGATGTCATCAACGTATTGCAGGTGCTCTGGGGCTTCACCCTTTTCCAGTGCAGTCTGGATCAGTCCATGGCAGATGGTGGGGCTGTGTTTCCATCCCTGGGGCAGTCGATTCCAGGTGTACTGGATGCCCCTCCAAGTGAAGGCAAACTGTGGCCTGCACTCTGCTGCCAAAGGAGTTGAGAAAAATGCATTAGCAATATCAATTGTGGCATACCATTTGGCTGCCTTTGACTCCAGTTCATATTGAAGTTCCAGCATATCCGGCACAGCAGCACTCATGGGCGGTGTGACTTCATTCAGGCCACGATAGTCTACCGTCAGCCTCCACTCTCCATTGGACTTCCGCACTGGCCATATGGGACTGTTAAAGGGTGAGTGGGTTCTGCTGATCACTCCCTGACCCTCCAGTTGATGAATTAGCTTGTGGATGGGAAGCAGGGAGTCTCGGTTGGTGCGGTATTGCCGCCGGTGCACAGTTGTAGTAGCAATTGGCACCTGTTGCTCTTCAACCTTCAGCAACCCTACAACAGAAGGGTCCTCCGAGAGACCAGGCAAACTAGATAATGGTTCAATTTCCTCCGCTTCTAAGGCAGCTATTCCAAAAGCCCACCTGTAACCTTTTGGGTCTTTGAAATACCCTTTCCGGAGGTAGTCTATGCCTAGGATGCATGGAGCCTCCGGCCCAGTCACAATGGGGTGCTTTTGCCACTCATTACCAGTTAGACTTACTTCAGCCTCCAACAGAGTCAACTGTTGGGATCCCCTTGTCACACCAGAAATAGAGATCGGTTCCACCCCTTCATAGTTTGATGGCATTAGGGTACACTGTGCACCAGTGTCCACTAGGGCCTTGTACTCTTGTGGGTCTGATGTGCCAGGCCATCGGATCCACACAGTCCAATACACTCTGTTGTCCCTTTCCTCCACCTGGCTGGAGGCAGGGCCCCTCTAATCCTGCTCATCATATTCGCTGCTCATCTCTTGCAGAAAGGACTTAGAAGTCCCTTCAAGAGGGTCATAAGTGCGGTCAGGCCTTCCACTTGATCTGGGGGGCTGCCCAGTGGAAACTGGAGCAGCTTCCTTTCTGGAAGAGTTCCTTTGTACAGCTGTCGTGCCTTGTAGCTCATGTACGTGTGCCCGCAGGGTTGAAGTAGGCTTCCCATCCCATTTCCTCATGTCTTCTCTATGGTCATGCAGGTAAAACCACAGGATACCTTGTGGTGTGTATGCTCCATATCCCCTCTCTGGAGCAGAAAAACGCTTACTCCTAACAGCTGAAATACGGGTCTGTGGGGGTGGGGAGTACGATATATCCTCTTTGAGTTGCCAGATGTCCCGGGACAGTTTCTCCACAGCCGAGACGAGGGAGGAAGAAAGGCTCTCTTCATATTGCCGGAGTCGGCCAGCCACTTCATCCATTGTGGGTGCCTCTTCACTCTTCCAGTCAATTACTGCCAGTGAGTTGGTGTACGATGATGGTGCACTTCGCACAAATTTTCACCACATGGGTCGGGTACACTGGACTTCATCGGGGTCTGTGGGCAACTGTGCATTGTCTGGATCCTAATAAACCATTTCCCGCACAGCTAATTCCCTCAGATATTGGATACCTCTCTCCATGGTGGTCCACTTGCCCGCCCGACATACGACATCTTCACTGAAAGGATACCTTTCCCTCACACTTGACAGGAGTCGCCTCCAGAGGCTGAGGGCCTGTGCCTTCTTCCCAATTGCCTTGTCAATGCCCCCTTCCCTAGACAAGGATCCTAGCTGCTTGGCCTCCCTGCCCTCCAGTTCCAGGCTACTGGCCCCGTTATCCCAGCAGCGGAGCAGCCAGGTAATAATGTGCTCCCCTGGGTGGCGGCTGAAATCTTTCCGCATATCTCGCAACTCACTCAGGGACAGGGATTGAGTGATCACTTCTAGTTCTGGCTCTTCTTGTTCTCGTGATGGTCCCGGTTCATCATCATCTCTCACTAAGCGAACCGATTTCTTTGTGTATTTCTTTTTGTGTATAGGGGCAACTGATACTGGTATGGGTTGGTCTTTTGGCTCGACTACAGTGCCTGTTGCGGGGGTTTGGGTAGCTGCAGTGCCTGTTGCGGGGCCTTGGGCAGGGGCAGTGCCTGTGGGTCCACTCTCTCCCTCTGGATGGTGCTGTCTACTATCAAGCAGTGTTTGATAAACTGTGGCCAGGGCCCAGCACAGCGCAGTAAGTTGTGTCTCCTTAGAATCGCCACAGCATTTTCCTTTCAAATATTCTACCATTTTATCAGGGTCTTGCAGTTGTTCAGGAGTGAAGCTCCAAACCATTGGGGGTGAAAAGGTCTCTAGATACCCGCCCATACTCTCCCACATGCCATGCCAGCCCTGACCGTTCAGTCTTGGGGAAGATCCCTGGGTAATATTCTTGAAACAATTTTTGCTAACCCTGAACAGGAGTTGGAAAACGTTCAGGAGACCTAGCAATAGGAATATACTGGCCTGAACATTCCAAGGGTATTCAAAATTCTCAAAAATTGTCGTGACCAACCAAAAAGGAAAAGGGGAGGTGAAAGAGTGGGAGAAGGTATCCCCCCCCCCGTCTTCCCCATAGATCGGGTGCAATTATTAATCAATTCTGAAAGATATTGACTGAGGTACGGGCCTGACCAAAATGCTATGTACAAGTACCAGCTCAGACTCATGACTGTCAATGATATCATAAGTCATTATCACACAATACAACAATATGAGAACAGGAACCCCTCTCCCAGAGGTGATAAACAGCACCACAGGGATTACATAGAGTTAAACACGGGTTTACAAACCAGAGCCATGTTCATGTCAAACAGAACATCATTATGACCAGTGACTGTTTCAATAACATTATAAATCCTTATAACAATTTTGCTTTAACACACTTGGGTCAGACTTGTCTTATCACAACCCCTCGGGACGTGGAGGAGAACGGAAAAAACCAACGGCAAAGCCTCGAGGGTTGGGATAAGGGCAGTTTACTGAGACAACAAGGGAGAGGGAAAACAATCAACAACAGTGCTGATAACAAATATTAACAATGGGTGATAACAGAGAACAATTTACCAAACCAACCACTGACCGACCAGACACTCAGCCAGTCCCCGAACCGTGCTGAAACCACACCGCCCCTCCCCTCCCCGACTAGCCCTCCTTTTATGGTGAGCATGATGTCACATGGTATGGAATAGCCCCTGGCCAGCTTGGGTCACCTGTCCTGGCTCCTTGTAAAATTAACTCTGTCCTTGCCAGAACCAGGACATCAGTCCAATCAGAATCTCCCCAGGAGTAACTTGTACCCATTACCCCTTGTCTTTTCCATGTGACTCTTTTTACAAAGAGACTCTCCATCTTCTTTGTAGCCACCCTTTAAATATTGGAACACAGTGATGAGGTCTCCTCTAAGCCTTCTTTTCTCAAGGCTGAACAAACCCAATTCTCTCAGCCTTTCTGTACACAATAAGCTTCCCAGTCTTTGATCATCCTCGTGGCCTTTCTCTGAACCGTGTCCAGCCTGTCCACATCTTTTTTGTACAGAATCATAGAATCATAGAATGGTTTGGGTTAGAAGACAATGGTTTGGGTCAGAGATCATCCAGTTCTAACACCCCTGCCATGGGCAGGGACACCCTCCACTAGACCAGGTAACCCAAAGCCCCATTCAGCCTGGCCTTAACGCTTCCAGGGATGTGGCTGCCACAGCTTCTCTGGGCAACCTGTTCCCATGCCTCATTGCCCTCAAAGTAAGGAATTTCTTTCTAACATCTAACCTAAATCTACCCTCTTTTAGCATAAACCGATTCCCCCTTGTCCTGTCACTACACTCCCTGATAAACAGTCCCTCACCAACTTTCCTGTAGGCCCCTTCAGCTACTGGAAGGCCACAATCAGATCTCCCTGGAGCCTTCTTTTCTCCAGGCTGAACAACCCCAACTCTCTCAGCCTGTCCTCATAAGAGAGGTGCTCCAGCCCTTTGATCAGCTTCATGGTCTCTTCTGGACTTGCTCCAACATCTCCGTGTCTCTCTTGTCCTGGGGCCCCCAGAGCTGGACGCAGTACTCCAAGTGGGGTCTCACCAGAGCGGAGTAGAGGGGCAGGATCCCCTCCCTCGACCTGCTGGTCACGCTGCTTTTGATGCAGCCCAGGACACGGTTGGCTTTCTGGGCTGCAAGCGCACACTGCCGGCTCATGTTGAGCTTCTCATCAGTCAACACCCCCAAGTCCTTCCTCTCAGGGCTACTCTATAATCCATTCTCCACCCAGCCTGTCGCTGTGCTTGGGATTGCACCATGGACCCCAGAGTTGGATGCATTACTCCAGGTGGGGTCTCATGGGAGCAGAGTAGAGGGACTGTATAGTGGGGATCAAAACTGAACACAGTATTGCGGGTGTGGCCTGACAAGAGTAGAGTGGGATAATGACTTTTTATCTCTGCTGGTGATGCCCTTGTTGATGCAACCCAGCATCCTGTTGGCTTTCTTTGCTGCTGCAGCACACTGTTCACTCATATTGAGCTTCTTGTCCACCAGGACCTCACAGAGCTGCTTTCCAGCCAGGTGGATCCTAGTCTGTGCTGCACTCCTGGGTTATGTTTTCCCAGGTGCAAGACCTTACATTAGTCCTGTTGAACTTCCTAAGTTTCTTGTTAGCTCACATCTTCCAATATGTGTCATTGAAAGATAATTTGTGATAAATGCAGTTATAAAGCTATGCAAAGACTTATACAAGTCTGTTTTATGTTTTATATTCTTAATCTAAAGCAGTCTTTTACATCCTAAAGTGAATTTCTCCATTAATTATGAAAAGTCTAAAAAAAGAAAATAAAAAGTTTGTATCAGTAAAATTATCTTCTATTTTGCCCTATTTTATTTTATAAGGCTAAGTGATCACTAAGTGAATAGATTAACCTCATGTTACTTGAATCTAAGGTACAAAGTGTCATTTTATTTACCACAGAAATATCGGAGACTACATATTTCATAGTGATGCAGAGTGTTGATATGCATGTTAATCCCTTGAGCTCATTAGCAACACGTATGGGAGGATGGACATTGATAAATAGTTGCTCTTCTGAAGAGAATTACTCATTATTTTCTCTCATTGTCTTCATTAGAGTTCCTGAGAATCTACATTATGAAGAATGAGAGGAAAAATCACTTTTCATTTCTTCAGGAACAGACCCTGTGTTTCATGAAAGAGTTGCAATTATAATTAAAAGTCAGAAAGATTCAAGATGTATATTTTCAGAAATTTATGATTGAAGTGCTAATATGCAGCCATCATTCACCAAAAGTAATCCTCTTTTTGCGTGCACCATTATATTCTCATTTTGATGACTGGTAGAGGTATGTAATCAGAAAAAATTGCAATATCAATTCTGTGACTTTTGTGTGGAAAGACTATATGATGTAAATGTTCAGACTACATGTTTGGCAGACAAGGACCCTGTCATCAGTGCATACTCGTGGATGGTTTTTATCTCTAAAGGACAATTTTTGGTTTTGAAGTGGAAACAGATATGAAATAAAAACATGAATATCTGTCAGCTTATTCTGGATCACTAAGGAGTAAACCTCTGAAGCTCCATCTCTCCTAAGTACACAAGACTTTAAATTTTTTTAAAAAATCTCATTGTTTAAAATCTGGAGTGAATGGTTTTTCCATGCACTAGTTTAATCTCTATGCTTCTTCAGAAATTGAAATGGTACAGTGAACTAAACTAAGAAATTTTGTGGAGCAGGCTGTACAGCAAATAAAGTGAAGAGAGGTGAGGGTGTGAGTAAGCACTGGCTGTGCTTTGGCATCTCTGCTGGAAGCCTCATAGCGGGTCTGTGCTGCAGCCACTGTTTATCTCTTCAGAAATTAATTTGTTTATGCAGGAGTGGAGAAGAGAGGATAAGGATTGATAAATATTCCAAGAAATTTCACTTAAAGGAAATGAAATTGTCAGTTTACATTTCTGGTGCTCATTCAGACAACAGTAAGATAAAAAAATTATTTTTAGACTCATTCAAACCTTTGCTTTTTTATCTCAAAGAACAAAGGGAACACATTGAAGGGAGCGCAGCATCACAGTTGATTTTGCCAGAAACAAACTTACCTACCAGAAAGAACCCACAAATGAATCTAGGAAAATGCCACATCATATCTCTGCTCCACATTTGCTGCCAGTGAGGCTGAGATAAGTTGTATCATCTCCTTCAAGGTATTGCAATAAAGTGCTTCAAAAATGACCTCATTTTTCAAAAGTTTTATTGTTAAGTTTGAAGACTAGACAAGGTCATACTGCTTTTACATCGTTCTACATGATTTAAGCATATACAAAACCATTTCAATATTACACAGCTTGAAAGGTTGCAAAGGTCATTGTGCCCAAGATATTTCTGCACTTAACTGACACATCAGAAGCCAGCACTGAATATTATAGTTCACATTTGTTGTACAGCAAAGATACACTCATTTAGTATCCTTAGTCTTCAAAACTGACACTAATTTGTATGCAGCCATTCCAAAAGAGAAAGTCAACCTCAAAACCAGAGCCAGTTAACGTGATAAACCCTTAACAGAACACAGATAAAACGGAGCCTTGTGCCAGTGCTTTATTTCCCAGGCTATAAAAGTAGCACATTACAGAGCTACAGAAAGGTGAAGCCTGCCTACAAATACTTAACTGGTTCAGGGTGAAATTTAATTAGGAGAACATTTTCAGTCTTTTTCAATGCCATTGTTACAATTAATACCGAAGTCAAGGATCATTTCAGAGTCTCTCTCCATCCCCTCTTAAAGGGACATAGCCTGCACTTATTTCTGGTTTTGTTTTCACTGGGAGAGTACAGTCGTGTTAATTTATAACTTGTCCCTTATGTCAATGGTGTTCACCAAGACAAGAAAATAAAATTAAAGGGAAAATTTTAATTCTAGACCATAATCTGGTTCTCAACTGTTTTGTTAAATCTGAAGTATTCCACAGAAATCAAGAGTTATTTCAGACTTATACCACTGATACTGGGAGCAGAATTTGGTACTGTAGCTGCACAATGTCATTTAAAGAAAGCTTCTTTGTAGCTAAAGAATAATTTCATTAGAAAAAGCCCCTGTATGTCAGCTGCAATTGTAAGGGCATCACTTATACGACTTTTATAAATTATCACAGAGTGTTATCACAATGGATATGGAGCTTTCTTTGCAGGTTGTGAAGTCTGCTGGCAGATGAAAGCTGACACAGGACATAAGGATGAAAATACTCAACTGTAAATTAAAAGAAAATAAAATTACTATGTTAGTATCACGATAACGTTATTTTTATATGCAGATTAATGGATAACAAATTACTAAACCAATACAGATTAATTCAAAACCAAAATTGAAGTAGCAAAAGATTAATAATATGAAAAAAATCACTTAAGAACACAGAACAAATATTTCAAAAAAACATTAAAATGAGATGGTAAACTAGGGAACCTAATTTTCAGAAATGGCCTTCCATTTTTTGGGTACAGTTGACTAGTGAAATAGCTACGTGTTTTTCTTCATATCTGTAATTAAATTCAGAGTCAGTTGCTCTCCCACAACAGGAAAATGGTTTTGGACCTCTTTAAATATTGTGTGTGCCTTATAGAGATAAATATGACTTTCCTCCATTGTTCAGAATTCTTTTGCTCTATAGAAGTACCCTCACGATTGACTTTCTCTTTAAAACTGCTCACTATGCTTGAAGACCACTCCATATATACATCATTAAGGAATGCTGTTAACACAGTTACAAACAAGACAGTAACAGTCTAGTGGCTTTTGCTATGCAGCACAAAGTAAAAAATAAAGAACAAACTTAGCAGTGTTGCACAGGACCTCAACATTTCTTACACATACTTTTACCTTTACAAGACTCTTCTTTAGAAGTCTTTAAATGTCTAAGCCTTATAAAATAAATACTTGTATAAATACAGTTTAAGGATTAAGTCATTTTATAGAGGCAGGGTGTTCTGTTTGTTAAAACGTGACAGTTTAAGTGACATTATCAGAAAACCGCCACCAATATATCCCCAATTCTTGTATGCAAAATTCCTGGCTGCTATTCTAGAGTCTTTCACAGTTCAATGGATAATATATTTTTATCTGTGGTGGAGAATGTGTGATTAAATGCAGGTTTTTGAAATCCAAACCATTTTGTTTTCAAAGTAAACTTTGCCCTTTGCAGACTATGGGCTAACTAGCTGTTTGCCTGGGAAGCAGTGCCCAGGTTCATTCTTCAGTATTTCAATGAGCATGAACAGTTGACAAAAAATAACTTTAGTGACATTAGCTAAAACATGCAGCTGTATATATATTTATCTATCTCTCTCCACATCAGCATGTTATGAAATTAAAAGGGTGGAAGTAATCCCAAATGCTGTTATTTAGGTAATGAGAAAAGGCCCCCTGGCCCTGGATTTTTTTAGATATTGGTGCTACACTAACATAGTTATAGAGCACCTTATTCCAAAGAAACTCAGAGCGTTGTACAAAGGTTGGTATCATTATCTCCATCATCAGGGGAAACTGAGGCATGGGGAAGAATGTCCCCCCTACTGCTCCACTTTTCCTCCTAAAATCGACTTTTTAAACTGGGGTCCTTGCTGGCTATCATGTTGTTAAGACAACATAGCCTGTATGAAGCATTTCTCTAGATGAGGAATGATAAAAATCAGCCTCCTTGTGGCTCACTGGCATAGGTCTGAAAAGACGGTTGGGAGTGGAGGGTGCTGAAGGCCCAGCTTTGATGAACTCCTCCAACACCTCTTGCCTTCACACCTGGGAGGAAAGCTGTGACTGCCACCATAAGAAGAGCCTACTGAGAGGGTTTCCTGGCAGTAAGGGAGTCATTCCTCCTGTGTGTCTTTTAGCACTTATTCCTTCACCCCATATTCATCTCCTCTCAGAAATTAAGGTTTCTGAAAGAAGTAATTGGGCCGGCAGCTCCATCTAGGGTTGTGTGCTCACGCCTGGGCAAGTCACGAAACGGGCTCAGGATTTCTGATGCACTGCGTGCCTTTACCTATGTGGGTACTTAAGATGAGATACCACAAGTACCTTGGCGTCTCATCTCAGCCTCCTTGAAAAAGCACATCTCAAGCAGAATTAATAAACTTTGGCAAATTAATTAACTTCATAATATACTGATAGCAGATTTTGTTTCATATGCAAACAGGTCAACTCTAAACAGAAAAGATGAAGGTCATGTCTATAGCATGCAAAATAGAGAAGGAAAATGGGGTTAGTTAGGAAAACTCTTTAGGTGCATGGATTCTGCTGTTCAGATGAAAGTGATGAAAGGTAGCTTGTAATATCACGGGTACTGTGTTTTACAGTACCACAGAGTATCTTCCAAAATATATGTCATAAATACTGACAGTGTTTGATAGGCACAATTACTATAATGCGGTCATCCCCAAGTAAACTTATTGCTAAAAGCTGCAGTATCACTTTTTGCAAGTAAGATGACAATATGATTTATGGAGAACTCGTCAGCCCAATGTTTCTAAAGCTGCAAATGAGCTTTGTCATGCTGTTTCTCTTCCCTTGTAAATAGGATGCTGCTGGTTTTCCCTAACGTGTTTCAACTAGTGTGAACAACTCAAAGGAAAACTAGAAAGATAATTCCACAGCAGAAGGTACGTCACTAATAGATTTCAAGGACAAAATCGGATTGGATCATTTAAAGGGCAGGCTTAGACCTCCTTGCGAAAGACAGTTAGCGGCCTACCACAAAATGAGCACTTAATAATGAAAAACCCACTCAGCATCCTACAGGCTTTGCACAGTATCTTCTACAGAGACACTTTTAGCTACACCAAGAGCTACGATGACTAACAGAGATCCGCTTCAGTCCTCCAGTGTGCAGCCCAGCAGCTCCGACCGCAGGGTGATCCTGCCGTACCATGACCACGGCAGGATGCGGACATGTCGGGCGTAGATCGGAGGGTCAATCATGTTCTTACGGTGCGTGTCATTGTCAAAATTTCCCTGGAACACCTGAAGGGTAAGCAATGAGAAGATTTAAGCCTACGTGGCTTAAGGAACAGCTGTGGTACACCCCTGATGTCCCTGGGCACGTCCCTGATCTCCATGCTGAATTTCAATCATCTGGGCACCCAACTGATGCTGAAAAAGCACCTGCCTTTGCTAAGACCTGGGGATTTCACTGCATGCCAGGGACCTCAGAGCTGGGTATGAGCATGGCATGCTCAGCTCTGGCGCAGATTTAGCCTTTGATTCAAAGCTTAATCTGATGTTCTGCCAACACCCACCCAGGGCCCCACTCTGAAAGTTACATAAAAATCGTTAATATTTGAAAAATTAAATGTCTTTTTACTTGGCATTTGTATCATGTCAAATTAATCCCAGGAGATCCTGTTATTGTTTCCAACAAAATAATAATTAAAGTTAAGAAGAATTTTTATTGTAACACGAATGCAGCTTGGATGCAACTATATAAACCCTGGTAAAGTTAGTGATTATCAAAGATACTATCTCCTTCTGTCAAACAAAAGTCAGCATATGAATTAAGGGCATTGGTTTGTGATCAAATTAAAAAATCCTAGCACAGTACAGTGCATGTTACAATGTTATTTCCACTAGTATGGGTTAACCAATACATCAGTGAGTTCCCAAAGTTCTGTCTGTGTTAAAACAACACAGAATTTTTCCCCTGGAAGCCACTATTTAAATTCAAAGGCCATGGCACCACTTTCCGGCAAAATGATCAGATTATTCTCTTCGATATTTTCAGTTTTTATGGGAAATTTTCATTCTCTTCAAATGTCAACCAATTCACTTTTCATTTGTAAAAACTGTATTTCACGGTTTTTACACTTGAATGAGTTTCATTTGCATCATGCAGAGAATGAATATGGACCTCCTGAACAAGTGCTTATATAATTAAATTAGTGCAGAATGACAAGTTTCCTGGAAGTTCTTAGGAAAAATGTCAGAGGTTGAATTCAGAACAGACTGATCTACTATTTTAGCCTTCAAGCTGGTTCTTTTGTGACATGTTTACAAAGCACTATATGAAAATCTTCACTTTTTGGTGTCTATGTTGCACCTTTCCTTTGAATTTCTAAAGCTTCTCTCAAGTGCTATCGATTTGGCATCTCGAACAAAACGTGTATCCTCCACAAGTGATGCTCTTTCGCAACTGGTAAATTTCCCTTCTCACCTGGCATCTCTCTAACACAGAGATGGGAGCATTAAAGCACCTAGGAGTTAAGACAGATGGATAAAACTGCAAACAGACTGACCACAGAAACAACAGCACTGTGAGTCTAAGGAAAAAAATGTATTTACCACAGGAAGAATTGTTTGCTGCCCTAGTAGTGTTGATTACATAAATCAGCTGGAACTTGGGCTAACAAGATTGAACCTGAATTTGATTTTCATTTGTGGCAATACAGCATACAATATAATGCAGCAAGCTTATTGTTAAAGTTATAGAGTGGCACCCCCCAATGTACAATATGCAGCTAGGAAAGCTTAAAAGTAAATTTTTTTCATTTGATTTCTTGCACATGCATGCAATATATCTGTTGATATTTTTTACCAAGCCAGATGATAAGCAATGCAGAACTGCTGACAATTCTTGCTGCAGAGCTACTGGAAAATTCTTTTACTCTCTATTTTATTTTCCCTGCGGAAGATGAATTTCAGAGATAACATTTAGAGGAAGGCTTAGAACAAAAACCATTGTTGTTTACCAGAAGAACCCATCTACAGCCCCAGTATTTGTATCCACATACAGCTAAGCAAAATAAATAAAAGTATGTGATGCAAACCAAGCAAAAAATACAGCTGAACAAGGTAGGATTATGTCATTTACTTAGAGCAGGTAAACAAGAATTAAATTTTATTTCTACCTCATACATGATTTTATTAGCATTTCAAGTCAATCTCATCTATTTCAGAGGTTAATTTATGCAAATCTGAAATTCACCTTCCCTCAAAATTCAAGATCCAGTTACAAGAAATTGACTAAAGATGCTAGATCAGAAAAAGGATTTTAGGGAAATAAATTTATCAGAAAGTGAGGGAAGTTTTGTCAGCATCCATAAATGTGACCTGCATGAAATATAATATTCTAAGAGCAAATTTCCTGGATGTTTTTGCTGTGGAGCCGTGGAAAATTTCTTATGGGAAAAATATATTCTTTGTCACTCTTCATTTTACTTCAGCCTAAGTTCATTAATGGAGTCAAAAAACTTGGAAAGAATGGGGAGGACAAAGGACAAAGGACATCTGACTTATCAGTAGAAAAAAGCTATTTCTCTAGTCAGATGTAATTTTTTTTTTTAATTACTTGTTGCTTTATGCCCAAACAGTCCATACTAAATGAACCACGTAAGCAATTACAAGCTCTTGAAGACTTGGTAGCCTCATACCATAAAACTTCACTCCTCAGATTTCTTTCTGAGAAGTCTATTTTAGTATACAACACCTCGGAAGACCGTAACGATTTACTAGCATTCAAAAAGCTGATGTTGGAGTTATGATGCAGAGATATAGAGCTCTAAGTAATTTTTCAGATGAAAAAAAAATATCCAATGACAATAAAACCCAAGCTGATTAGTCAAGAAGAGCAGAGTATAAGTTATTAATGTGTCATTGCATAAAGCAAGTGCTTTTGAGTTCTGGGTGGGTGCAGATCTGGTCCTGCCTTATTTCAAACAGCAAATATACAGAGTGAAGTGGCAAGATGGCCACAAACACAGAAGAATGACCTTTTCCAAATTACTAAATGGGCTAAGCCTCTTCAGCCTGAAAGGAGATCTGATAGATGTCTATAAAATCATAAGTCGCGTAGAGGAAATCAATAGTGGGCAATATTGCACTGTCCCCTTACCAGAGGCACGAGGGGACAAGGAGTGATAGCAGGTTTGTCCCAAGCCACCTAGAGGTCACGGTTCCCCATACAACACATAATTAAACTATGACACAGTTTCCACAGCCACTGTTAAAGATCAGCTAAAGTGTTGAGGGCAAAATCAGCAGGGGCTATTAACAATATGGATAGAAGAAAGCAGGAGGCTGGAAAGGAACACTAGGGAACAATAACAGCCCTATGTTTTTTATTTCTCTAGTCATCTGCTACAGGATACTCCCTCCCTTGGCCAGAGTTTCAGCCTCACCCAGCCCAGAGGCTCCTACATTACAAGATGCCTGTGTTGGTAAAATGTGTACGGAAGATCCTGCGTTTTGACAATGCTGTTGTAGAATGTTAAAGATTTTACAGTGGATATATCTATTTATGTCAGCCTGCATACTTAACAGGTGTAACTTGCTAAAACATTTACTCAGCAGCTTCAGCAAGTTTACACATACACACCCCACACACATATGTGTAGCTTCTCTGTAGCTCAGTCTTTTACAACTGCTATTAAAATAAAAAAGTAGAAAATGCATACTGTTGTACTTTTAAGTATGATAACTTCTTTTATGATTAGTTCATGCAAAAGAGAACGAAACCCTCGAAAATAGGTGCTGATATTCTCTGCAAAGAGATTTCTGAAATATAAACAATTGTGTCCAACAAGCAATTTGGATGTCTTGCCTTCAAATATTCACTAAAATTTTTCAATAGAACTAAGTGTTTTATGGCATAAACAGCAAATCCAAATAATGACAAAGTAAATTCATATTTTAAAGAGAAAGCTATTGTATGTTTTATGACAGAATAATTTAGAAGAAATATCTGAAGAACAATAGGTTGGGAAAAGTGGAATTTATTACAAGTGCTGTTTGCTTTGCTCCAAATCTAAAGCTGGAAATCAGGTTTTAGGGCACGTCCATGGGGCAAATTAACAGGTGACTGGAGTGGGAAAGGTTGGTTGTGGTGCTATATCAATGGATGCGCAATGGGGGTGAAAATTCTCTCCACAGAGAATCTTCCTGGATCTCATGTCTTGCAGGAACTTAAATTGCATGAATAGCCATAGCATTATTGGTTCCTGTTATTTATGATAATGGCTAACAGTTGAGACTTCAATATTCAAGCCTCAGATGGTGAAGCTGCTATGTTGTCTACCTTAACCATATATTTTTATTTGAGTAAAATATTTTAAACATGTTATTTCATGTGGCAGTTAATCCTGCTCATATTACAGGCAGATTATTTTAAAAGAATAGCTAAACCTGGCTTCTGTTTGGAGCTTGCTTCAGTGCAGAACATCTCAGTGTTTGGATAAAGGGGGCACTATTCATTTAAAATCTAGAAAAAAAGGTGCATGAAAAGTAATTTTTTAACAGCTATATTCCTTTATTTTGGAAACATTTTATTTCTTTATTTCTATTCACTGAAGAAGACTTCCTTAAGCAGAGAGGGAATCCACAGATTTTAAAAGACCATTTACTTGCTTTGAAGGTTTTTGTTCTTGGTGAAGTAACTCTTTTCACCATGAAGAGTTACAAGTTACACCAGGTAACAGATGGTGAAAGATGTCTTGATTTCTCACCAGAAATAGACCTGGAGTACAGGCATACTCCATTCTGTGGAAGATGCTTACCACTGTAAAAGACTGGGCAGAGGTTTTTTTAATATACATATATACATATGTATATGTGTGTGTGTGCACATATGTTTCTGGAGTGATTAGGAGAAAAAAGAAATTCTTTCTTTTCAGCTGGTATACATAAAATCTCTGTGGGTGGGTGTAAATTTTCCAGTCCTGATCTTAGCCATCATCCTTTCTTCTTCACTGAGCACTTTTCTTGGGACTGGCTGAAGAGTCAGGAGCTGGTTGACATGCAATGGATAGATACGCAAAAGGGTCCAGTGCCAGGAGAAGGACTGTTTTTTCCCTCTTCATGATACATAAATAAGAATATGTATTATGTGACCTTTATTATTTCTTCAAGTTCAGAATAGGTATCAGGCAGATAAAACTTTTAACCTTGCAAAATATACTATCACAATCTTGTGATTTCACTTGATCTGATGCTACTAAAATGGGAATTTACTACACTGCAGATCGTCTGTAAGTGCTTCATAATAGTAGGTTCAAAGCCAAGCCAAAATAGAAATATTTTCAAGACCAACCTCCCTCCAGAAATGCTTATAGAAATTCAAGAAAGAGGCTGTTAATATCAGCATGTTGTCCTCCTTCACCTCTTATTGTGGTATGAAGGAGAGAGATACATGTGCTGGATGCACAACCTAGAACGAGTATAGCTAGATCTCATCTGATACCAATCATGTTAACTCAGCTAAAAGTAATAGAAGTCACTCATAATTTAAATCAGTGCAGAAAAAAAATAATTAAAATCTTAATGTTAGATTAGAAATATTATTTTAAATAATAGTATTAAATGACAATAACTATAATTTAAATAATATTGCTAAAAATGTTCTCTAACTGTGCCAAGTATGTAAATTATATGTAGGAATTGATTCTATCAATGTAAACCAGGTGTTATAATAATTAAACACCATGCAGAAAAAACATTAGGAAATCTAGTAGAAAGATTTTTAACCTGACGTGATCTAACTTGTCATTTATAAGTATGTTGCTGTCTTCCATTGCTACAGCAATTAACTAGACATGCAAAGCATACAACTTACAACTATTTCATAATTTTGTGCACAAATCCAGTGGTTATTTGCATACTGGACATTGTCTACCTAATTGCACTGCTGATGGCTAATAATGATTGACAGTACTGCAGACTGCTGGACTCATGTAGGCTACTTTCAAATGTTCTCATCTTATTTTAAAAAACAGCCTCTAAAATTCCATTTGACATTGCAGCTGGCCTTGAGTTATCTACAGCAGGCTGTGCAATTTATAAATCACATGTGGAATGTGATTAAAAAAAAAAAAGGTCAAATTTTGTTTGGATGTCCTTAGCTTTGGAGGCATAGTGAGCTACTGACCTCTAGTTGAGAAAAACAAGATAGCTATTAGGTCTGGTCCTTTTTCTAAAATATATTTTCTTCCTACTTGCCAGCCTGCAATGTAATTTATTTAGCTTCTTCAAGACAATAGGAAAAGCTTTCCTGTTTTCCAGGCAACTCATTCAAACTATTTAAAATCAATAGCAAAGTCTCCATTTTTTAAAGAAATGCTTTTTTTCTGCCAGTATCTTTTAGTCTGCATTCATATAAGTTCAGCACAGATGTGAACTCAAATGACTGGCCATTAAAATAGCAGAAGCCAAACAGGAGCTGCAGGAGCTGTTCTTGGCACAGTTTTTCTATTTGAAATGTTGCAAAGAAGAAAATTGAACACCCAATTTCCTTCTGTTTGAAACAACTAATTTGTTACAGATTGATCAAAAATACAGGCTGCACATAATGCACTTGTAAATACAAGACACCAATATTTTTTTCCTTTGTAAAATAACTTCACAAATGATGAAGAGGCTTCATGAGTAGCTTCATGAATTCACTGAGATCCACTGATACATTAGGACTCATCCTCTAAACTGCTGAACAGTGAGATGTTCAGCACCAGACAGGATTAAGCTCTCCGCTCTTACTTCAATGCATTTTAAAGTCACAATATTCAGCCACAAATCGTTATTACCCACCTACCAATATCTCCATAATTTCTGTGTCTGAGACATTCTTTTTACCTTTGCTTTTCCAGAATGTAAAATGACATATTTTGTTAGGACTTCAAAAGTAGCTATTTTTCTTTTGCCCTGTCTTCCTTTCCCTGTAATTTTTGGAACCATGTCTCTCCTAAATTATTGGATGATTCTGCAAAGATCACAAGATGAGTATAAGATGAGTAACTCACCAGCAGAGGAAATAAGTCTATATATTCTATCTATCTTTCATAGAAGAAATTAAGATGTTCAGTTAATAAATAGAGTGAATTATGAATAGTTTATGCTTGCTGCTGTTGACAGTAGCCAGTATCTATCTGTTCTCTCCCTTCGTATCTCCAGGGGACAGAAGAAATATTTCATGAAAGTTTCACTTTACTGTGAAAGCATGGTTTCTTCTACAGTGTTCTTGTATTTTGGGCCAAATACAGCATCTTAACTTCAGCTAAGTAAATTGTTGTGGATCCTGTGCAAAGATGTTACTTTCAGACAGGACCAACAATGCTATTTCTCTTCTGCTCCCCATGGATGAAGCACAGCACTGCTTTTTGTTTGGCTGGTTTTATTTTTCATTTATATTTTTGTTCACTGCACTGCACTCAGGCCAGAGCGTGGTCAGTATTTCTGGTGCTGTGCACATCCAGTGGGCAAATCCCATCAGAGCACGCTCCATTGACACACACCTAGCTGGGGTGGTGATGAAGGGTCAAACTGGAAGCTTTTACTGGGTGATGCTCCATGCCTCTGGCACAAAGCAATTTATGTATTTACAGTAATGAAATGGATGATGGAAATAGATTTGCTTGTTAAAAGTGCAAATGTGGCCAAGCTTTTCCCATTTTGGAAGGTGGGATCAAAATTCAGAGTGGTCTTCACAAATTGGAGAAATCCGCAGAAGATCAGTGGTGCAATTTAATAATGAGGAGTAGCAAGCCCAGCCTTAGGAAGCCAATGTCACAGACACAATATGGAGAATGATGGAGCAGGCAGTAGTTCTGTGCCAAAGATTGCAACACTCTATCAAGTTTGGGAAACCACACTTCAGGAAGAGCTGGTCCAAGCAGAATGATCTGAGGTTGAGAAAGCATACCCTTTGAGGAAAGACTGAAAGAGCAAAGATTATTTTTTTTTCCCCAAGAAGAAATTGAGAAGAAATAAGTAAACGTGTTTCGAACAAAACAAACTCTCTGAAAAGATGAAGATAAAATCAGGTTTTTGTGTTCTCTGAGGACAGGGCAGATGTACTGCAGGGAGGGGGATAAGCAACCTTTCCACCTGAAGGATATTTAAACACTGGAATAGACTGCTTATATAGTAGAGTTTTTATCACTGGCTGTTTCTACAAACATATTAAATAATAATCTGATCAAGAGTGGTGCAGGATATGAGCATTGTATGAGATGAAGCACAGGTGAATGAATTAAGCCTTAGTTCTAACAATGAACTCTTTGCACCTACTTGTAGAGTGTCAGGAAAGGACTTGGGGGCTGTTGAATCCAATTTTCTGCTGAGAAGACCTCGGGGGGGTGGGAGGAGAGGAGCATAGTCTCTTCATAGGTCAATAGGTATATATTTAGATGCTGTTGTGAGATCCTTTCCAATCCTACCTCCTATAAAACTTTGCCAAGTTCACTGACTGACAGCTAGCATTTCTGGAATGTCAGACTCTGCCATCAGACTTTTGACTTTTCCAGACTTTTGTCATATAGAAATAATTAAAAATAGTGAAGATGTTTTGCATTAGTGTTTATGTATCAAAGACCGAGGGCTAGCCTTGTGTCAAGCGACCTTGTTTGTTTATTTTGTACAAATTTAAATTCAGAAGTTATAAGTTCTAATTTCCAGCTAAGTGTATTTGATTTCACTCTGCTTTTAATTGCTCTTGATTTGTTAAAGAATCATAATAAGATCCACCTATTTTATTCTTAGGGATGTTAGTTAATACAGGATGTGAGATGTTTTAATAAGACAGTGATTAAGAGTTTTCCATTGTTCCTCACGGACTATGCATATAACAACTAATAATCCAGCTGATGTTGAAAGCAAAAAGAATCTAATTGCCTTGGCAAATGTTATAAACAAGTGTCGATTGGAACAGTGCTGTTAAGTGAGAGTGCATTTGCTTTTAGATTTGCTTGCGACTGTTACTCTTTCTCACCAGAGACTTGAATGCATGGTCATTCCTTTTTTCAGTAAAATGAATGCAACAGTTTGCTAACAGAAGTTTGGCTTGGAGAAGACATTTCTTTCACAGTAGATCTTTTGCTTCTGTTTTTAAATGCCAGGGATTTAAAATGGGATGTATACAAAGTACTGAAGTGACTGTCATTTATATTGAATGCATTTGTGGTATGTCTACAAAAGGTGAGTTGTTTCCAATTTTTATCTGACAACCAATTATACTAGACACATCCATAATCACTGGTGTCAGGACCTTCTCAGTTGGATGGCTAAAACAACTGATTCTGTTTTTCCCTACCTAAAATCCTTTAAAATTTGATGGGGAGAAAAATCTCAGTGCAGGATAAATCCATAGTGAACTGCCATTTGGCTTTTAAGTGTGGAACTTTACAGTGTCATCTTTGTATAATAATCTTAGAAATGGAATGTATCTATGTGGACACACACATACAGTTATTTACATATTTAATCCAGTAATTTAGGACACCTTCCCCTAATGAATGGGTGTACATTTGATCAATTATTTAAAATCAGTGCATTAAAGAGATGCAGTTTTCTAACCCCTCATCAATATATCTACCTGTACTCATATAACACATATCAATACATAACAAAAGCTTTCTCATTACTTCAAAAAAATGAATTTAATTGACCTACATGAAGGGTATTAATTTTTTACTGAAGATTTTTTATTTATTCTAAGACAAATAAATACAAGTGGAAACATTTATCACCCTGAACACAGAAGTTAAAAACACCAGATTTGAGACATGCATTATCAGACATATCGGCCATCTGGTATTTTTATTATTGTATCTTTTGTTTCAATCAGACATAATCCCACTAAGATATTTAATAAATAATTCACATTTTGTCAGCTTCCTTAATGTTTCCCTTAAGCAATGCATATGCTGTAATCTCTTTCTTAATAGATGACATTATGAATGCAGGTATCTGCAGTATAAAAGTGCTATACACTTTAAAGGAAAGGTATAATGAATAATATACTAAATAACAAGAGAAAAGTTAAATGCTTCTAGGTAAATCAATCAGAAAACCTATACTTTCTCTACGCCTCTCATTAAATATTTGCAAAGGAAGTTGTGAAACTTTTTATGCTTTGTATTTATTTAATAGTGTAATAAAAAATAATCTTTCCATTGGGTATTTGAAACCCTAGTGATTAATTGCCAGGAAAAAAAAAATCAATCCAAAATGGCTAGGTAATGAGGTACACTAAAGATGTGCTTTACAGAAAATTACAGAAAATAGTGCATACTTATCAAAATATGCACTGAGACACTGTTTTTGAATATACAAATAAATTGCTATTTATATACCTCCTCCTCTAGAGTTACAGGAAGAAATAATTCCACTAAATGGAGAACTGTAAAGTTTTATGTGCCATATTTAATAGCATTAAATCAGGTGCATTGCACTGATAGGTATGATATTACTGCACTGTGAATGTCATTGTGTTATATGACTTTTTTATTCACCTTGACTTTTATCTGTGGTATCCTATGCATATGGAACCATATAAAGCAGGCAGCATGCAATAATCTACAGTCTTCCAGCCCTGGAGTTACTACAAATGTAGTCCTCTGTAAATGCAACCAAAACATCAATTTTCACTTTGCTTTACCTTATCCTTCTTTTGTTTTTCATCTCGGTATATGATCCAGTGCTTCCCATCATTGCTGTAAGCAATCTTGTAGGACCCCACAAATTGAACATGACCAAAATCTTTAGCTCCTTGGGTAATTATGCCAGTGATTTTTGTAGGGACAAGCAGGTCAACCTAAACAAAACAGAAATAAAACAAAACACAGGAGAATGTAATTAGAATAGTTTCCGTTTGCAGTCTGACTTTACACCACACCAAAGCAAAATGGTGCAGCATGTCACACGTTGTTGGCAGATGTTCTTGGATGCAGGCAGGAAAACCCAGGGCTGTTAAGAAACCCCTTAGTGCATGGTGAGAGAGGATCCAGTCCAAGAGGTGGATTTGCACTGCTTTGCAACCGTGCCCACTGCATGCTGACATCATACACAGTAACTTTCCTTCTCCAAGCTCCAAGTGAATTTACTTTTATTTTCTGTTTATTGTTTATACCACCTAATGGCACAACAGGGCTAATCTCATGCTATTTTCCATTGTGCTAGGCGCCATACATGGTCCCAAGAAAACAGCAGTCTCCACTGCAAATAATTTATAGCCAAAAAGTGTTCCCATGTGCTCCTAATACTCAGAATACAGTATGTCAGAGGTTGATTCCCCAAGTGCCTTTCCATTTCATTTGCAGTAGCAGAGTCAGTGCTTACTACATCTTCTAAAACATTTCTTATCACACTTCTTTTCCTGCTGAACTTTTCTTCTGTCTTTAAGCCTTTATTTCTTTTTCTACCTCTAAAGCTCTGACTTTTTCATTCCTTGATTTTTTTGAGTTCTTTATTTTATAATCTTAGCACAAGACTTTTAAAAATGCAAGGCAGGAATCTTAAAGCCTAATAAAATCTGAGCTTTCAAATGGCTTTCACATGGGTCAGCACATCCGTGATCAGTTCTTTTGAACCAGAACCTAACACTGAATAGAACAGATTCGGGCCAGATGCCTTGGATTAAAGTGATCAAGGAACAGAATACAATAACAGAAGTAAATTGACGTAATAACGTATTTTAGAGGAAGAACGGAGGAGTTGAATTCCCTATCAAAACTGACATTTTCTTGAAATGTGAAGGTAAAACTGAGGCTTCATTCTGTGCCCTCCAGCAATGCAGCAAGCCAGTAAAAAAAAAAAAAAAAAAAGGGTAGATTTATTTCAAACAATAAATGGCTGTGAAGCAGTCAGCATTTTTAATATTGTCTGTTAAATCAGGCAAGAGATTTTACTAATAGTAAAAATATTACAGTAAAATGAAAGGAGTGCTGAACTCCCTGAGAAGATGAGTGAAATGTTTTTACAGCAAAAAATTAAAAAAAGAAGGTGAAGAAATAAAGAATCTCTGGCTGATGAAATGCTGAAGATCCAGTCTTGTGATTTTGGGAAGCTAAGCCCCCCTGAGAAAATTAGATTTTGTCTGGAATGCGGGGCAAGACAGAAGAACAGATGTGATACAAATCATAAGAAATTAATCATGAGAAGAGAAGGAAAAATAAACAAACATAAGTCGTCAGCTAATCCCAGCCAACGCCTCTGATAGATAGACCCTACAGTTTGGCCTCTATAAAGTAGAAAACACAGAAAAGTGTAAGAGTGTATTTATAAGAAAAGAAGAGTAAAAATAACTTTTTAGGGCAATCAGACAAGGAAGACTGGAGACCCATGCCCCAACATTTGAGGACAGGTAGCAAATAATGAGTAGCAAATCCTTTTAAAGAAAAGGAATAACTTAAAATCTTCAATACTGAGGTACTATGACAATAAGTAGAAAATGTCGTTGTCCACAGAGGGTCCAAGAGTTACCAGAATAAACTAATTTATTGCCATCTGATAGTAGCAATGTTTCTCAGAGGAGCACCCCAGAATGTGAGGGAAGTATCCTTGGGAAGCAAAACTCTTTTTGTTTTCTCTTTGGTCAATGGAGAGACAGAGGGACTCAATCAATGATCACTCAGAGCAGGAGTCTGCTTTGGATGCTCTCCCTGCTTGAAGGGACTTCCTTCTTCTGTAAGGAGTGCAGGAGATGTTGCTTCGATAGCCTAAGTGGGCCCCTGGGAAATGAACACTGCTAATTAGTATGAGTCTTTCATAAATTAATAAACACCAGGTCTCCAGACCTTGCTTCCAAATATTTTGGAGTCTAAATAAATAATCTGTTTTTCAAAAAGACTGATATGGTAAGGAATCACTAACTGGTCCACACTTCCAGGCAGCATTTGAACTAAACATTTCAGAGTCAACTTCAGTTTCTCTTTATAAATAAATTTAGTATTACCATTTTCCAAGCATGATCTCTTTTTAGCAGACAATGCTTCTTATACTAAAAATTAATGTCTCTCCTGTTAACTTAAAAAAATGCCTCCATAAAAAAGTTGTTTATTTTTAAAATGTTGAAAGTAATCTAAAAGAATTTCACAAATATTTAACATGGCCATGACACTCAGAATATTTCTCATAGAAATTCAGAACACGGAGAAAAAATTCTCATTAAGATTCAGGGGATTTCAAAGGTAAAACCACAATAAATCTTCATTATCACACAGATCCAGTGTTAATAAAAATGTCCTAATAACAATTGTTTTGTGCTTATGGGACATATCCAGTGACCTTGTACTCTTGTTCAGCAAAACTATGCGGGAAGCTGAAAGGTAATTTGGCATATGGTCAGTCTTTTTCTGAAAGACTTACATAGCACTATGTAGAATATGTATGTGTTTGTGCATTATATTTAAAAAATGAAAAAAAAAAAAGAAGTGATGAATAGATAGGTCTTGACAATACAGACAATACATATTGCTGGAGATGGAGGAAAAGAATAAAACGATAAGCACCAGCACCTCCTTCTCATACTTTAGTATCTTATTTATTCATAAGCTGATGAGAAGCCTTCAGGCAATAAAGATTGCTATTGACCTAGCATTAAAGAAATATAGCTTTTTCTTTATTGTTTTATTACCTTCCGCAAAGGGTTAACACTTTTGCTTTTCATTCTTCCTATTGAAAGTACTTTAGAGCAGAAAGGTGAGAAGAATTTTCCCCAATTTCTAGGCAAAACATCTGCATTAAAATAGCTTAAACGCAAGTCATAAGTTCCCATCAGGATGCAGAATACATTTATTCAGTTAGCGCAGATTGCAAGTAACAGGCAATCAAACAAATTACCAGAGAGAAGTTGAATTAACACACAACCACTGTGTACTCTTCAAAGCTGAATGTGATTAACAGGATCAGAATGTGACTTCAGCTTTTTCAATGCAGCAGAATTTAGAATGAGGTAGAAGCAATTAGTCTGCGACTGATAGGATCATTAGCTGGTTACAAGAAGAACCATGGTTTACAGTTTAATGTACATTTCTACAAGCAGCTGATCAAAAAGCAGTTTAACATCTTGTGGCTGAAAGAACTCTCTTGGGCTATAGATATTTCCTTTGTACATACCTGTTTCCCATCTTGCCTCAGATGTTAATGATGATTCAGTGTGATTTGGAGGGGAATTAATTTAAGAAGAGTACAAAGATAAATCCACCTGAGTATGACACATTTTTAATGAACCACTGCATGGATGTGCGGCATGAACTCTGCGTGCGTGCGCAGTTAAATGTAGAGTGACTAGTACTTGTACTGTAAGTAGGTCTTGAACAGAAGAGTCACATGCATGCTCTGTCACTGCTCTGAGTAGTCTAGAGCTAATAAACCTCAACTCTCATCATCGGACTATGCAGATGTGCCCAATGTCATATAGCCACCTTTGTACCTGAACTGCTTGAGAACTGCAACTATAGATACAGAGACCTTCTTCCTGGTAACATTCCCTCCTCCCAAAAGCAGGAGCCTAAGTATGAGACACTTTTAGACATTTGGGTCAGCTTCCCATAAACCACTTTGGATCTGCAAGCAGTACAACTGCAGTTGCATGCACTGTGCTTGAGCACTCTTTCGGGATTCGAGATAGTCTTGATGATATTGCATTGCCTACCACAACCTGCTGTCTTGGGTCTCTGTTATATCAGGAAGCTCAGTATGAGAAGACAAGCCTCAAGATGATACAAATTGCAGAATTTTCCTGCACCTCAGACTTTAACAGGGAAGGTGGATCTAAACGGCTCTGGGATGCCTTGTTTGATCGGTGGGGGGGTTGGACCAGAGGACCCCCAGAGGTCCCTTACAACCTCAACCATTCTGTGATTCTCTGGTACCTTGCAAAACCCAGCCACACTGCCCAAAGCATTGGAGACTGGGAAACCAATAAGCACAGGTAGGCTTTGTTTACTCTGACAAGCAGCACAATGGAATAGGCGCAGATCTGTAAAGCAAAGCACCTGATATGTAGAACAGGATGTCTACACAGTGTGTGCTGCAGGGTTTTTACTTCCAGCTAGTCTGGACCAACTTTTGAAGCATGGTTTTTGGCTTAATTTCATTTCAAAGGAATCTATTTCATGCTCTGTGAGGATAGTCCATCATGTGAACCAAAGCATGAAAAGAGAAGACAGTCTTCTAAAATAACACGCCTTATCTACTCTATAGTAATGTTAAAGGAGAAGAAAGAACCCTCAGAATCCAGGGGGTACCTAGTCTTATTTCATAATAGTAAGATGGCTCACTCAACCTTCAGCTGTGCACCTCTTTATCTCAGGACATACAATCTTAGCTTCAATTCAAAGATGCAAAGGAGAGACAGGGTGGAATATTTCAAGACTGCTGAGGGTTAAAGTTAGTTCAATAATGCTTTTTAATATTTATTTAAAATATTCATTTTAGTCCTCTCCTTATACAGATATTATGTTTCTGCTCCCAGTATAGCTAATCCTATGGCCAGCTGTTTTTTTGTCATTTTAGAGATGTCACTTTTCTGCCAGGTTTTCTTCTATTTACCTTTGTGGGTTTTGTGGACTGGTTTTTTATCACTTGTTGCCAGATGAATTTCTGAGTAGTCCTATTCTATTTGGCAAATAAAAGAGTCCCTTGGACTGAAAGCACCCGGGATCAAAAAGAAATAAACCTGGATCCAACACATGTGAGAATAAGAGGGAAGCACTGCCAAGCTGAGGGCAGTATTTACCCTTAGAAGATTGAAAGAAAATGCCTGCATGGCCTCCAGCTGCTACTTCACCACAGTGCAGATCGGCCTATCACATAAGCTGGTCTTGCAAGTAGGTCTCAGCTATTTTGGGATGCTTAGAGTAATGTTAGAGACTCATGGTTGGGCACCTGAATACCACCAAGACAGTCTAATGCACTTAAGCTGCCTTGTGCAGGTTATTTACTCTCCATTTAAAACCTCGTGACTCCCATTATTTTTTCCAGGGCAAGCTGGCATACCCAAATAATTGTTGTCTACACCAAAGCCTAAGAAAAGGAGGGACAGGCTTGCAGTTTCTACAGCATAAAGACAGAACTACAGCTCTCCTTTATCCTATTGCATCAGATGTAGGCACTCAGCATTCTCCTCCGTGCCCAAACACTGCAGATAAAAGCAAAACTGGTGATGGTACAGTGCACTAGCCACATATGCGCAACATATATATGTTCCTAATAACATGTCAGCAGCATTTCTTGTTTGTAAACTATGAAGCTTAGCATTTCAGGCTGTTTTCCAAAGGCCCATATTACCACCTACACCCCCCCAACAATAATCCAGCATGCCGAAATGCATCTAAAAACTTTAAGGAAAAAACCCAACCAACCAACTATAGACTCTTGGTAGAGAGATCTAATTTCCATCACAGCTTCATAAGTAGCAGAGTGGTTTTGGTATAGTCACTTAAATATACACTATTAGGGTCAATATTAATACTGAAAAAAATGCAGTAAGAAAGTAAGTTATGAGAGAAAAGGAAATGCTCTAGAAGAAGCTGTTATAATTTGATAGGAAGAAGAATTTCAGAGTGTTTTGTTCAATATTCCACTATAAAGGATTTTCATTCTTTCAAAATAAAATAAAATAAAATAAAATAAAATAAAATAAAATAAAATAAAATAAAATAAAATGTATTTACATTTAATTTGGTCGGTATTATTTAGGATATGTTGAAAACTAAACTTCTTCTCATGAACCAGGGTAGAGATCAGTTGTTTTCAGATGAAACAAGATTAGAGTGCCATTCTTTTTCTTCTTTAAAACTGTGGGGTTTGCTTTGCTTGCTTCTTTTTCAATTTAAGCTTATATCTTCAACATTATTTTAACATTGTGCCACTATATTTTTAACATCTGTAGTCCTCTAGGCTAAGCTAATAAGTAAGACTCTTATTTTCTTGTTTACTCTTACTTGCGAGTTCTTAAAGAGCATATTCCCTCTGAATCACTTTATGACTGCAGCACCTGCATATAAGAAACAAGTTAGAAAGAATACCATGTACTGTCAGCTTTCCCCAGTACAATTTAAAAGTGAGAAACTGGGGTGTGAGGTCTATTGCTTGAAATCTCCATGGACTATCAAATATACATCTCAGGCCATTATTTTGAAATTTTTAAAGTGAAACACACACACACAAGCTCACAGATCACTTCATTTCCATGAACAACTTAAGGAGCAGCTACTTCTTAAATACTACAGACTGTATGAATCCTTCATTAATGTATTCAAGTACTTAATAATAATGGTTATATAGGTATTATGGGAAAAAGAGAAAAAAACCCACTTGAATTACTATAGAACTTTTTCAGCACTTTAGTAAAAATTCAGATAAATCAGATTTATATGTTCAACTGCACAGCCATTTTAAAAGCAGCATCTATATCTTACAGAGAAACTTTTTATAACTACACTTTACTAAACCATGACTAATCTCATTTTACTGCCATCTCTAACCTAAAACATTAAAAAAAAAAAAAAAAGCAGCAGATTGTAGCCTTAGGATCTGGATTTTCTGAAGCACCAAAGGGAATTGCTACCCATTTCCTATGGGAACTCAAGGCAGTTCTTGTTCCCTGGTTGTAGTATCAGCACACTGGTAAATCTTGCCTGCAGTGCACAAAAGATAATACTGTTTTCATACTGATCCTGCAAACACGAATGACTTCTGTGACTGTTGGTAGCTCCCACAACTTATCAGGGAGTATTTATGTCCTCACGGGAAATGGCAGTATCCACTATGTCCACTAGTCTGAAGTAAAAGAAAATTTAGTATTTCAAAATGATAACATCGGGGACGATTAAATTTATAACCTTTTCTCCTAACATTGAATATTTTATTCTGTGTACAGGAGTATTTTTACCGTAAATGTGATGAGACAGTTTTCATAGAGATGACATAATTCATTGCATTGGTCACCAACCATCACGAAACCATTAATAAAACAGCAATAGTCTCTCTATCTGCTGTAGAATATTCAAAGCCTATCAGTCCTTGATGTTACTCAGAGTTTTACAAATAGTCCATTAAATTACCAGTGATTTAGCAGGCTTAGACATCTGGTGGAGTTAGAAGAAGCTTTTGAACTGCATTAGTACACTTCAAATTTGTAATATCATTCTGTGATAGATTCATCAGTTGGAGTTCTTGTGGGAAAGCCAAGGACAAAACAATACATAGCCATTAAAAGAAAAAAAATATTAATATGACTGTGAGTAGTTAATGATACAACACACTTGACAGTGTATTATGCTACCTTTCTCTCAAGGTCTTCATCTGAACACTGCTGCAAGCAGTGACTGTGCGGTATAATTTGCTGATCCTGGCACCTAGTTATGGCTAGAGATAGATATAGAAATGGGAAAAAAGTTCATTTACATTCAGTTCTTTAAATAATGTTACATGCCTTTAAAAGCAAAAATTGCATAAACCAGGATGATAGTAAGAAGTAGCTTTTAGGAGTGTAATTTCTGGAAGATATAATTTAAAGCAGTTATTGCTGTACTAGCAATAATGATGTTAACTTTTGATCAAAAGCTTTTGACTATGAATAAAGGTGAAAATAAAGCACACAAAAGAACAATTACCAAAGTTAAAAAAAAAAATATGAAAATTATCAACCATTTCAATTTCTGCTTGTCTTTAATCTATAAATAAGATCATAGAATCATAGAATCATAGAATCATAGAATCATGGAATGGTTTGGGTTGGCAGGGACCTCAAAGCCCATCTAGTTCCAACCCCCTGCCATGGGCAGGGACACCCTCCACTAGCCCAGGCTGCCCAAAGCTCCATTTGATCATCCTGAGATGCTAGGCAGGCATGCTCGACTCACTTTAGATTGCAAGAAGAGCAAGAAAGGAGATCTGTTACCTCTCCTTATTTTACTAAAATATATCTCAAGTTGATGAGCAAATTTATCAGTATTTCCTGTGTGCCAGTGCTGTGGGCTCTGTCCCAGTGCGAATTCCTTAGTTTTCTGTTGAAGACCATTGCAGGGAATCTCAGGTGCTGGAGTGGGTAAAACAGCAGCAAAATACTGGCAAACATAGACAGGAAAAGACTTGGAATGTAAGCAGGAGGAATGTCATCTATTTCACTGTAAATTTCAGAATGACACTTGATAACCAGAAATGTGAAGAGCGAGGAAGCTAACAATTTATACCAGCACTTGGAAACAGCATCAGCTTTTGAACTGCAGTCAGGAGAAATGTAGGTATCTCAGATTTCATATGCCTTAGGTTTTCAGTGCATTATGGGTTTTAAACTGAAATCAAAGGCTGGTGATGCAATGCCTGGGAAAGCAAAATCCTTCCCTACAAATGAATTACTGAAACGTCTGCTTGGTTTTCAGTAGGGAAGATGATGACACACTTTTTATTGGAGGACTGATAAATATCTTTGTAAAAATGTTGGGATCATAAATGGACTCACCTACGCATGAGCAGCTCATTTTATTTTTAAAATGAAAAATAATGGTGGTAATATAGAAGTTCATTATTCACCTGGTTGGTTTTTCTCAGGTGATTAATAATGTTGCAAATATTTTCTGCATTACATAAAAATGTCCCAGTAATCTACGAGTATCTGGACTATAGATCAAAAAGTAAACTGAAGATTATCTTGTGCACAAGACATTGCAAAGTGACTAATAATTAATATAACTACTGAGCTGTTGAAATACTAACAAAAACCTGCCTGTAAGCAAAGTTAAACCTGCCTAGAAGATAAGTGGGCTTTGGGTGGAAAGTTCTTTGTATTTAAAAGCTTTGAGTTCACAACTCTTTATTTTCATAGGAAATGCAGCCAAGACAGCATCATGCAGCCATGGTTTTTAAGAATGACTTTGCCCATCTGTCAGCCAGTATTATTATGCATATGTTGTTTCTTACAGCTGTGCTGCTGTAGCTATAAACCAGAAATGTCAAAATTGTGCTACCAGATTTTGAAAACAACAGTACATTTTTTTTTTCCCCTGTGTTCTGCCTTGAAGTGATAGGACAGGCTTTTGTTTCAAGTGATATGCTGTTAATGACTAGAAGAAATACACAAAATTGGTGCACTACAGTGTAGGAATTGGCTTTGGCTTTTTTAGCTAGAGAAGTATTTTTCCAGGTTTGCAGAAGAAATCAAGTTTCTTTTTCCTTTTAGACTAAATGGCTTGGTACTTCTAGGGCAATAATCTCTTAATATACTGGCTTGAACACAATTAAAAGGCCTATTAATCTTCATTCTCCAGGACATAAGAAAGATTATCTGTTATTAGTCAAAAGGACACCCTGGAGCCCCTATTATAGAGCTTTGTAAATAGACCTCTGGTCAAAAATAAGACTAGGCTACTGGCAGGACATATCCAACCCTGGCACTCAGTTCTGCCTTTGATCTGACACAGACATATTTTCTTGGCTTTCAAAACACCCTGTAATGCTTATCGGCTCTCTGCACCTACTACAGAATGCATGGAAAGCACAAGGCATGACTGATTTAAGGGATTAACACTTTGCTAAAATTGTTGACCAAGCCTGGAGTTATATGGGAAAATATTTTTCTGTTCTCCCAAAGTGTAAAAAAATAAGCAAATCACTTTTTACTGTCAGAAATGGGAAAAAAACCCACCATCCTGAGAGTTATAAGATGAAAAAGTATGCTTTTCAAGTAGTTGATCGCTATCTTGGCTATCAGGCCTGCCTGGCCTAGGTTCAGTTTCTGATCTGGGTAAGGAAGAGAAGGGTCATGAGAATGGACTTCCACATTCCAGATAAAAGCAACAATTGAATTAACTGTTACCATTTTTACCGTATATGCAATTTTAGAGCTTTCATGATGAAAGTTCCACAAAAATTGATTATCTGGGAAATATCACAGGAATTTTCAACAAAGAACTTGGATTAAATGAACTTACAAACACTTCAAACCCAGATATTAAACTGGAACCCACAGATGCAGTAGCAGTTAATTCAAACTGCACTACATTAAATTAAATATTAAGTAAAGCTGATCTCGAACCAGAGCTCTAGTTTTTGGAAGTGATTCAGAATTAATTTCTCTCTGAAATTTGAATGATATTTTTCAGAAAATTAAAAGTTTCACCATTTAAATAGAGACATAAAGTTCTGTGAAGAAGTTAAAAATTATCTATCAACATATTTAATTTTCATAAGGACAGGTATAAAAATATGAACTCAAAAATATTTTTAAGTTAACTTAATAGCAAAAAATAAAATGTTGCATTTCTCATTTAGAATGTTTTGCATTTCTTTGCTAAAAACGGAAAGAGCATCTTAATTGTTGAAAGATTTTTTTTTTTTAAATTGATAGCTATTCCATCCTTTGTACTATGAAATATTTAAAGGAGTACTGATGCTTTGGTGCATAGGCAACAGGGTAAATCAATGCAGAGCAATTATTTCCTATGTTTACCCATACTTTTCTCAGCTTAAAAAGAACAGGACACAGAAAACTGGAGGTCTGTGGACATGGAGCTTGGTGGTTGAAGTTACATCTACTTTGGGATTAAGTATCTCTCCTTATGTCTCAATGGACCATATTCCTTGGGAAAATGACTGACTGACTGTGATTGGCCCCTACAACTAAAAATAGTCTTGAATAATATTATTATTTTTTTTCTTCAGATTTATAAAATTAAACCACTCCTACTTTGTACCCTAACACATGTGAGAACATAAAAAGAACATAATGCAGAAGATTGGCTCATATATTTATCTATCTCAGCCTCTCATCCAACACTACAACATGGCTTACAAATTATGTTGTAAGGCTAAGAAACCTAGGATCTAGCTGACTGAGTCTTGAAACAATTGAAAAACCAATGACTCCACACAAAGAACACTGGACAAAAGACTTCTGGTATTATAGAAAGGGACCTGCAGCTAAAGCCTTTCTTTTGATACCCCCAGAGGCCACCAATGGTCAGACAGTAACCAGAACTTACTCCATTCAAGGGTCAAAGTGGATGAAATGGACTTTCTGGCAGGGTGCACACAGATTTTCTCAGTCTGTTTGGTCTTTTTTACCCTTCTTTTTCACTCACCTCCAATTGATTCTTCATTGTACTTCCACTGAAGAAACAACAACCAAACAAACTGCATGCGCATGTTTTTTATAAGTTTAACACAACCTAGGTTAGGTTCCTACACATAAAGCCTCTTTAAGCCCTCCTGAAACAAACATAATGAACTCAATGATTGCTAATGGCCATATCTTTGAGATGACACTTGAAAGTCACATAGATATGTTAATGGTGTTAAATAATATCACCAGTATAAATACCACTGGTATACCAGTATAAATACTTTTTTACCACTTCCAGTATAAATAACTATGCATATGTTCCAAACACCATGCTTATTGCTTTCTATGCTTAACATATTAAAGATTTAGATGACAAAAAATGTTATGTCATGTTCACTCTGAGCAGATTAGTAAAAACATTTGAGTAATTTTTCAATATATCAAGACTGTCAAAATTTCCCAGGAGTACTTTGGCTACAATTAATTGCAACTAACATTTTTGAAAAAGAAGAAAAAAACTGCTTTTTGAACCAAAGATAGTAAAAGACAAATGTATAGCTATGGCTGGAAAAGCAAACACAGTCCTCTCAAAACCATAACTATTTTCTATAATAAAGAAGGCTGGATCCCAGTGAAAGTAATATCTGAAGTAGAATATTTGTGAAATTCTACATTTGCACATACCCACACAACCTCTACTGAAATCTGTTGCAGCTAACAAAGAGCCACACACATACCATGGAGAGTGAAGTCTGGTTTGCCATAAAACAGCAGAAAGATACAAAATGATCAATTATTAATGAAGTTGAAATCTTAACTTAAAAGTTTTGAGCGCTGACACACAGAGAAGTCTGTGAAATCACAGCATTAAGAAATCTGAAAAGGATATATTTTGAGCTCTGGGCAATGTGTTTTCCTTGTAGATCCATCAGGTATTTTTTGCTTTTTTTGTTTTTCCCTTCTGATCTTAGTGTTCCCTTCTCAAAGATTGATCTCTTAAATTGCTCCTGCAGCCGTTACTCTGTCAGGTGGGTATAACCTAATTTATTAAAAACCAGTGTTTACTGTCAAACAATCTGCACCTTTGTGGAAGGCTTGGCAAACCCATAATTTTTCAGTCAACTTCAAGCATGTGGGAGATGTTGTGACACATCCACTTTCATACTTTGGTGGTTAAAAACTAATTTTAAATGTATAAATCAGAGAAATGAACTTGAACATCTACCAATTGCATTGTGGTGGGTTGACCCTGGCTGGAGGCCAGGTGCCCCCAAAGCCGCTCTGTCACTGCCCTCCTCAGCTGGGCGGGGGGGAGAAAATATCACGAGAGGCTGGTGGGTCGAGATAAGGGCAGGGAGAGATCACTCACCAGTTACCGTCACGGGAAAAACAGACTGAACTTAAGAGAAAAATTCATCTCATTTATGACCGAGCAAATCAGAGCAGAGCAATGAGAAATACAGCCAAAGCTTAAACCCCATCCCCCAGCCCTCCCTCCTGCCCGGCCCAACTTCACTCCCCATTACTCTCCCTCCTCCCCCGCAGCGGCACAGGGGGACGGGCAATGGGGGTTGTGGTCAGTTCCTCACACGCTGTCTCTGCCGCTCCTTCCTCCTCAGGGGGAGGACTCCTCACACTCGGCCCCTGCTCCAGCCTGGGGGCCCTCCCACGGGAGACAGTCCTCCACCAACTGCTCCAGTGGGAGGCCTTCCCACGGGCTGCAGTTCTTCACCAACTGCTCCAGCGTGGGGCCCTCCCACGGGGTGCAGTCCTTCAGGAACAGACTGCTCCAGCGTGGGTCCCCCACGGGGTCACAAGTCCTGCCAGCAAACCTGCTCTGGCGTGGGCTCCTCTCTCCACGGGGCCACAGGGCCTGCCAGGAGGCTGCTCCAGCGTGGGCTTCCCATGGGGTCACAGCCTCCTTCAGGTGCCTCCACCTGCTCCAGCCTGGGGTCCTCCATGGGCTGCAGGGGGATCTCTGCTCCACCATGGACCTCCTTGGGCTGCAGGAGGACAGCCTGCCTCACCATGGTTTTCACCACGGGCTGCAGGGGAATTTCTGCTCCGGCGCCTGGAGCACCTCCTCCCCTCCTTCTGCACTGACCTGGGTGTCTGCAGGGCTGTTCCTCTCACATCTCACTCTTTTCTCCGGCTGCATAAGCTGCTAATTTTTGGGTTCTTTCCCCTTCTGAATTCTGTTACCCCAGAGGCACTACCACCATCGTTGATGGGCTCGGCCTTGGCCAGTGTTGGGTCCATCTTGGAGCCAGCTGGCATTGGCTCTGTCGGACATAGGGGAAGCTCCAGCAGCTTCTCGCAGAAGCCACCATCTCTGTAATATCCCCCCCCACCCCACTACCAAAACCTTGCCATATAAACCCAAAACATGTACCTACCAGGAAAAAGTCTAGGTAAAAACATGTCTTAATGTAAATTAACTCCTAGTAGAAAAGTATTACATTGGCTGGCAACCGAAAATAAAAGATCTTTGGTTTATCAGTGCAGCAGATAGTCTGCTAAGTAGAGTTTTCTATCAAGAATTGAAGTAAGAAATTACCATTACGCAGTTTACAGATTTTCTCCTCTGACTGTAAGTAGGTGTTTCCCACTCATGCATCGTGGTTCCATGGAGTGGTCTGTTTTCTAACTATTTGCTCTGTAGGCAGCAGAAAATATACATCTATTACTACAATGCACATCAGCAGTAATTTGTGTACTGACTTGCAACAGATCACTGTGCTTATCTCAGATGACTCAGTGAAAGAACATAATTTTCAAATTTCCGATGGTATCCAATAGCAAAAATGCTCATTTTTCTGACAGAAAACTGTATTTTAAAAAAACACGGGCATTAAGAGAAAGTTTATATTTTTTTAAAGAAACAGCATCTTAGGTATTTTTCTTCACTGACTGATTCCCAGAAAGTCTTTGCAGAAAGGTCCTGCAAAGGTGAGGTTAAAAAGACTCTCCTAAGGTTATACCCACAGTTGATATAACTCCTGTTTTTCCCAAATGGCACGTTAAATTGACCAGATTTAAAGGCTTTGTGGAACTGGGTGAGAATATTCTGCTTGGAGTAACCACTGTATTGCATCTTAGTTGGGATTAAATAGTGTCTTCCTCTTAGCCCCAAAAAACCCCACCAAAAAAAGGGCCTGATTAACCTCCTTTAAGTGCACTAATGCGCTTATCCCTAAAACTTCAATGACAACCTTGGCTATAAGCACTGCGCACATGTACAGGCATTAGAGATCCTGAGTTCACAAGAAATTACTAGCTCAGTGAACTTGACCTTCTTATATCGCAGGCCAGAGGTCTCACCCCAAAGATACAGATGATCCCCAAGACTATTGAGGTTAGATATCTCAATCCTTTTAAACTGCAAAGCTGCGCATGAGGCAGATGAAACTTTTTCCTACAGATACTTTTGATTTTAGAAGAACCTTGCTGAAGAGAAGGCAAGGGGCTTCACAAACAGTTAGGGGTTAAAAAGTACTGATTTAAAAGTACTTTGTGACTCTCCATGGTAAATGGTCAATACTCTATCCTGAACAAGAACAGGGAAGACTGGAAAAAACTGATAACGTATCTACAAAAAGTACTCATTTTCTTAATATAAAGTGGGCGTTTTTTTCACAGTAGTAGTTTAACACTGTGAGTAAAGAAAATAATTCCTAAACTAAAACCAACAAAACAATGCCGATATATTAATTCCTGGTATTTCCAGAATTACAAATGCAATCAGGTTGTATAAACCCTGATATTATCTGCTATATTCAGTAATTTATTTCTGAGATTGAGATGATGATCCTATGATGACATCATGTTTTGAGCTTTGGTTTGAAAGACATACTTGGTATGTATGTCTGTAATTATGGTGGTGCACAAGAGCATAAAGGTCAGAGGCTAAATTAGAGCAGAGCGTTCAGGCTTTTAAAGTTATCTTCTCTGCATTCTTTACTTCTGTTTTTGATTACGCATTCAACTGCAAAAGAGAACCTTAAAGAAAAGCAGTTTTATTTTGCTTGTCCAAATAATGCACATTTGAAATGGGCAACAGCCATTTAGAAAGCAAACAAAAATCCACACACAATCTCTTCCATTTTTTTGGGACTTCACATAGTGCATGAAAGCCTCATTGACTGAGTTGGTAGTGAAATTATCTGCAAGCAGAAGTCTGGTTGCATTTTGATTACTCGAAAGCCAATCAGAACCTTTACATCAGCAGGATTTCCAAAGAGCTTTTATTTGAAATGGAAGATGGCACCAGCTCTTGACAGCAGGTGGGAGGAGCAGCCTGTAGAGACTCTCTTGCTGGCTGTAGCTCAGCAGAGTATGGCAAAACATCAGAGATGCACATGGTAGCATGGAACGTGATTCATTCCTGATGCTACACAAGTGACTCTTGCATGGCAGATGGAAAACCCTAAAAGAAATTCTGTGCAAAGTTTTGAAAGACAATCTTGGTTTTTAGTAAGGCAACTCTTTCAGTGCATTTGCATACATTTGGCAAAGTTCTCTTTTGTATGCTGAAAGTCCTTTGCAGCCAAAAAATGTTCTTCCATTATAGAAATACTCCTAGATATGTATACACATGCATACATACTTACATACACAGATATATACATTCAAAATGTACTGCATTTTTACTTGATGTTTTTCACATTTCCTGATCTGTGAAGCTGCTATTTGGGTTACACGAGCATAATCCCAAACATACTCCTTAATTCAGTTTTCCATCAAAATTCTGAATTATTTGTCCACTCAGACTAACTCTTCCCATAGTATTGTGTGTCCCTACACCAGAGAGATATATGTGAGAATTTTTATATCTCTCTCTATATGTATATAGATATATAAATTTGTCTATGATAAATTCAACTGTGATCAGGTGTAAGCACATGTGGAAGAAGCAGCAAATTTAAAAAAAGAAAAACATTGCTGAAAGCAAGTAGGAAAAGTGAATTTCTTGAAGTAGAGGAAATCAAAGACCAGATACAATGTAGGTGAACTAATGAAAAAAATGGGAATAAAATTCAGTGGGATACTGTGACTATTGTACCTGGGGCAGTTGTAGCTAAGAGCTCACATGCACAGCTTGAGGAAATTTAATTTTCATTATGGTGCCAATGACATGGATATTGGATGATAGTAAGTCCCTAATATTTTTCACTGAAGCCATGTGAAATATTAAAACCATGTATTTACATGATTTTTATTTAGTCTACATTTAATGTTTCCTTCTGAAGGCTCTGGATGCCGTAGCCATACACTATCAGAAAACAATGCAGTTGCATTTAGAAGGTTTAAAATAGCTGCCGGTGCTTGGTCTAAACAAAACGAAATCACAGAGGAATAAATACTCTGCACAGGCACAAGCCCTTTTCATGTTCCAGTATTTGCCAATATTGGGATAAATAATTGAGCCTTAGAGCTTCACTGTGGAAAGCACCTTCTGGAGAACATTTGTGATGACAGCTTCTACCCCTGAGCACCCATGCTGACAGCACATGTAGTGAGCAGACAGCTGACACCTTACCTGACAAGTTCAAACTATTCTACGAGTTTACAGTTCAATATTATTAGAAACCAACAATCACCTGTCAGTGCAGACCATTTTCCCATTTTCTCAATTATTTTCATTTTTGGCCTCTGGAAATCCTTCAGAGAAAATCTAAGAGCACCAGAACACACTTAGTCCTGTGCTGGCTCACTAGCTACAACCAAGAATGTTTCAGTATTCCATGGAAATAGGGGATACTGACAAAACTAAGAACATGGTCTTCCTGTTAATGATAGCAAATATATCAGTTGGCCACATAAGAAATACCTATTTTCTCTGCAAACCTTGCCTCAACTACATTCCTGCTGATGCATATTATTTGTTATATATATATCTATGCTTCCTCAAATACTTTTGGAATACTATAGGAATATCCTTCTTTTATCATTGCTTTCTGCACCAGTTTACATGCACTTACTCTTATTATCCAATCCACTCTAACTTCTCTGGAAATCAACCACAATAATTTAGGCCAAAATAAGACAAAAAATGTCTTCATAAAATTTTACCAGGTGCTGAAAATGCATTTAACCAGTTGACAATGCATTGTTACATATAACTCACATTATGTGACATTATGTTAAATTTACCGCTACAACAGTAAGAAACTGCATACCACACAGATTGTATTTCATTGTTCATAGTGTTCATAGTTTCTCAGGTTGCATATCAGAGAAGATAGGCTTATTTCTTTACAGCAGATGAAATGTAATGATTCTAGAGAAATATGGAACTAACATTTTTGAGAAGAAAGCACTGAACTAAAATAAATGAGATGGGACTTGCCAGTATTTTTATGTACTTCTTAATGTAGACCTCTGCAATATACATTTTTATCTACACAAACTCCTGGAAGAGCTGAGCCTTTTCTAAACTGAAAACCAAATCACTGAGAAGGAACACAACACATGTTTTTCTCTCCCTAAAGGCTTATAATTTTATCTCTACCAAATTCTACCCCGATTGTTCTAAGGGTGTCTCTGCGTGCATGCAAACAACATTCATAGCTATGTACACAGTCCAGCCCTAGTCGACATTTGTTGCCAGAACATCCTAAGAAAGTATTCTTTCATCCATAGCAAACGAAAAATAGCAGCACTTCAACACTGTACGTATATCAACTGTGCTTAAGTTAGTCTTTTATCTGCAAGCTCATGCAAGGAACAGTGAGACATGCACCTTCTTCTGCATTTTGCAGGTGTGATCTTAAATTAGTGCAGTCATCTTCTACTCCCTTCAAAAGGGAGTATACTGCGTCTTACTCTCAGTTGCCAAAAGCGCACCAATTAGACTTGCATGTCTCTTGTTCTACTGCGACAGTCTGACACAAAGCTGGGAGCTGTTGTGGCAGCTACACCACCAGTGAGAGGCACAAAATAAAGACTTAGTTCCCTCAGCTGCTCAATTAAGAGTATTCTCATCAGGCTATTTGTTTCTAAAACAGTTTTACCAATGTAAGGTAGCAATGTAAAAACCTAGTCTTCTTTATGCATATTGCAATCTGCTTTATTAGGTTAATAATTAAACTCTGTGGTTTTTTCCCCACTGAGGAGTAAAACCAGCAGTACACTTCTTAAAGTGGATGACTCCACTTCCATGGATGCCTTAAGCACTGCTTCCAAACTACTGTGCCCTAGACTTTGTACCTGCCCAAAATAATGCAGCAGCTCTTATTACTGAAATGAACTATCTTCCTTCTACTTTGATTAAGTAGGTGTCCACGATCTTCATGAATCATGGAAGTAGTAGGACTTGGGAAGTGCTGCGGTAGAAGAACATCGGTGCCACAGAAATATCAGATACCTATCTGGAAAAGAGATGTCCAGCAGCAAGGTGGATCCCTGCATAGGGTTGCCATCCACATGCACAGGCATATGGAGAGGAGGTGGCAGATGGCCAACTTCCCTTCGTCTAGGTTTTGACAAACATGACAATTAGGAGCCTGCACTAAATGCTGGTGTGACTGAGATGGATGAAAGGATGGGAGGCAAGAGGACAGGTGGTAAAGACATGTAAATGCAAACCTTTGTTTAGTTTAAGGGGATGAAATATCCACAAGAAAATTACAGCAGGATGCTGGCAACATGACTCAGGCCGCTGCTGTTTGAAGGTAGGTAGGCTGTATTGGATTTTTCTGTAGTAAGACTGACTTAACTTTTACCACGAGTCTGGCACCTGTGTTACTTTTCATTGGTAAAATGTTTAAAAGATTCTGCCCTATTTTATCTTGGAAGTGACATACTTACATTATAAAATCAATATGACACTCAGGATACCCTTATCCGCCTGTTAAATCCCATAATTTTGGCACGGTAGACAGAAGTGCAAAGGTGTGGATTACAGCTATTGAGCAAAATCTCTCCACGAATTTGAAAAGAAATACAGACACCATTAGTGACAACATTTCAACCCCCTCTCAGATGGGTAATTCTGATTTAATTTTTATTCTGGCAGTGCGACCAGTGCATGACTGCAATGTATCATCCAATCTAACGTGATGCATCAGATCAATGAATTTGAACATCATGTAAGGCTTTAGATGTATTCTGCAAAAACAACAGTCACCACTTCACCCCTTGTGATGCAGCTAATCAAGAACAGCTCATCAAGTATTGCAACATGTTCCTAATTCCCAGAGGAAGCCAGCAGCAGCTACAGTCACTTGGAGCTTCTGAAAGGAAATTCAGACCCTGTTAACTCAATTCTCTAGACAGGGAAACAGGCAAGCCACTTTACCTGCAGAGGCGTTGTGAGCAGAATGAGGAAAGACTGCAGTCTGCAAAGCTGGTGAAAAGCAGATAAATCTGACTTTTGCTGAGAGCTCTGAGCACCTCACCAGGTCATTCTGCATGAATCTGAATTTCCAGCCAGTAGCCTCTTTAGAACCAGGTGCTCGCAGAAAGACAGAGCTGTCTAAAATACTCTGAAGAGCACTTGGAGCTTTTTTGTGGTGACCCCTGTGAGCGCATGTACTTGAAAAACAAAAGAAAACTGAGTGCCTTTTTCAGTCTGTGGGATGGACAATGTAATAATTGTTAAATGTGCATAAAACTCAGAAAAAGTAAAGTGCAAAAACATTGATAATGTTATTCTGAAAGGTTAAATATTTTTGTAAATATTTCTGTTGTTTTGGGTTTATGTGGCAAGGTTTTGGTAGTGAGGCAGGGAGGGTTACAGAGGTGGTGGCTTCTGTAAGAAGCTGCTCGAGCTTCCCCCATGTCCGACAGAGCCAATGCCAGCTGGCTCCAAGATGGACCCACAGCTGGCCAAGGCCGAGCCCACCAGTGATGGTGGTAGTGCCTCTGGGGTAACAGAGTTCAGAAGATTAATAAAAAAATGGCAGGAGCTTTTTGCATCTGGAGAGAGGAGTGAGAAGATGTGAGAGGAACAACCCTGCAGACACCCAGGTCAGTGCAGAAGGAGGGGAGGAGGTGATCCAGGTGCTGGAGCAGAGATTCCCCTGCAGCCCCTGGAGAAGACCACAGTGAGGCAGGATGTCCTCCTGCAGCCCATGGAGTTCCACGGTGGAGCAGAGATTCCCCTGCAGCCCCCGGAGAAGACCATGGTGAGGCAGGCTGTCCCCCTGCAGCCCATGGAGGTCCATGCTGGAGCAGAGATTCCCCTGCAGCCCCTGGAGAAGACCACGGTGAGGCAGGCTGTCCCCCTGCAGCCCAAGGAGGTCCATGGTGGAGCAGAGATCCCCCTGCAGCCCATGGAGGACCCCAGGCCAGAGCAGGTGGAGACACCTGAAGGAGGCTGTGACCCCGTGGGAAGCCCACTCTGGAGCAGGCTCCTGGCAGGCCCTGTGGCCCCGTGGAGAGAGGAGCCCACGGCGGAGCAGGTTTGCTGGCAGGACTTGTGACCCCGTGGGGGACCCACGCTGGAGCAGTCTGTTCCTGAAGGACTGCAGCCCGTGGGAGGGCCCCACGCTGGAGCAGTTGGTGAAGAACTGCAGCCCGTGGGAAGGCCTCCCGCTGGAGCAGTTGGTGGAGGACTGTCTCCCGTGGGAGGGCCCCCAGGCTGGAGCAGGGGCCGAGTGTGAGGAGTCCTCCCCCTGAGGAGGAAGGAGCGGCAGAGACAATGTGTGAGGAACTGACCCCAACCCCCATTGCCCGTCCCCCTGTGCCGCTGGGGGGGGAGGAGGGAGAGTAATGGGGAGTGAAGTTGGGCCGGGCAGGAGGGAGGGCTGGGGGATGGGGTTTAAGCTTTGGCTGTGTTTCTCATTGCTCTGCTCTGATGTGCTCGGTCATAAATGAGATGAATTTTTCTCTAAGTTCAGTCTGTTTTTCCCGTGACGGTAACTGGTGAGTGATCTCTCCCTGCCCTTATCTCGACCCACCAGCCTCTCGTGATATTTTCTCCCCCCTGCCCAGCTGAGGAGGGCAGTGACAGAGCGGCTTTGGGGGCACCTGGCCTCCAGCCTGGGTCAACCCAGAACATTTGTATTTGTTGAAATCTGTAAAAATGTATATTTGCAGCAATATGTACTAATTTGGAAGCCTGTACAACAATTAACACAAAATAAGTATGATTAAAAGATTAAATTATATAGTAAGGTATCTAAACAGGTCTTCAAACATTAATTTGCAGTCTCTATGCAATATCCATTGATCCATTGTAGAAATTAAACCCTCCATCCCAGGGGAAAAAACCCAAACATCTAGGAAAAAATATGTCTTGTAGGCAACACTTCCTTCTCCTTCAGGCGATGAGGAGAACAGACAATACATAAACACTTGCTTGTTCTTTGTCAGATCGACAAGCTCTTATTTCCATGTCAATTTCCTACTGTCTCTTCTTCTCCCTATGTTCCTGTATTGCTTATGAGCAGCTTATATTGTTACAATGGAGTGTCAAGCATTCAGTTTCCTCATAACATCTTAGCCTAAATCATATTTTTGTTACTGTGAGCTTCAGCTAATACAAAGTGCTTTCAACTCAGAGTGAAACACAGCAGAGTGAAAAATCTTTCAGCTTCTGTATGAGCAAGAGATTCCTATGAGTTCTCACAAAAAAAATTGAAGTTCTTGTTTCATGAAGTTAGTCTTAAGTACAACTTACAGTGCTTACGCTTCTAAATTCACTCAGCTATGCTTCATATTTGTAAACCAACACTAAATTCTGCATGTCATCCTTATTTGTATATTGTGTTCTGAGAATGACATCTATTAAAGCAGTTCATTTAATAATAGTTATTTTGATACTAAGAAAGTAATGTAGAATTGAGTAATCAGATTTTAAATCTCTATTTCTCCCCCCCCCCCCATTTATAAAGCACATAGCTAATTATGTTCTATGCCTTGATTACTTACTCATCAATATGCCACAAACATGTTTGGAAGTTGCAGTAAATTAAGCTTTTTGTAGATAGCTCACTATCAGCATCTTGCCTATTCTCCAATCATTTATTTACCCAGGTTGAAAAATATTGTCATTTATACAAATCAAAGCTACTGTCAGTACCTTTAGAATTTCTTTGGCCATCTGTAACACTGAAAAATTTTTCTGTGGGACACCATTATCTGTCCCTTTACACAATAGCTCTTCCATTCCTTTGTGAAGTGCAAACTCCTCTGTGCAATTTTACTTAATAACAGAAACAATATTGCGAAGATTGCTTGACACTATCACGCATAATGGTAATTTAAGAGTTTAAAGATATTGATGAGGAAACAATTACGTAATAACAAGTGTGTTGTTCCCGCAGCAACTTGCTTAATTGCTTATGTAGGTAATTCATCCTATGGTGAGGTATTTCAGCTATATAACGTGAAATACAGCACAGTGCTTGAGATGAAATATATAAAAATTGAAGAGGAAGACATACACACAGAGGATTTATGAGATATAAGGAAGCCCCTTGGCAGTCCTCAGGTACTTTTTACCCAGTTTTAATGCAGTCCTCCTTGTCCACCTGACAGTGCCGTAGGGAGCTTTTCAGTCCAGTGTTATGGATGAAACCAGCTAATCTGCTAAAAACAAATTCCAAATACTTCATATTATCTGCTCATACAATCAGATTGCCCTGATTGCTAACCCCCCAAGATTTTCTTCATTTCCTTAGGGCTAACTGGAAAAGGCATGTGTTCATTTCAGGGTACAGCATGCTGGCACAATACCATTCTTAGCTATGAAATTATTATGTAGGAATATATTTCAGGTTATTGCTTTAATAATATCGAAATAAAATTAGTTGGATAATTATATTAAATAATATAAAATAAAAATATTGAGTGACAAGTAGGGGTAGACTTAATCTCCACTAACTTCTTTTTTTCTGAAAAGTAGGCTCCTAACCCAAGATAGCCAGGTCAATACAGCAGAGTCAATGGAGAGTCAATGGAGAGAAACATTGACCCTCCTCCTCCACCCCGATCATTCTGTATCTCCCAGATAACTATCTCAGGAAAACAGTAATTGCTTTTTGCCTCCCTTTAAGAGAGATGGAATGCCAGTGACCTGCTTAGATTTGGCTAAATGGATTTAAGAAAAATACAGACGCACCTATGCACAGTAAGGAATCATACTCATCTTTTTATAGGATTATAAAAGAGGAAAAGTCCCAGTGTAAACTGGAGCAACAGTTGCAGGATATGATTCTGCAGAAATAAACCTGAAAGTTCTATAAAATTAGAGTAGCATCCATAAATTAGTCTTTTGACATTATTCCTGAGTCAATCAGATTATGCAACCTCAGTGGAGAAAACTGTTTTGATTCTTAGACTACAGAAACATGTGTCCTGTATTTGGCCTGAAGCACTGAGCACTTATTATAGCTAAATGAAACAAGAATTTTTTGAAAGCAGTTCTCCTAACAATAGAATTACACAGAAATCTGAAAATAAAATAAAATTAAAAAAAACCAAAAAAAACAACAAAAAACCAAACCCAAATCCATGTTAATAAAATACCATTATACTGTCCCAACCTACTTGTTCAGTTTATTTTTCCCTTTCCTTGACTGCGGAACCTTTGCTTGTATGGTAAATGTCTCTGTGGAAGTACGAACAAGGAGGACAAGTTGTACTGGCGCAAATCAAGGGCCCAGTATTCAGCTTCCAAAAGTAGATACAAAAGGCAAAAGATACACATATATGTTTGCCTAATACACCTGCAGTCGCCATTAATTTTCAGATAAGGGAATTTCTTGAGCATCATGTGTTTTGTCTATTTAGTAATTTCTAATCGGTTTCTTCCAGTAAGAACTGGATGAGTTCATGTCCAGTCTCCACTTGAATTCAAATCAACTTCTCACAGCCACAAAATCACTTGTCAGAGTTTCTCTGGTCTATCATGTACTGTGTAAAACCACCTCCTAAAACCGGACTCACACGGCTGATGTTCTGTAGTTCTTGCCACACATACTTCCCTTGTCCAGGCACAACAGGCAGTATCTAATTAACCACTTATGGGCAGTACAGAGAAGAAATGGGGGTGTAGAAAGCATCAAATTCCTAAATCCTTAGTTCATATAGCCTATAGGTGGCTAGTGGTATGGACTACCACTACTATAGCAAGCTCAGTGCTAGCTTTTAATGTGGGTATGTTTCCTCTTACTTGTATAAACCTGCCATCTGCTAATCTCATGTGACCCCACTTAATTCTTACATTGTGAAAAATAGTACATATTCCATTCCTGATACACTTTCTCCATACTCTTCTCCAACTTTTTTTGTTATGTTAAAAAAAGAGAACTTAGAATATTCAGCTGAACCTTAAAAAAACCCACAACTGAAAACCAAATTGGTAAAAGTCTAAGTACTTTAGGCATCTGAGCCTATAGATGGCATGGGCAATGAATCCTGCACTTAACAGGAGCAATTGCTCTAGTAAGGTAGAGGTGTAGGACCAGGTGTTGAAGTGCATGACACTGTTTATTCCCAAGCATTATCCTATGTACTGTGGAAGAAATATATAGAAAAAAACCACCAGCATTTACACTGACTTTGCTACATTCTGGATCAGACTTCTGATACTTAATTTTGAGACATCACAGCATTGATTCTTAAATCTAGCTCAAAGAGTGAAGATCAGCTTGCTGACAACCATATCTGAACATATACTACTAGCTGGCTTCTTCTATCTCAGATAGGCATTGTTTATGTTGGATATTAACATTGCTGTAAAAAAAAATAAAAAATAAATTACATTACTGTAATAGGTTAGTTAATGGCAGTTCCTGAGCTGTAAAAATCCTCCCAAGTAGCTCCTACGGTCTTTTGTGGGCAATATGGTCCTAAAGTTGGTGTGATAAACTAATATAACGAAATAGCAGAACTGCCTGCCTTTGTGTTTATCCCTGCTACAGGACAATTAAATTCAAGTGCAGTTCAGTGAAGAGATCTGTATTTTATAAACAATGACTTTGCAGAATCATGGCATAGGGCTTCTTTTTATGCATTTCCCTTTAATCTGTGAAATAATGAGGTGATACAATGCAAAATGACAGATGATCAAATTGTCTAGAAAGCCTCTCATAAAGAGTCTCTATTCCAGTTTTAAAGACCACATTGCCTAAATGGGTGAAGTGTAATACTCATCTGAGATTTACAGTTCTCTGTAAAACTGAGGAACAGATTAAATTTGAATAATTAATTTTAATGTTTTCATTTATTTTCTTGTGCATTAAAGTTTAACTTGCTTATATCTTTTAATGCAAGAAATAAAATCTAATTCCCAGAATTCAGTTCTTGTTTCAGTCAAAATGAAATGGAAAGGCTCATGCAAAATGGGAGGACTGCAATGTAAATTGATCAGCCACAATTTCCACCTTCTGAGTGAGCTTCCATAATAGATGACAGCAGACTTCTTAAAATCACAGAGTTAGATGTTACTCAACATGGCAATATTTATTTCCAATTGCTCCATTTTTTCCCAGAATGCTATTATACCATTTGAATTCCATTCCATACTACACTGCGGTCCTTCGCTACCAACCTTCTCTTGCTTTGCTAGTGGGTGTCATTGTTATTTCTTTAGAACTAAAACCAGATAACATTTATGACGTTTTACCAAAACAGTGGAATGCAACCAGAAAATTTAAAAAAATATAGGAGGAAAAGGAGAAAGATTGCCCATCCCCATATGCACTTGCAGAGATATAAAGTAACTCAGACATGCAAAATTTTCAGAAAACCCTTCCTTCATTCTCTTATATTTTATTTATGATGTATATTTTAAATAGAAAATTATCATAGAATTAAAAAAAATCTTTTTCTTATCTATATAGAGTCAGATTGCCTTAGCCACACAAAATTACATACAGTAAGATGAAGAATAAAGAAAATTAAGGGAACCATGTTAAAACTCTCCGATAATAACCCTCAAATAACTCTTAAATTCTCATAAAACAGAGATATAATTTTTAATATCTAAAGACTTTCTAGAACTATGAATTACTGCTGTGAATTTTGGAAAACAAGATTTCTAAGCTCCTCTCAAATTAAAAAACCCAACCCTGTGTTGTATTTTGGAAAACAAAGCAAATCCTACTATGGTCCTGCAATTTATATCGACATACATTTGGGGGAAGTGAAAAGAATAAACTGTTTGGTGGCAGATGCTGTGAAAAGCAGTCAAGCCCTATTAACTAAACAGGCAGCTGTTTTAAAGCAGCTCTGAGGTTTATTGTGAGTAAAGAAGTCCTCCCAGTGGAGACAGATCTGTGGGCAAGAAACAGGCAAGCTTGTCTAAGGAGCAAAATGAATGTATTACTCGTTTGCTAGTCACCGGGAACCTCTCTACTGATGATCAGGCTATCACTCCCACTAGATCATTTGGATTTGGCTCACGTTATCCTAATACGTGATCCATCATTGTTGTAATGTCCACATGCTTTGACTAAGGTTCACCCTACTCGTACATATATTATTACAAAACCCATATTTATATATAGAAGAAAATCATGGTAATTCCAGAGATCCTGTTGAAGTGGATGGAGATCCTTCACAGGCTCAAGGAGAAACACTGAAGACAATATGGCTTTCTTATGTGGACTTGTGTGCCACTCTCAACTATGCAACTGCTGTGCTCTGAGGCCCTTACTGAGTTTGGAGACATCTATACTTTGCCAGTTCAGTTGGTCACTGAGTTTTATAGTCTCAATATTGACATGTGAGTTAGCTAGTGAGTCAAGAACCCACCTTCTAAAAAATCTCTTACTTCTATTCTTTGGGTTCATGAAACAACATCAGCTGAAGCTGTCTGGTACTTTGCCAAAAAAGCAAGTCTTAGCTACTCTGCCAACATGCTATTGAGGTTTCTAAAAGTTCAGGATGCTCAGTATTATGTAGGAAAACACAAAACTGAATCCACAGTATTTGTATATCTGTTATATAGTGGCAATGTTTGAGTTCAATGTAATTTAAGTATAAATAAGACAAATGGAGGAACATCCCAAGGTAAAGTCAATAAAATTAAATTCAGATAAAGGAATATAAAATGAGGGTCTGTTTCTATATTTATAAATACTGTATCATGCCTTCACAGTATTTCTGATGTTGCCAAAGGGAGATGATTAACCATCTGCGGTAAGGCCTTTAAAAAACATTCTGATAGTTTTCTTCTTAATACTTCTTAGCTGGAAACTGTATTGGTGTGTTGCATTTCTCATTACCTCTTAACAATGATGACCCATTAAGATAGTTCTGCATATTTTTACTTTTGCCATTAGAAATAGCAGATCTGTGTTTTTTACAGAGGTGTTTTCTTTTTACTAGGTATGTATAGAATTAACTTCTAATTGTGAAAATATTTTTTCTGCTTAATTATACAACAAAGAAAGGCTTGGTTGAAATAGGATTAATATATCTTGTGGTTAATTAAACATGAAGCTGCTAAGGATATCACTCCAACAACAAAAGCAATTAAGACTTGGTTATGTATAGGACCTAATTAGGCAGGAAGTTCTTGTAATTCCAAGGACTAACTTTTAAAGTATGCATTCCCTTAAAATAACCTGTTATCATCTGACTTATTTTAGAGAAAACTATCAAATGTGAGCACAAGCACTGTCAACTGAGATATCGTCTCAGCTCTGTCCTGATGTCAAAGATGA